>NC_138541.1:71075019-71509658 GCF_964234715.1 Podarcis melisellensis | reverse complement strand
TGTTTTTGCCATTTATTTTGCGTTTTTGAGGCTTTTTCGGTTAACTTGTTTTTGTGACTGTGTGGAACCCAGTTCAGCTACTGATGGATTGTGTGACTGCGGAAATGGATAAAAGCCCCCCATCCAAACTATGACTATCATCAGTGCAGGTAAGTGAAAAAAATAATTTTAATTTTTTTCATCTACAACACTGTCTTACTATTTTATAGTACATTGACTATTGCTCTCATTTTATTGATCACTAGTCTTGTTAGATAATAAAATTCATGTTAAATTGCTGTTTTAGGATTGTTTTTAAAAGCCTGGAACGGATTAATCCGTTTTGCATTACTTTCTATGGGAAAGAGCTCCTTGGTTTTGGAATGCTTTGGTTTTGGAACAGACTTCCGGAACAGATGAAGTTTGAGAACCAAGGTAGCACTGTGATCCCACTCCAGTGGCAGCAACACTGGAGGGAAAACTAGGCTAGATGTGGTGCAGCAATAAAACTGCTACCACCTTTGCAAAGCTAAGCAGGGTCCGACATGCTTTCAAATTGGATGGGGAGACCATGTGTTGAGATTCTTGAATTGCAGGAAGTCCTACAGGGTCCATTCCGGCTGTACAATTCTGTGATTCTGTTGTTCAGTGGTTCTACGTGGGATCTCCCTGACAATTAGGTTCACAGTCTGCAGGTTCTCCTAGATCCAGCTTGGTCTCTGGAGGCCAAAATAGCCTATGGAACCCGGAGGGCTAAGGCTGGTGCAGCTGTGGCCCCACAGGCAGTATGGGCACAGTTATCTGTGCCCTGGTAGCATCCAGGATTGGTTATGGCAATACCTTTGAAGACACCTTGGATACTCCAGTCAAAATACATCCGCTGGCTTACTCTGGGAATAGGTGTACGTTTCTGTTGGGGATAATTCAGACTGAAATTCCCAGGTGTCAAAAAAAGTTATTTACGCTGCCACTACTGTGGCCCATGTTTTGTTAGCCCAAAAATGGAAAATGGGCGAGGTCCCAACCAAAGACTGGCAACTTGAGTTGACTGAATATACACAACTTGCAGACTTAACATATAGAATAAGAGAACAAGGAGAACATATGTTTAAAGAAGGGTGGAAAACGTTTATTGCACATATGGGAAATAACTGTGTACAGCTGAAAATGCTGGCAGCATTAAGATAAATGCAACAGTGTAAGTAAGTTTTGATGGATGCAATAATGGAATACTGAATGGTATAGTTTTGGTAAAATATGCAGGAATCTATGATATGTAAATATGCTTGCTTTTAATGCCCTGCATAGTTTTGGACCTAGGTACCTCAAATAATATATGTTTCCATACAAATGTGTCCATATATTGTGGTAATAAACAAGCCCAGCCCTATCATTAGGCAGAGTGAGACAACCACCTCAGTCCATAAATGCTGGGAAACACTGGAGACAGCTTAGTCCCCTGGCTGGTACCCCTTTCATTGGTCCTGAGGACTGCCTTGCATTTGCATATCTAGCCTGTTTCCTTGGGTATTGAAATAAGATTCAGCTGCCAACCCAATCAGTTTCCATACATGGAATTGGAAGTGGTGCCGTTCAGGGCCGTCCCAAGACATTTTGGCACCTGAGGTGAACTGCAAGATGGTGCCGGCCCTGCCAGGGAAGAAGGGAGGAGTGAGAATCTACACTGGGAACAAGAAGGGAATAAAGATCTACATTGGGAAGGAGGAGAGGAGGGCAACCAGCTGATTGCAAAACCACCTACAGAATTAACACATATGTGAATACCTTAAAAGAAGTACAGTGGGGGGGAGTATTTGATCCCCTGCTAAATTTGCCTGTTTGCCCTCTGATGAAGAAATGACCAGTCCATAATTTTAATGGTAAGTTGATTGTAGCTGTGAGAAACAGAATAACAACAGGAAAACCCCCAGAAACCCAGAAGACAAAAGTCAGAGGTTGATGTGCATTATAATGAGTGAAATAAGTATTTGATTTCCCTATCAACCAGCCAGATGTCAGGCTACCTAGTATCTTCACTGTATGTAATGAGCTGAGAGTAGAAGGACCTTCTGTAAGGGAGAGGTCTTACTGTTTTTATATTGTGTTTATCTTTTTTTGTACACCACCCTGGGACATAGCTGTCAACTTACAGATTTGAAAATAAGGGACCAGCAGCCTCAAAAATAAGGGATCAGCAGCCAAAATAAGGGATTTTCCGGGCACAGATATGTTCAACTTCTGAGCCCCTCCAAGCCAAAGGCAGAAAGCCCAGCCAGCAGCCAAACGAAGCCTGAAGCCTCAAGGGAAACCACCATCACCTCTCCGCTGGGAAGCGCTGAGCAAAGGCGAGTCCCCAAGCAACGCAGCCGATTTGATCAGCACAAGGAATGCAAGCTCCACCCCCCAGTTGTTCTTAGACTTCTTACTGGGTGAGCAATGCAGCCAAGCAACACAGTTGGAGCCTCCCTCCTCCCTGGCCGGCAGGGAGGGAGGGAGAGGAGCTGCTTCCTTTGAAACCTGGGAAATTTAAGGGACATCATCAATGCGGGACACAGCGCTGGGATAAGGGACTGTCCCGCCAAATAAGGGATGCTTGACAGCTATGCCCTGGGAACAATTTGACAGAAGGGGAGCATGAGAAAGAGAAGGAAAGAAAGTTTAGGCATCTTTAGAAAGCTAAGATAGTCAAGGCATCTAATGAACTGGGGACGCCACACCCCAAAATGGAGGGGGGTGGAGCTGTCAGTGTAGGGTCCAAAATTGTGTATCCCCAACCCAATCCCTCCACAGGGGTGACACACTCAGATTTGATCCTTGCTCCTGAAACATTTGATTGCAATGAATATGAATTCTAATATTTTCCGATACTTATTGCTGCAATCCTATACACACTTAGCTGCAATCCTAACCCCACCGAGGACTGCATTCAATGGGACTGAATTCTGAGTAGACATGGTTAGGATTGCACTGTTAGTGGATTAATAAAACACTAAACAAGGCCCATTATCATTTTAATTAGTACCTGAAACTAGAACCTAAAAAGTTCACCTGACTTTAGTTGCTGCTTTTCAGGTCACTGAAGATGGGTCCCATTGTCACTGCAGAAGCAATTGATCTATTACTCCACATCTCTGGTGCTTGGTTAAATTACCCTGACCTGTCATAAACAGAGCTTAACTGTTTAACATTAAACATGCAGTCAGAGCACAAGAGCATTATCATTCTCATGGTGAATAGCAAGTACTGTACACTCTTCAAAATCTAACGCTTTTATATCATCTGAACAGATGGAACATCTTCCAAGGAAGGAATTTCCCATTAATCTTGAATGGAAAATCGTCATAGCCTTTCTGGGTCCTGCCACATTTACACAACCCAAAACTCAATGTTGTTTTCTTTTCCATGTCAGTATTTCCGCACCTGGTGAAGAAGTTGAACACAGCTCTCCACGTGGCAATTATCCTTTTCCTCTGTGTGGCGTTTTCTTTTGCTCTGGTCAGTTTGGCATTCTGCATATTCAACATAGTTAAAGTTCCCTATCGGGCTATTAAAGGCCCAGCTGGAATCGCCTTGTGGAACATCCTTGCAGGTAAAATGTCTGATGGTACCCACCTTTTCCTTTTGCTAGATTAAGGGTTTGCTTTCCATTATCTCTGCATGTCATTAAATGCTCTTAGGGAAATTTCCATTGGCGTCTTTGGGTATGTGTTGTCTGGACAAGAGGAGACTGAGAGGAGATAGGATAGCCATCTGCAAACATCTAAAGGGCTGTTACGGGGAAGATGGAGAAAGCTTGTTTTCTCCCATTCCAGAGGGTAAGACCTTTCAAGTTACAAAAAAGAAGATTCAGACTAAACATCAGAAATAACTTTATGTTGGCAAGAGCTGTTTGACAGTGGACCAGACTCCCTCGGAAGGTACTAGACCATGGGTAGGCCAACTAAGGCCTGGGGGACGGATCCGGCCCAATCGCCTTCTAAATCCAGCCTGTGGACGGTCTGGGAATCAGCGTGTTTTTTCATGAGTAGAATGTGTCCTTTTATTTAAAATACATCTCTGGGTTATTTATGGGGCCTGCCTGGTGTTTTTACATGAGTAGAATGTGTGCTTTTATTTAAAATGCATCTCTGGGTTATTTGTGGGGCATAGGAATTCGTTCATTTTTATTTTATTTTCAAAATATAGTCCGGCCCCCCACAAGGTCTGAGGGACAGTGGACCGGCCCCCTGCTGAAAAAGTTTGCTGACCCCTGTGCTAGAGTCTCCTTCCTTGGAGGATTTTAAGCATGGAGCAAAGTGACTCTACAATTCTCTGTTTCTAAAATATTTTGCGTTTCAGTGTATTAATGCCTATGTGTTTTGAATTGTCTTGCAGGTGGCTTTGCAGTGCTGGGTGTGACTAGCTTCATGGCTGCCGTCAAACTCCACAATCTGACAGAAAGGATTGCCAATTTCCAGGAAAACGTCTTCCAGTTTGTCATCCTGGAAGAACAGTATGAGCACTCTTTTTGGCTTTGCGTGGCAAGCGCCATCATTCACGGTGTGAACTTGCTGCTAGTTGCCATCAGCACAATTCATTTCCCTAAGCGGAAGACAAAGACAGAAGAAGCAAATGTTGCAGCCGAAGACATCATGTACTGAATACCTAACTGGTGGGCCCACCGCTTGGCTGGCCCCAAGCTTAAGACTTGCATTATCTGTTTATCTGCACTATGTGAAAGAAGGGTATAACACCACAGTGTGGAGGAAGTGCAGCGAGAGCCACAAGTTGGTTGGTTCATGCAAATGCTGAGACCAAAATGCCTCTGGAGGGTCCACCAAGCCAAGAAGAAGACCATTCCCACATTCCATTAAACTCCTGGGAAGCTTGAGTCTTTCCCACGCTGGGTCAAAATTCCCCAGGAGGCCAGCACAAAACAAGAATACCCCTTTCCATTCTCTCACTTGGACCTTGCCCATAGAACTCCAAAACCCTACAGCCTACCTGAGGAGGACGTTTGCCTTGGGTACAGTGCTGTGCAATGGGTAATTTATGCCTGGACTCACTTAAAGGTAATTTAAAAGCACATACCACCTCAGAATGTGGGTGTGACATTTTTCTGAATGCTCCCAGCCTAAAAATCCTTATGTGCAAAGTTAACATGGCAGGAGAAGGGCTGTGCAGAGATCTTTCTCCCTTGACCACCTGGCTTCCTACATAATTTTTGATGTGGGGAAGCACTTAGGGTGAATGGGGTGCTGCCCCACCAACCCTAGTTGGCCCTCAGTGTACTACCAACTGCCTGTCTTCCTTCCTTCTGACCAGTCCAGGGGGTGGGACGCATGTGGCATTTAAAAAATAATAATAAAAGGGGGCGGGGTTCCAGGCAAAATAACTTTGGCAATCCCACCTGCTGTTGACGATATGCAATTTTGGCTTTTGGCACAATCACCGGAATGCAAATTGTGGGCTTACTGGGAGCATATTCTCATGTGATACCATCCTGTGGTTTGTGCCAGAAGCTTCTTCTGAAGATTCAGACGGAGATTTGAGCAGACTCTCGCTGATGGTGGTTGTTTCTCTGCAGGCTGTTTTGCTATCCTATACTGTACAAAAATCATTACAGGCCCGGCACACAGATACTAGTCACATCGTACTGTATGACATGTGGGGAGGGCAATTGCGATTTGTCTGAGAGTTTTCCCACCCCCTTTTTCTGCTGCCCAGAAGTGAATGGAGTCAAGAAAAAGCGCCGTAATTGATGTGTGTGACACATTTCACAAGTCCCAGGCTCTGATAGTACAAGGGGTTTTTTTGCTCCGTAGAAGTGAATGGAGCAAAAGCCTCAATTCACTTGAATGAAGCCAGGTTTTAAAAAGACTGCAATGGAGGGGAAATGTACATACAGTATGACAAAGCACACCAGATATATTGTTCCAAAGGCGAGCAGGGGTGAATTGTGTGTTTCCAGTTATCTTGGTCCTCCTGGGTTTCTACAGCTCCAAGCAGTGGATTTTTGGTTGGTATGGTATGGTATGAGAAAACATATTACCAGAATACTTGCACATTACCAGAATATTCAGCCAACAAAGCTTTGGCCATGGTGATTTTAAGGTGGGTGTGGTCTGTTGGTGTTACTTGATCTCTCAGCAGAACCAGCAATTAACATAAAATTCATTGTAAAATCTGTTTCAGAGAGGATTATTTCAAAATGGACTAGTAATGGCATGGTTTTTTAAAGATTGTTTGCAATTCTAAATATGCAGCACAAATTGGAAGGAAAAGACCTTTACTGCTTTTTTAAAAAATGGAAACACTGTATTTGGGCATCTGAGTAACTTAACTTCCACTGTTAAAAATTAGTATGTAAATATAGTGGATACAACATTTCTATAAAGACTATGAGACTGTTTTTAATTACCGGTAACTGCAAAAATAGGGCTGCTCAACAATTTCCCAAAGAAAAGCATAACTTTTCTGTCCGGATTTTCACTTTTTGAAATATGGCAACTATGCAAAAATGGAAAATGCTTCCAGGATTCAAGAGGAAAAACTTTCAACACGTCTGAAAATAATTTGGAAAGCCTTTGTCCATTCTGAGAACAAAAGTATTAACTGAAGAGAAAAAGCTTTAGAAGCAAAATTTGTTACCAAAAGGGGGATTAGCATACCCATTATTCCAAGAAGTTGGAATTTCCAGGGTAGTCTTTTTCAGTAGCGGATTCCTTGTGATGTGAGAGAGCACTTCCAGTATTATTGTATTAGCTGTTTATTTACAAAAAATACATACACTACTTAGTAGAAGAAAACAGACTTGTACAACAGACAGCACAACTGCTAATCCTTATGTTCCTAATGAATACTTGCACCCCAATGCAGTTTAAATTATCTATTCCAAATTGAAATTACCTTTTGATTGTCTCTCTGTCCTTTCTTCTCCCCCTGCCCCACAGCGTGACATTCTCAGGCCTGTAGATTCCAGACCATTAAGAACCACCCAAAGCTCCTGTTGGCTCTACAAGCAGAACCATCATGCTTGATAAAGGTGACCACTGACCATTAGGTCCAGTCACGGACGACTCTGGGGTTGCAGCGCTCATCTCGTTTTATTGGCCGAGGGAGCCGGCGTACGGTTTCTGGGTCATGTAGCCAGCATGACTAAGCCGCTTTTGGCGAACCAGAACAGTGTGCGGAAACACCGTTTACCTTCCCGCTGGAGCGGTACCTATTTATCTACTTGCACTTTGATGTGCTTTTGAACTGCTAGGTTGGCAGGAGCAGGGGCCGAACAACGGGAGCTCACCCCGTCGAGGGGATTCGAACCGCCGACCTTCTGATCGGCAAGCCCTAGGCTCTGTGGTTTAACCCACAGCTCCCCCCCATGTCCCTATGTCATGCTTGATATTCTTCCTTATTGACCTACCGTAACTCATAACAACATAAAGAGATGATGGCCATTTTGAGAACTATAGTATACCATTGTGGCAGAGACAGATCTGTGTACCAGGGAAGTCCCCAGGTGACAATTTGCTTTTGCCGAAGACTCACTGGGTAAGTGTTTGAAAATCCCCCCACGGCCCCACCCCTGAACCTGCAATGTGAGAATAATGATACGGACATACCTTATGGAATGTTATGGCAGAATGCCTTGAGGAGAGTGACATATATTACTGGCAGAGCTAGTTCCTACACCATTCCAGTGTGATGGGTGATGCTCCTGCTGGAACTACAGAACTGTCTCTACCTAGCAGTTCTCTAAATATTGCAAGACAGCAGTATGGGAAGTTGCCTTGGAGGCCTGACTCTGAACCCATAGTAGTATTGTGGTATTCGTGTCAGTGGCAAAACCTTCAGAAAGCAGCTTCAGTAATGGATACCTTCAATTAAATGTGCGCCATCAAGGAAGTGGAATATTTGTGACCACACTACAAATTCGCCTGCGTTTGAACAAGCAGAAAATGGTGGGTTTGCAGTACGGTGTGTAATAAACAAAAATCTGCCCTTATTCCCTTATGGGGAAGACAAGAGCCCTTATAGAGTCCTTTGTAGGTTCTCCATCGGTCGGAGAAAATAACAGAGGCCAACCAGAGAATATTGAGAAGCAAAGCAGCTAGTAAGCCTGATTTTTATTGAAACTATTGCAACAGGGTGCTCCCCTCACACGTAGGAAAGGAGGAGGACCCCAAACAAAGGTGTACCCGCCCTTATATAGCCTTTTTAAATTGCCTGCCCTGGAGTCCAAGACTACCCCCAGAAACATCATACTTATATCACAGAAAGGACAGTCTACAACAGAAATCTGAGTGCGTTGTTTATCTCCTGTCTGGCAGGTTACCTGCTAATGCTTACTTGATTGGATACCCTGGGGAGCCTGGCCAGTCTTTTGTAATGACAAATACTTAGTTCCTGAGCCAGGTCACAGGCTCACCCTGTTCATACACAGACATACCCTTAAGACAGGATTTGTGAAGGAAAAGACAATTGGGAGGCTTTTCCATTTTCCTTTGGCCTTGCAGAGAAATATTTGAGGTCAATTTGGGAGGGACAAAAGGGTTTCAGGACTTTTTCTGTGGGGTTTCAGACATGTAGTTTATATATGCAGTTATAAACATTTATCATACACACACACACATGCCCTTAATTTTTTTATTTCAGGTGCCACACCATTTATAGTGTGGCTGATCAGGTGTGCAATGGGCAGGAAAGGTTTGGGATTTTGGGATACCATCCTTGTGCAGATTTTGACAAATATTCACATGTCCATTTAAACTACTTGATCATTAATCACTTGGTTACTCAACACTTGATAGTTCCTAGCTGATTGTGTGAACTGCCTTTAAGTGACACCCAAACAAGATGTTTACAGGGATGACAAGGCTGCCATGTCTACCAGCCAATGTCACTCTGAAAATGTCCTCATCACCGAGTTAAAGACTCTCAGGATGTGAAACACCTTTCCCTACCACCCTGCCATTTGGAAACCTCTGCCACTGCCACTTAAAGTTGATGGGAGCTATGCAGAAATGGTGAAACTTACCAGAAGAATAAGAAATCAAGATAACAAACTTTTTTTTTAAATTATAAAAGAATGGAAATGGTTTATTGAATATTTACAGATAAATTGTAAACAGATAAAAACATTGGCAGGATTATTGTAATGACCAGCAGTTTCATAAGATTATTTAAAGATGATGAATACAGTGGTACCTCAGGTTACATATGCTTCAGGTTACATACACTTCAGGTTACAGACTCTGCTAACCCAGAAATATTGCCTTGGGTTAAGAACTTTGATTCAGGATGAGAACAGAAATCGTGCAGGGGCGGCACAGCAGCAGCAGGAGGCCCCATTAGCTAAAGTGGTGCTTCAGGTTAAGATTTAAGAACAGTTTCAGGTTAAGAACAGACCTCTAGAACGAATTAAGTTCTTAACCCGAGGTACCACTGTAAATGAATAATGAAATGAAAAGATGAATAAATGAGCAAATTATTTTGGATATGCAGAAGATATTAAAAATAAATTTAAGGAACCACAGAAAGAGGGGGAAGGAAGTCAGTGTCAAGATTATTGTAAAACTAGTGAGATGTATAAACCTGAAAAGGATTTTTAAAAAATTAAAAGGGGGAAAAAAGGTTGATGGGAGCTAGATCAACCAACGCGCCACGAATTGGACTGGCTACTAATTGGTGCATGTTTTTTTTTATTTCCCCTCTTTACGCGGAGGGAAAGTTGCCTCTTTTTATTTTTATCATCATCACGATTTATTAAATGCGTATACCGCCCTCCAGACCAAGATCTCCGGGCGGTTCACAGCGATACAGTACATAGGAATACAGAGACAAAGCGGCGCATCGGTGAAAGAGCCAGCGGCGCGCCCGGCCCAGGGGAGGCGCGCGCGGAGGAATGCGCAGCCCGCGGAGCCGCTCTCCTCGAGGCGGGCCTTCCTCCTCGCTGCGGCCCCGTGATCGCTGCTGGACGGCGGGGGGTGACCATGCTGCTGGCGCCGCTGCTGGCGAGCGGGCGGCTCCTCCTGGTCCGCGGCAAGGAGCTCCGCGTCCCGGCGGCCACCTTGTCCTCGGGCGCCCGGCGCGCCAGGAAACAGCAGGTAGCGAGCCTCGGGCGCCCCGGGGAGATGCGGGGGGAGCTGGTGGGTGCCGGGGAAGGAGGGGAAAGCGGGCATGCCGGGAGCAGCAAGGGAGGGACTAAGCGAAGGGCGGAGAAGCATGGCGGAGCAGCGGCCGGCTGGCGACAGGAGAAAGGTCTTGGCGCGCAACGCGGGGGTAGCGTGCGTCTTTGCGCGCGTCTTTGCGCGCTTGGGGTGGGGAAGGTCGGCTGGGGCGCGGGGTTGCTGGCGCAGCAAATGCTGGGCTTGCCCCGGTGGGGCGCCTTTGGCCTGCCAGGCATGAGAAGGAAGCGGCTTTATGGGCCAGAAACTGCGCTTCCGTGGAATCCTAGCATGGTATAGTTGGAGGCTCATGTAGTCCAGCCCCTTGCGCTGCAAGAATTTTGCATGCCAGAAATAACCCCTGCCTCCTATTAGTTGAATTAAATAGCTGCTCCTTCTCACGGGAAAAAAGATACTCTGCACATGGCCAAAGACACTAGGGAAGAGGCAGTGCCTGTCCTTGGCTTGTCTTTGCATCCTAACCAGGAACCGTGGTTTGTAAGAAATTCCAGTAGTCTGTTAAGCAAGGCAGCTTCAGAGTTCACAGGTTGCAACTGGTAGGTTTTGAAATGGACTACTAGAGCAGGGCTGGGGGACCTGTCACCTGCCAGGTGTTAGACTAAGGATACCAGATTTTTTTCCAAAGAATCTGGGGACAATTTAAAAAAAAAGGGGGGGAATATTAAAAAAAGAAGAAGTAATATCTTCCCTTTTGTGGTCTCCTCTGTCACATGGCCTCCCTCTGGGTGCCATCCTGCTCTCTTGGAGCGCTAGCCGCCATGGAGTAGGCATGGGTCGGGCCTGGGCTCGGCCACGTGTCCTTGCCCTCCCGGTGTTCTCCTACCTCTCCTCAGTGGTGGCGATGTGGCAAGGTTGGGGCTCCCCTTTTTTTTCTCCTTCCTCTTTCTCTCTCTTTCTTCTCCTCCTCCCTGCATCGGCTCTGGGGTTTTTACTGGCCTTGGAGCACCACTGGGCAGTCAACCGGGTGGCCGGGTGCTTTCTCTCCTGGCTCGATTTGGGTCGCGGTGGGGGGGGGGGTCAGCGGTTCCCTCAGCTGACGCGCCAGGCGTTCCCGGTTCCCCTGTGGCAGTGGCAGTCTCAGCAGCCCAGAGCCAGCCTGGTAGCGCAGTTGGCTCTGGCTGGCTTTAGGAGCTGCTCGCTGCCGTGGCGCCCGCCATTTTGCCTCACCGAAAGTCCCCATATGATGTGTCTTGTGCCGTTGAACCAATCACGCAACATTCATCCCCTACTAATAAATATACAACACTTAAAATAAAAATCCGGGGACATTAAATGAAATCCGGGGACGGATTTTTGTCCCGGGACAGATTTGTAAATCCGGGGACTGTCCCCGGGAAACAGGGACGATGTGTTGGACGGCACCTCCCATCACATGAGACACGGTGGAAGTCGTACTGCAGAAACATCGATAACGGCCACAGACAGGTTCCCCACAGTTTATTTTGAAATTTAAATCATAATTCCAGGTTCACACATAAAGACAACTTGGGAATCGGGGCAAGTAACATTGAACCCCAGACCTGACTGCGTGGGAGGAGGTTAGGGTGAACTGTGCAAGTCTGCTGTCTCCATTTTGTTTCTGTGGGTAGTGCTAACCTTGGTTTTAGCATTTTGTGTGACTGTGGCAACCCAAACAGAGGGTTGTATCCATTGCATATGTGGAACAATTTCTGTGAGCCCAGCTGAACTCCCCTTTATGCCCTAAGTACCTCTGAAATGAATGGGGAAATAAGGCTCTCAATGGCTCCATGTCACAGTGGATATATATTACTTCCATTGTACTTCTAAATGTCAGTTACTGAGGATCATGCATGCTATTCTGCTCATTCCCACTTTGTGGGCTTCACATAGGCTGGTGTGATCCAGCTGGGCACTTGCGTTTTTATGTAATAAAGGCCATTCAGTAGCTACAGAGGGGCTTTTGTGTCTTAGGTCTCTGTAACATGAGCAGTATCCTGTGGATCTACTGTGTCCTTGTCAGGAGCCAGAAACCTCTTGGAAATAATCCTGCTTGCTTTGTTCCATTTGGTTTGGGCCAACCTAAATTGAGATGAGGGACGCGGATGGCACTGTGGGTTAAACCACAGAGCCTAGGACTTGCCAATCAGAAGGTTGGCAGTTCGAATCCCAACCTAGCAGTTCAAAAGCATGTCAAAGTGCAAGTAGATAAATAGGTACCGCTCCAGCGGGAAGGTAAACGGCGTTTCCATGCTCTGCTCTGGTTCGCCAGAAGCGGCTTAGTCATGCTGGCCACATGACCCGGAAGCTGTACACTGGCTTCCTCGGCCAATAAAGCGAGATGAGCGCCACAACCCCAGAGTCGGCCACAACTGGACCTAATGGTCAGGGGTCCCTTTACCTTTACCTTAAATTGAGATGAGCAACAAGGTACAATCATACCTCGGGTTGAAGTAGCTTTGGGATAAGTATTTTCGGGTTGCGCGCTGCGGCGAACCGGAAGTAACGGAGTGCGTTACTTCCAGGGTTCACCGCATGCGCAGATGGTCAAAATGACGGCACGCGCAGGTGCGGGTTGCGTTCGCTTCTGGATGCGAATGGGGCTCCGGAACGGATCCTGTTCACATCCAGAAGTACCACTGTATATCAGAAACACAACACAAGGCTTTCACCTGCCTGTTTTTGGAAAGGAGCCCAATCTTCCCACAGACTTCCACCTCTTGGCCACACCCAGTCTTAAAGAGCTCCGTTTATAGTTAATGAAGTGGGCAGGACCTGTTAGGAGACGTTGCAGAGGCAGGGCTAAGATTCCCTCTTCTATAAAGGCTGCAGACTCTGCCGAGTGCGTAGCTTCAAATACAGCTGGCAGCGGATCAGCACGGCAGTGCCATGGGTGTAAATAAGGTGCGTGGTAAGGGGGGAATTGTGGAAAGTGTTCAGTTAGCTGGTTGATGGCATGTTTGCAGAGGGCTGGAGAGTGTGCAAACCATGTGCATTATGTCCGCGCTATGAATAGGAGTTTAATAATAATAATAATAATAATAATAATAATAATAATAATAATAATAATAATAATAATAATAATAATTTATTATTTGTACCCCGCCCATCTGGCTGGGTTTCCTCAGGCACTCTGGGCGGCTTCCAACAAAGATTAAAAATGTGCCTGCTTGTTTTAGATATTTTCCTGAAGCATTGCTCTTGTCAGAAAGCTGGCATTTTATGAGCTGGCTTAGGCAGAGATGCACTTTTATGGACATGGCCATCTAAAATTGTGTTTTTTAAGGTACCCAAAAGGCAGCTAAGGTTGAAATTGATCTAGTAATAAAAAGTGCTTAGTTGGAACACGGTCGTGCCTTTTTATTTTTATTTAGCTTGAAAAACATTGACTGAGAGAGTCTGGATACAGAATGAAGTGAAGGATGTGGAATGAGTGCTGGGTACACAGCGAAACAAGGATAAATTAAACCTTTTGTTCTGCAATTGCTTTCATTGTTTGTGGGCGCCTTGAGTTGGTCAAACTGGATATTACATTTCACCTGTTATAATTGCTCTCTATGTTTTACATACATTATAAAATGAAATAATAAAAAATGACAAAAAAGAATATTGGATATTACAGGGCAGTCTCTCTTCCCTTTCCCAGTATAATGATTTTTTTATTTAATTTTTTAAGCAAAAGCAATCTGGGCAGGGGGCAAGTTTGAGATGGAGAGTCTGCTTGCTTAAGCTATTTGTCTCTGTAAAATATTCAGTCCAAGGATGTGAAAAGCAGCTCAGGGAGTATGATTTTGGGGTTGTTCCTCTCCAGGCTGCTTTTCATATCTCCCCCATCCCAGACAGGGAAGAAAAGCAAGTTGAATTCAGATTTTGAGCTGAAAAAATATCGAGAAGGAAAAGCTCTTCCAGCTACTTGTCCTCTCTTCAGGTCTGTATCCTGCCTAGGCCATTTTGATTTCAGGATACAAAACCGAGAGGGAGGAAAGAATAATGAAAGGACCCCTTGTAACATCTAGTTTGGACTTAGGAATGCTGCTGAGGCAAGCTGAACAGCTGAAGGGAGAAACCGGGTCAGATCAGATGATATTTTCCCCTGTGAAGGGGGCAGGGTGGGCAAGATCATGTCTACTTTCCCAATGAGTGTGCCTGTCCTGCCAGGATGTCTGTGTCTAATGTTCAGTGTGCATCTTCCTGAACAGCGCAAAGAGTGTGGTACTTCAATTAGTTTGGATGTGTAGGTCAGTTCAGATGTGCAGATATACAGTGGTACCTCGGTTTACATACGCTTCAGGTTACAGACGCTCCAGGTTACAGACTCCGCTTACCCAGAAATAGTGCTTCAGGTTAAGAACTTTGCTTCTTCAGGATAAGAACAGAAATCATGCGGCGGCGGCGCAACGGCAGTGGGAGGCCCCATTAGCTAAAGTGCTGCTTCAGGTTAAGAACAGTTTCAGGTTAAGAACAGACCTCCGGAACGAATTAAGTACTTAACCCGAGGTACCACTGTATATGCCTTACAATTTCTCATCCTAAAGACTTCATATTGCTTTACACGTTATATGCAGACTACTTGACTACTTGCAGATTAGCATGTTCATTCCAGAATAAGCTTCGCACAAAGGTAGTTTTTCAGTGGTTCATTCATTGAAGTCGAGGTGTGTGCACAGACTGGTTTTCCAAAGCCCTTTAAGGCAAAGTGCAGCATTTAAAAGTTGACAAGTGGCTTTTCCTTGCTCAATAAATAACCAAGCGGACTTTGGTATCATTCTTCTCATCATCTTCCTTGGTTTTCCTAACTGGTTCTTCCACTCATTATTCCCCCCACCCCCTATACTTATCCATGAATTGCTAACTAGTTTAAACTTGTGCAGTTGCAAGCTGTGATATAGATCGCCCATCCAGTATTTGCCATGACACAGAATATTGCTACATAAGGAACAGTCTTTAGACCCAAAATGGGAACTTGCTATAGAAACTACACCAGCCTTTGGTAATAAATTAGTCAAATGGACCAATTAAAATCTGTCTCCCTGATGTTACAATATCCCATTTTACATTTCCGTTGAGTTTCGTTTTGCCTGCAGGTCTTGAGTTCAACAGGAGGCAGAATGTTTTATGTCCCAACTTGCGCAATGCTCTTACCTGATTTTCTCATGCTTGGCTCAATCTCTATTTTTTTTTTAAAAAAATATTTTTATTGGTTTTTGACATACAAAATTTATAAAACATACCACACAATTTATCACAAATACATTCTTATTGGACTTCCATCAGCACCTCTGACAATCCTCCGTCTTCTTACGCATTTCCTAACTTAATATTGCCGTCTCCACTTCTTACGCATTTCCTAACTTAATATTGCCTTTACATTTTTTACATTCTTAACATACCACGTCTCTTCCATTTTTGCAATATTTCTAATATTATTCCTCACAGAACTTCTTGCAAACCTACAAACGTCGTCTGGCCATCACAAATACTTTTCAAATAATCCTTAAATTTACTCCAGTCCTCGGTAAACTTCTGGTTCCGCCGGTTTCGGATCCTTCCCGTTAGTTTGTCAAGTTCCGCATAGTCCATTATTTTCATCCTCCATTCTTCCATCGTCGGTAATTCTTGCTTCCATTTTTGGGCCAATAGTATTCTTGTTGCTGTTACTGCATATAGAAAAACCTTACATTACTTTCTATTTATATCGTTTCCAACAATACCCAAGAGAAATGCTTCTGGTTTCTTTATAAATGTATATTTCAACATTTTTTTCAACTCATTATATATCATCTCCCAGAAGCATTTCACCTTTTTACATTCCCACCACATGTGATAAAATGTTCCCTCTTTTCCTTACATTTCCAACATTTATTACTGACTTTATACATTTTTGCTAACTTCACTGGTGTAATATACCATCTATACATCATTTTCATCACATTTTCTTTTAGTGCATTACATGCAGTAAATTTTAAGCCTTCCTTCCATAATTTTATCCAATCACTCAACTGTATATTATACCCAAAAATCTTTGGCCCAATGAATCATAAGCCGCCTTAATTCAGCCACATAACTACGACTTTTTCCTAATCATAGCCTTCTGCTATCTGTGCTCAAATCCAGATCACACCTCGAAAGGGACAACTTCAAAGAGTTTGCCGTCAGCAAACCCCACTTGCCAAGGAACAATCAGAAGTGTGGTTGAAGCCTTTGCAGGTGCATTACTCCCTGCCCCACACCTGGCTGTACATATGGCAGCAGGATGGAGTAGGTGGGCATGGTTAGGGGAAAACTGGCTCTTGGTCTTGCACGATGGAAGTTGCCCCCCACTGTTTTGCAGTCTAGCCCAGCCTTTCTCAACCTTGGGTCTCTAGAGGTCATTGTACTACAACTCCCATCATTCCTATCTACCATGGCCAATGGTCAGGGATGATGGGAGTTGTAGTTCAGGAACATCCAGGACCCGAAGGTTGAGAAAGGCTGGTCTTAGACTGTTTTCTGAATTGCTTTGTTCTGTTTCTGGGATGAGGAGCTTGTGACTCTCCCCTAATCACTGACCACCGCATAGCTGTCAACATTTCCACTTTTTAAAGGGGAATTCCCTTATTCCGAATAGGATTCCTCGCAAGAAAAGGGAAAGGTTGACAGCTGTGGACCATCAGTCAGGCTGGCTAGGTCCGGGGCTGTTGATACAGCATTATAGTCCATAGGGAAGTTTTTAATGTTTGATATTTTATCGCTTTTTTTGTTCTGTTGGGAGCTGCCCAGAGTGAAGGGGAAACCCAGCCAGATGGGCAGGGTATAATTACCGTATTTTTTGCTCTATAAGACGCACCAGACCATAAGATGCACCTAGTTTTTGGAGGAGGAAAACAAGAAAAAAAATATTCTGAATCTCAGAAGCCAGAACAGCAAGAGGGATCGCTGCACAGCGATCCCTCTTACTCTTCTGGCTTCTGGGATAGCTGTGCAGCCTGCATTCACTCCATAAGATCCACACACATTTCCCCTTACTTTTTAGGAGGGAAAAAGTGAGTTTTAGAGAGCAAAAAATACGGTAGTAGTTATTATTATTATTATTATTATTATTATTATTATTATTATTATTATTAAAAGCTCCTCCTTCACCACCCTGCAAACCCCTGGAGGTAATTTGCAGTTGCTTTGTAGGACAGCATCTAAAAAGTAACCCTCTTTTTCTTTTTCTTTTAAAGGGCCTTGTCCTAGGAGTCTTTGTCGGCAAGAAAGAAGAGGGGCCTGTCCAGTTTACCGAAGCAGGAGACGCTTTTGACAAAGTCGTGTCTGGGAAGCTCAGAGAGTTGCTGGCAATGTAGGTACCAAAACAGGTTCCCTTCTGTTTATTTGGCAGTCATGAAATAGCATGAGACCATCCAGGGATAAGCAAGCCTTGTACATAGCTGAGGAGCAGATACCTGCTTATAATGTGGGATAGCTCAGTCGGAAGACCATGAGACTCTTAATCTCGTGTTTGTTTTGTGTTCTAGTTCAGGACCTCCACTGAAGAAAGGAAAAACCCGCATCTTTCATGGTTTGCATCAGGTACGGATTTACTGTTTTCTTAAGTATGTTAACCTAACTTATGCCTCCAAAGCTGTTGTTTTAAAATAGCAATTCATTGAATATTTCAAAGTATTTCATTGCATTCAATGAGACTTATGAGTATCAGGTTGCAGTCAGCACTTTTTTTCAACTCCCCGACACTTTCCTATCTGAAAATTTTCTTTTATATGATCGTTCACGTGGTGTAAAAGTCACTTTTGGAATTCTAGTGGAAGCTAGTGGAAGTTTAGCACTAATTTCCATGTCAATTGCTTCCAGGGAAAAAATCCACTTGAAACCAAGTGAAGGGAAAACTCATATTAAGAAAGGGAAAATAAAAATCCCTTTTACTGATGAGTTTCCATTTACTTTGGTTTTGCTGTGCTCTCCATAAGTATGAAGGGAATGGCAGTGGCTTTGGTTAAACTGCCTTTCTGCTACATGAATAACTTGCAGTGTGCACTATTTTGCTAGTTATATGAGGCAAAAGGTGCAAAAGTAGACACTCGGATGATTGGAGTTCAATACTTGGGTAATACTTGCTTAAGCAAAGTATGGTGAAATAAGGAGTCACAATGGGCAGTTGTCTACAAGCTGATCATGCCGAGAGCATGCTGAAGGCTGCCTAATCAAAATGCACATGTGCTGGGAGCTGGAGTGATGTATGCAATGTGTCCTAAAATGTCGTGTATCCTTAAAATGCTATGATCGGATGCTTTGAATTCTTCCTGTCTTTGAGATGGCTATAACTGCAGTTCCTGTGTGTTGTGGTGTTATTTCCAGCAACACTCTCACCTTTTGTGATCACAAAATAAAGTCTTTCTTGACTTAACCATCTCTCTCTCTCTCTTTGGTGACTGACTTTAACCCAGAGAATTGTGGGAGTTTTGTTGTATTATTTTCCCCTGGTTTTCATGGCTAGTATATTCCATATCTTTCTAACTGACTTAATTGCTTCAAGAATGGTTGGAACTTTCAGATATTTTGATTCTAATACTGCTCACCCAACCAAAGGCTATATTATATGTACGGTTGTCCAACTCGGGAGATTAAGAACATCAGCAGGTCTCCAGTGTTTGCTACTTGTCAATAAATAAGCATGATGGTATCATTGCAGCTTTGCAGTTCCAAATTCACCTTTCTTAATTTGTAATTGCATTTTTCTGTAACGATCTTCTCAGTACATTTGAAACCCAAAGACATTTCTTAAAGATGGGGTTTCATGTCCCACATTCGCATGTCAAAACTAGGGGGCAGTATTGAGGCACACAGTTCTTTCATCCCATTCTCATGGTTGAACAGGGCAACAGAAGCACACCTGCCCAGGTAAGGTGGTGACTTGTCTGAAGACATGTGCTGCTGTGTCATGGGTATGAATGGAAATAAGCATGACATGGCAGTATAGCAGTCAAAAAGCCATAGCTCCACAATTCATCAGGTAAAAGGTAAAGGTAAAGGACTCCTGAGAGTTAAGTCCAGTCGCGAATGACTCTGGGGTTGCAGCGCTCATCTCGCTTTACTGGCCAAGGGAGCTGGTGTTTTGTCCACAGACAGTTTTTCCAGGTCTGTGGCCAGCATGACTAAGCTGCTTCTAGCGAAACCAGAGCAGCACATGGAAATGCTGTTTACCTTCCCACTGGAGCGGTACCTATTTATCTACTTGCACTTTTTGGCAAGCTTTTGAACTGCTAGGTTGGCAGGAGCTGGGACCGAACAACGAGAGCTCACCCTATTCGAACCGCCAACCTTCTGATCGGCAAGCCCAAGGCTCAGTGGTTTAGACCACAGCGCCACCCGCCAATGTTTGATACTTGTCAATAAATAAGCATGATGGTATCATTCCAGATTTGGACTTCCAAATCCATCTTTCTTAATTTGTAAGTGCATTTTTCTGCAGTGATCTTCGCAGTACATTTGGAACCCAAAGACATTTCCTAAAGGGGGTGTTTCATGGCTCACACTTGCATGACAAAATTTGGGGCAGTTTTCAGGCACACGTTTCTTTCCTCCCATTCTCATGGTTGTGGTGTAAAAGGAACATTAGAAATCGAGACGGAAGCACTAGCATTGTGACCAGGGAAACTGACACAATAATCCCTGTGCTAAAAGGCACCCAAAGGTCACCATACCATAGTAACACTGAGAAAGTGAAATCTCACCATTGCCTTTCCAGCAGCTATTGCTTTTTGATTCTTTGGAACCAACGGGATGCAGCCAAACTAGACAGGACTGAGGCAGGTCCATGTGCAGAGTGGGGTTTCCTGCTGAATCCTTATAAGGTGGCACTGAACCTAGGATGGGAAAAAGAGAATTAAAATCCCACCTTCATCCCAAACCATTTCAGGTTCAAACGGATGTGGGCAGTGGAAGAAAATAGTTCCTCCAGGCAGCCCATGCTGTGTTTTAAAATCTCCCCATCCCCACTTCATGGGGAATTAGCAGAACCTACTGGTGTTCATAGGGATGTGGGTGGCGCTGTGGGTTAAACCATAGAGCCTAGGACTTGTTGATCAGGAGGTCGGCGGTTCGAATACTCGCGACGGGGTGAGCTCCCATTGCTCGGTCCCTGTTCCTGCCAACCTAGCAGTTCGAAAGCATGTCAAAGTGCGAGTAGATAAATAGGTACCGCTCTGGCAGGAAGGTAAATGGCGTTTCCGTGCGCTGCTCTGGTTCGCCAGAAGTGGCTTAGTCATGTTGGCCACATGACCCCGGAAGCTGTACACCGACTCCCTCGGCCAATAAAGTGAGATGAGCGCCGCAACCCCAGAGTTGGGCACGACTGGACCTAATGGTCAGGGGTTCCTTTACCTTTACCTTACTGATGTTCATAGCTAGGTGCTCTCTGAGACTACCTCAAAAGTAAGGCTTCAGACATAGTAAAGGGCTCTTGGGTGCATGTGGTGGTTCAGAGATAAGAGCAGTTGAACAGTTATTGCTGAATTGGCAAGATAGGGACAATTAATGCTGAGTGAGCAAAAGAAAACTGGAATACTGAGATAATGAGGGTTTAAAAAAATAATGAAGAGGAACTTGGCCTGAATGTCACTGAAACCAGCGTTTATCTATTTATTCTGAGGTGTTCTACAGCTGCTAATCAGCATTTATGAGTAACATTATTATGATGCAATCTCCTTTAGAGTGAACCTGAGGTGCTTAGAGCAGCATTGGGGAATCTGTGGCCCTCCAGAGGTTGTTGGATTCCAGCTCCTCTCAGCTACAGCTGGCATGAATAATAGTGAGGAATGACGGGAGTTGTAGTTCAGTAACCTCTAGGGGGTCACAGGGTCAATAGTCCTGCACACATTGAAGACTAGATCTTTGGTGTGAACATAGAGCACTGCATAAAAGATTTGGAGCAAGTGTTTTCTTGGCAGCGAATGTGTAACAGACCCGCAGGATCTGCACCGAGTTCTCCTGAAGTCATTTTTAGGAATCCTGTGCTTGGTGCTAATCTTTTATATGTGACCCTTTGTGGTACCTTTCATCGTTGGGCTTACTGTCGTGCTTCTTATACATCAAATTGGGTGGATGTGTGTGTATATAAAAACAGTTTTTATGTCCTTCCCACTATTCCTTTTTGTCATTTTTGAAAGGGAAGAATCTTGCAAAGGGTTTCAGTTACTCATCTGTGCTGAGAGTTGCTTCAAGAGCCCAGTGGCGCAAGTTTAAGTAAATATCTAAAGAAAGGAAGTATGCATGGGTAATTTAAAAGTTTGGAAATCATGGCTGGTGCAAGATCATGTGATGTTTGTGTGTAGGAAAAAGTTTGGATGTGAAGAGTAGATTTGAGGTTGTTTGTGATCATGTGGCATGTTATACTTTGCAGTGTCCTGAATGTCTCTTGTTTCTTACCTCTTGTGATTTCCAGTTAAATGGCCGTGTCAGATTCTTCTTTTATAAAATGTGTATCTCCTTTATTCAAGGTAGTTCGTCATTCAAACAACACCTAAATGATACAGATGAAAAGAAAACTCGAATTTTAAAAAGCAGTTTCTTAAATATGCTGAGTGACATTTTCTTAAAAATTAAACAGGGAGGTGCTTTGTTGTGCTGCCTCAAAGTGACCACCTAAAAGCCAGGCCGGGGCTGATAGAAATTGAAGTCCAACATCTGGAACCCTACAGTTTCCTCCATCTCATCTCCAGGGACGGACTCTTAAGACGTTCAGATCCCTGTGGAGCCTTAAATATAAGCTTCCCATTAATTTCAGTTGAGCTTCTGCAAGGGAACATTAGTGTATTCTTGCACGCTAATAACGAAAAAGCAACACAAACGTATTTCAAAGTATTCTTCATAATTACAGGGTGTCGTTGGTTTTCCTGAAAGGATTAAATAAGTTTCTTTGCTGTTGGATTCCTGCAGGACTTTTCAAGCGTAGTTGTTGTTGGCTTGGGCAAGAAGGCAGTCGGAGTGAATGACCAAGAAAACTGGAATGAAGACAAAGAAAACATACGGGCAGCTGTTGCAGGTCAACTTTTTTTTTTCCTTTTCTTGTGAGTTGTTCTGTAATCTATTAAATGGGACGTGCTGCATTCTGAAGATACCTGCTGGTTTCAGAGCTCGTGCCTCTTACAGTTAGTGACCCAGGCTGCACTCCTGTACCTACTTGTTGTTTAGTCGTTTAGTCGTGTCCCACTCTTCGAGACCCCCTGGACCAGAGCACGCCAGGCACTCCTGTCTTCCTCTGCTGGTAGCTTCGAGAACACTGTCCAACCATCTCGTCCTCTGTCGTCCCCTTCTCCTTATGCCCTCCATCTTTCCCAACATCAGGGTCTTTTCCAGAGAGTCTTCTCTTCTCATGAGGTGGCCAAAGTATTGGAACCTCAGCTTCAGGATCTGTCCTTCCAGTGAGCACTCAGGGCTGATTTCCTTCAGAATGGATAGGTTTGATCTTCTTGCAGTCCATGGGACTCTCAAGAGTCTCCTCCAGCACCAGAATTCAAAAGCATCAATTCTTCGGCGATCAGCCTTCTTTATGGTCCAGCTCTCACTTCCATACATCACTACGGGGAAAACCACAGCTTTAACTATACGGACCTTTGTTGGCAAGGTGGTGTCTCTGCTTTTTACCTACTTACCCAAGGTTAAGTCCAATAGATTTCAGTAGGAATTACTTCTGGTTAGGCCTCTGCTGCAAATCAAAGCGTTCTCAGGCATTGCGTGCAGATGTGGCTTTTTAAAATGCCAAATAAGCATTATTATCACCCAAGGTACTAATAATGGCATGCGCTCAAAATAATGGCTGCAGACTTTGGCCTGTTGTAACTGCTCAGTCATCACTGGGCCACAGGCCAATTGTGGGTGAGGCACTCTCTCACTTTTGCTGAATTGCCTGCAGGTAGAAGTTGCTTGATAAATGTATCCGAAGTGCACTAATGGGCCATATATTAATAAACCAGCTTCTCCTTTGAGTTGCCTTAACTCGTGACATGAACTTTACCGAGTTGATTTGTAATACCGGATAGACAGAGCCTGATTAAATTTTTTAAATCTGCCCGTTCCCTTCCTTTCTCTTTTCCCCCACCCCCCTCCAGTCCTTAATGTTTCAAACGTGTATATTATTTTTCAGGCTTAGAATAAAAAATGTAAGCAATAACAAATCAAAGAGAGAAAGAAAGAAAAATCAGAATTTAACAAAAATAATTGATTATAGAGTGCAAGGGGGGAAAGGTAGAAATGAATATACAGAAGTCGAATTGCTGTGGAGGGAAGTAGAGGGTGGGTGATGGGTTTTATAATTAAGTGTATAATTATGCAAATGTTGTAATTTAGACATTATATTTTATGTGAGGGAATCATTGGGAATTTTGGTTATTATGTATATATGTTAAGTTTCAATAAAGATCTTTGAAAAACAAATAATAATTATTTTTCAGCTGGATGCAGGCAGGTTCAGGACTTGGAGGTCCCTTGTGTGGAAGTCGACCCTTGTGGCGATGCTCAGGCTGCGGCGGAAGGAGCTACCCTAGGACTCTATGAATACGATGAACTGAAGCAAAAAAAGAAGCCTGTGGTGGATGTTCAGCTCTACGGGAGGTGATTGGCTGAGAAATAACATTTGTATGGTGCCGGGATCCTCTTTCCCTTAAAAAGGGCTCATCACATGCTGAAAGAATATGTAAAGGGGGCTTGGGAGGGGAGAGACATGGATTAGCCCCATCTGCTGTTGGTGATGTCCACAACAGCCATGCCCCCTCCCAGTGGCGTAGCATGGGTTGTCAGCACTCGGGGCAAGGCAAGTAATTTGCACCCCCTAACCCGTGGATTTGCGCCCCCTAACCTATGGATTTGTGCCCCCTAACCCTAACCCCCAGATGTTGCGCCCGGTGCGGCCGGCCCCCCCTGCACCCCCCACACTACGCCACTGTCTCCTCCCCCAGTATGTGGGTTCTGTGTGTGTCGACAAAGGGGCAACCGTGCCCAGTCAGGCTGGCCTCTACATAAAGGAGTTGTATGTGCATATATTGGCATACTTATGGGCCTTCATCACATGCCAGCTTAATGCAGGGGGCACTGTGGGGGTTGCTGGTTCACACATTCTTTCATTGCATGGAGGGTGTAATCTGAACCCCCTTTTTTGAGTTCAAAAACAAAATGCCCGGGTCTTATTTGCAAAGACTTCCTTTTTATAGGAAGGTGAGGCATAGAGGGACGCGGGTGGCGCTGTGGGTTAAACCACAGAGCCTAGGACTTGCCGATCAGAAGGTCGGAGGTTCGAATCCCCACTAGGGGGTGAGCTCACGTTGTTCGGTCCCTGCTCCTGCCAACCTAGCAGTTCGAAAGCATGTCAAAGTGCAAGTAGATAAATAGGTACCACTTTGGCAGGAAGGTAAACGGCGTTTCCGTGCGCTGCTCTGGTTCGCCAGAAATGACTTAGTCATGCTGGCCACATGACCCGGCAGCTGTCTGTGGACAAACGCTGGCTCCCTCAGACTATAGAGCGAGATGAGTACTGCAACCCCAGAGTTGTTCGCAACTGGATTTAACTGTCAGGGGTCCTTTACCTTTATCTTTTAAGGCCTAGATAAATGAGATCTGTACGAGAAGTGAGAATCAAGCCTTCCAAATGAAAATGAATTTGCCAGTAGAAAGAGAGTCACTGATTTATGGCATTTCAGTTCTGTGATGATATTTTATTGATTATCCTCCTGTATTCCTGTTTAGCGATGGAGCTGAGGCCTGGCGGAAAGGCCTTATCTATGCCAAGGGACAGAACTTGGCCAGATCCCTCATGGAAGGTCCAGCCAACCACATCACGCCTACCCGATTTGCTGAAATTATTGAAAAGAAACTTAAAAGTGTCAGTAGCAATGCAACTGTCCATGTAAGGTAAGTTCAGTTGAAATAATTTTCTCACAGTGGCATGAGTGAGAACTCTTAGATTTGTGCCTGCTTTCAGTTGTTTGCTGTGATGTACTGATGGGCCAGCGCTGCTTCACAGATCTCTCCTTGGGTTATCTTTGCTGGTAGCATTAGGGAATTGGCGCAGGGGCGCCGACTTATAAAAAATATTGGGGGGCCCATACCGGGGTCCTGCCCCGGGAAGTTTTCTAAATTTTAGATGAAAATTAGTGAGTTTTAAAGTTTTTTAAAAGTATTTTAGAGTCATATGATCAACATTAGAACCCCAAAAACTTGACTCTCTATAACTCCACACTCCGGGAAACTCGACAAGCCTGAAACACTTTTTGGCTTTGAAAAAAGAAACAAAACATAAACACGCACGGTATTTTCGTAAAAAGCTAATTTAATTTACAGTAACAATTATGCTTATAGACTATTACAGAGCAGTGAATATATAGCTCTGAAAAGACTGAAATGATATTTAAATAAATCCTAAACTATCATTAAAAGAATAAAACTTAAAATATTGCTGTCGCACAGTAATAGCACTTTGATTAATAAGTGAAATAGCTAATTTAAGCTTACTTTGAATAAGGCTGAGGGTTCATTAAATAAAAATAATATCTAAAAGTTAATGCTTTAATACAGTTAATAAAGTTAATACAGTATGCCTAATACTGTATGTAAATACTGTAATACTGTATGTAAATAACGGGCTTTAATTGGGTCTTACACCCTAAAAATATTTAAGTATTTGAAAATAACTAATACAGTACTATAGTAATATAGAAATACAGTACTAAACTAGTACTAATATTTCGAAACTGAAAATTTAACATTCTGTATGTATTTAATTCTCTATTTTATAAAGATTTTTAATATCTGACAGTGAGTTTGGAGTAGCCCAATGCAAAAATCCTGAGGATCCATGTGAATCCATGCTTTGTAACCATGTTTTTGCACCACTGTGACCCTAGGCAACAGTGGGTGCGTGATTTTTTTGGTGCAAGATGTAGCTATGGACATGCTATGTGATCTGATGGTGAATTTGGGGTGACCCAATGCAAAGATCCTGAGGATCCATGTGGATCCGTGCTTTGTAACCACGTTTTTGCACCACTGTGACCCTAGGCAATAGTGGGTGCGTGATTTTTTTGGTGCAAGATGTAGCCATGAACATGCTATGTGATCTGATGGTGAATTTGGGGTGACCCAATGCAAAAATCCTGAGGATCCATGTGGATCCGTGCTTTGTAACCATGTTTTTGCACCATTGTGGCCCCAGGCCACAGTGGGTGCGTGATTTTTTTGGTGCAGGTTGTAGCCATGGACATGCTATCTGATGGTGAATTTGGGGTGACCCAGTTTAAAGATCCTGTGAATCCATGCTTTGTAACCACGTTTTTGCACCATTGCAGCCCCAGGCAACAGTGGGTGTGTGATTTTTTTGGTACAGACTGTAGCCATGGACATGTAATGTGATCTGATGGTAAATTTGGGGTGACCCAATGCAAAAATCCTGAGGATCCATGTGGATCCGTGCTTTGTCACCACGTTTTAAATGGGGAGGGAAGGAAAAACACAGAAGGGACAAGAAGCACAAGAGGGGTGTGCGGAGAAGCAGCTGGCTAAGAATGCAGGGGAGGAGTTTAACGGGGTGGGGGGGAGGAAAGGAAGGCAAAAGTCCCCCCCCCCCCAAGCCAGCCCTCTCTCTCTCTCTCCCACCTGCATGTTTTTCGGCTGCCTGCGAGTTAGAGAGGAGGAGGTGGTGGGCTGGAGCCTGCACGCAGTGTGACTAGGAAAGAATTAGAAGCAAGGACTCGATCCTTTCCTTAACCCTCTGCTTGCCAGGAGGGCAGGGGATTCCCTGCTCTTTGTTGAGTTTGAGCAAACGCAGCAACAGAAGCGGGTGGGCAGTAAGACCCTGAGGCAGAATGCAGGAAAGCAGCAGCTTCTGCCTTCCCTCCGACCGCCCGACCGCCCCGATCTTATTTTTGCCTGATTTTTGCCCCTGCGCTCCGGCTCCAGGGACCACACATTCGCTTAATAACACGCACAGACATTATAGAGCGAAATTTACGGTAATAATTTTCTTAAATTATTGGGGGGGCAGAGCCCCCCCAAACGAATTTTTGAGGGGGCTCGGGCCCCCTCAGGCCCCATGGAGTCGGCGCCTATGAATTGGCGTGTATTGGTCCTCCATTGGAAAAGGATAAATTTCCTCACTTCAGCTACAGTAGTCCAAAAAAGTTTGATGCAAACCACTGGGACCTGATAGCTGTTGTCAAGTTATCATTTTAAGCTTAAAAACCACAAATACTGCAGCAATTAAAATCCACCAACCTTCCAACTGCTATGAAGTCTTATGTAAATACATCTTTCTCTGCTTTTTGCTGTCTGGAAAGTCCTGGCTTTCAGTTCAGTTTTAGTGGTTCACCCAATCAAAGCAGAATTTTTGGGACGGTTCTTTACTAAATTGGCTCTAGGTGGTTTGCCAGAAGCTTCAAAAGGGCAACTGCCCATGTTACTTTTCCATCTATGTTTCTTCCCCTGCCTCTTTCCTTTCCTGCCCCAAGCTTGCTTATACAGAGAAGCTGCTTTTTTCATATACAGAACAGAACTGTATCCATCACCAGCTTCATTTAATGAGAAGGCTGTTTCGGTTTAACTTTTGTGGTCAAAAACCGCAGGAAAATCACTTTTAAAATGCCTTATAAACAGAATAGAGCAAAAGGTTAAGCTAGGTCTTTTGCATTGTAATTTTGCCCTATAATTTGGGCAATGCTGCGTTGCAGATAGATTGAGACTCTGCCGTTCAATTTGTGCCCTTTTGCAAACTGGGGGTGCTTTTGCATTGTTCCAGGGAGAAGTCCTGGATAGAAGAAAAAGAGATGGGATCGTTCTTGAGTGTTGCCAAAGGCTCTGATGAACCGCCTGTCTTTTTGGAGCTCCACTATAAGGGAAGTTGTGATGCCAGTGAACCTCCAGTGGTGTTTGTTGGGAAAGGAATTACTTTTGATAGGTAAGTATTGTGCATACCTTGGAAGCAAAATCTGAAAATCCAGATTATCTTTATTCTTTAGTCTATGTTATCTTTAGTCAAGAAGGAAAAGAAGCAAACTGAGAACTGCCTTTTCTCCAAAGTACACATATTTCACTTAGAGCTGTTGATTCATTTGCAGGGTTACTGGGTGATTAACCACCTTTAATGATTAATCAGTTAGGTTATTCAACATTACTTTGACCCAGTATTGGAAAAACTAGCATAGATTTTGGTTTTATTTATTATAATTATATCCCCATTCACACATGTTAATCGCTCAACCTGAAGCGGTGACTTGCATGTGTGAAAACAGAATTTTTTGTATCGCCTGGAAATCAATTCTTTATGTGCTGCCCTGAGAACTTCTGGCTTTTGTTGTATAGTTGAACACAGGCAGTTATCTAGTATCTGCTTCCAGATATTTCCTGCCAAGTTTGTGGACTCCATAGCACAGTGGGTAGCAGTAATCTGTGCCCTCGCATTCCTGAAAGGATCCAGCAGAGGCATCTGCCAATAGAAGGTGGGAGTTGGATTTTATTAATTCCTGCCCTCTTTGTGACCCCCACCAATCTGTTCCAGAGTCTTGGGGGACCCTTGGAACAGGAGAGGTGGTACAAGCAGCTGCAGGAGAAGGGGGGATTTGTGAAAACAGCTTCCCACCCTCCTTCCATTCACAGATGCCTCTGCTGGATTTGTAAATGGAGGGACACAGCTGCACACAACGCAATTCCATGTTTTCCATGGTTGTGCCTTTTTTGAAAGGGGAAAACGGTCATTTTCTAGCGAAGGTATATTTGGGCAAGATATGGGAAGGGAGGTGTTGGTAGTTGCAACCATTTGCGTTCAGAAACCGGAGCCATCCATTCACACCTGGTTGTGGCAATCTGTGACTGCTTCTTTCCAGTGGTGGCATTTCCATTAAGCCGTCTGCCAACATGGATGCCATGAGAGCCGATATGGGAGGAGCAGCCACCATCTGCTCTGCCATTGTGACAGCTGCGGAACTGAAGTTGCCCATTAATTTAATCGGTAAGTGGAATAGGAGGAGCGCCTGAAGAATGCATAAAAGGAGCCGGACACAGAAAGACCCATGGGGGTATTTGTGGGAATGTTTAGGGATGTGGGGGAGGATATATTGTCTAAGATATCCTATCCCAACTTGTCTTTACAAGTTCAACAAAATCAGCAGAATTAACATTCCCCCTTTTTAAAAACACATGCACAGCAGATAGCTTGCTCAGACTTGTTAGGAGTCTCTGTAAATATTTCCTGGTATTTTCGCCGTTTAATCCCTCCTAAAATAAAATGCTACGCAGTCTTCTGTAAAGTATAAAACGTTTACTCACAAGTAATCATCTGTTCACACAAAGGTTCCCAAAAGGCAGACTTGAAAGGTTAGAACATACAGTGGTACCTCGGGTTACATATGCTTCAGGTTACAGACTCCGCTAACCCAGAAATTGTACCTCGGGTTAAGAACTTTCCTTCAGGATGAGAACAGAAATTGTGCTCTGGCGGCACAGCAGCAGCAGGAGGCCCCATTAGCTAAAGTGGTGCTTCAGGTTAAGAACAGTTTGAGGTTAAGAACGTACCTCCGGAACGAATTAAGTACTTAACCCGAGGTACCACTGTAGTTTAAATGGGGCGACTGTCTCCTTATGAGAGAAAGCCCCCCTTTTCTTCTCTTGGCCTGGAGCCAAGGGTGCATCTTAGTAGTGCTGTTGTTAAGATGGCATTGATAGAGACAAGAGGGACAAGATGGCCGCCAGCCTGTGGTTCTGGTTGTAGCATCTTCTTGAGAGGTTGCGCCCATCTCAAGTTACACATAGGAAGTTTCATCTCAGTCCTGGAAAGGAGGAATTTCCAGCTGGAGGACTGAAATAACCTTCATGCCTACTCTAGCCATGTTGTGTTTGACTGCACCCGATTCTTACATCCCACAGTATTTCAGTAACACGCTTTCCAAACATGCCTTATATTGAGACGTGTGGTAGCTCCACCTAGCCCAGATTTTCTGCTCTGACTGGCAGTGTGACCCTCCAAGATCTTGGACAGAGAAGACATTCCCTGATCTGCTGTCTGGAGAGCCTAGGAGTTGAGCGTAGGACCTCACGCACACAAACAAAGCACGCATTGGCTGCTATGGTGCTTCCCTGAACCTTCCTGCAGCCTTGGTTTGCCCCAGGGCTGCTTGCTTGTACTCCAACCTCTCTGCAGTTTGTTGGGGTGCTGAGAGTTGTTCAGTGACCCCTGTTCCCCTCGCAAAGGTAGAGTTTCTAGAGTGGTTTAATGTGGAACTCTTGGAACTGTAGATCTTTGATGGGAATAGGAGACCCCATGCAACTCTCAGCTCCCTTAACAAACTGTGTTTCCCAGGATTCTTTAGGGGAAGAAGCCATGATGGTTTAAAGCGTCTTAAGTGCCTGGTACAGGTTGGGCCTTGGTTTCCAATAACTTGGCACCAAAGGTAAAACACATCTTCTAAATAAAATGTCAGTACAGTCGAACTTCTATTTACCACTGTCTCTTCTGATGGTCGTTCCAAGTCGCGACTGCGGCAAACCCGGAAGTAACCGGCGGGTTTGCCCTCATTCGCACATGCGCAGAAGCGGGCAATTGCCACCCGTGCCAGTGCACAATGGCGCCTCTCCCAACGACCCGTTTCGACCTCCGGAACGTATTATGGTCGCAAATGGAGGTTCCACTGTAGTAGAAAAGGTTTCATCAAAGCTTTGAGGTAAACCTTCAAAACAGAATTAAAGGTAAAGGGACCCCTAACCATTAGGTCCAGTCGTGACCGACTCTGGGGTTGCGGTGCTCATCTCGCTTTATTGGCCGAGGAAGCTGGCGTACAGCTTCCGGGTCATGTGGCCAGCATGACTAAGCCGCTTCTTGCGAACCAGAGCAGCGCACTGAAACACCGTTTACCTTCCCACCGGAGCGGTACCTATTTATCTACTTGCACTTTGACGTGCTTTCGAACTGCTAGGTGGGCAGGAGCAGGGACCGAGCAACGGGAGCTCACCCCGTCGCGGGGATTCAAACCGCCAACCTTCTGATCGGCAAGTCCTAGGCTCTGTGGTTTAACCCACAGTGCCACCCGCGTCCCATCAAAACAGGATTACTAAGCTTTTAATAACAAACACCAAATAATGTCGGAGTGTGATGTCAAATTGCAACAGCAGTTGACTTTTCCCCCCAATCTCAGGCTTGACACCCCTTTGTGAAAACATGCCCAGTGGGAAGGCCAACAAGCCTGGAGATGTCGTGAAGGCCATGAATGGGAAAACAATTCAGGTATGTTTTTAAGATGCTTGTGTAAGCAAAGGAGGTTTGAGCTGCGTTTGGACTGGCAGTATCGCATTAAGCTGAGCCAGACAATTAGTTTTTAATGCTCTCTTGTGCATTAAAAATTCAGCCCTTCCTGCAGCTGGAACTAGAGCACCAAGGAATGGGCTGGTTTCAACCCTTTCTCTCTGATGCGTTGGATTTCGTTTTAAAATTAGCAGTGAGTTTTTAGCGCAAGGGGATGCTGTGGAAGCAGTTGCACCCAATCGCATGCAGTCTAAATTGACTCTGTCCCCATTCGACCACCTTCCAAGGGCCCAGGCTAGGAGTCCTTAGGCAAACTATTATTGCTCAGCCTCCCCTCCTCTCTCCATTCACAGTGTGAGTAGAAAACAATAATGGTGCTGGCCAACTTTATAGGGCTGCTGTCAGATTGCTAAGAAAGTACAGTATGTGTGAGGAGTCTTGAACACTATAAAGGGCTATTGAAATGCTAAGCTATTGGCTGGTTAATTATTTTTTTATGGCATATATTATTTTTAATTAAATCGTCAAAACCAGAGGCCTTCTTATTGGGAATCACAGGATCGGCTATTCCTCCGAAGGCGAAATATATTTTTCTATATGCTACCATTTCCGCGAGGATTTTAATTGCGGGTAATTGGAAAAGTGATAAAACCCCTTCGAGGTCAGAATGGCTACAGGAGCTAGTAGAGTACGCAGAATTAGCCAAGTTAACTGAAAGAATGAAAGAGAAGTCCAAACAAGTATTTATTACAGGCTCTTAAAAACAACTGTGGAAGTCTAAACTCGGTCACTGCTTTTGAATAACCTCTGTAGTTGTACTAAGTAAGAAATAAAGATACAGGAGAAATGATATTTTACTGTAAAATGAATAGATAAAGGTAAAGGGAACCCTGACCATTAGGTCCAGAGTCGTGGCCGACTCTGGGGTTGTGGCGCTCATCTCGCTTTACTGGCCAAGGGAGCCGGCGTATAGCTTCTGGGTCATGTGGCTGCTTCTGCCAAACCAGAGCAGCGCACGGAAACACCGTTTACGTTCCCGCTGGAGCGGTACCTATTTATCTACTTGCACTTTGATGTGCTTTTGAACTGCTAGGTTGGCAGGAGCAGGGACCAAGCAACGGAAGCTCACTCCGTCACAGGGATTCGAACTGCCAACCTTCTGATCGGCAAGTCCTAGGCTCTGTGGTTTAACCCACAGCGCCACCCGCGTCCCTTCAAAATAAATAGATTTATGCAGAAAGTTAGTAGACTATAAATGAAGTATGGAGAAGACGGGAAGTCAATGAATTACAAGAAGATTTATTGTCAATTATATAAATTTATCTTTTTTGGTTAATGGTGTAATTTGTAACAAATGACGTAAATACTCTTTTTTGCATTTTGTTGGTGTGTAAGAACAAATAAAGCAAAAAATAATAATCATTCTCTTATTTTGGGGGGTGTTCCTCATCTTGAAAGGTTGACAACACAGATGCAGAAGGAAGGTTGGTTCTGGCGGATGCTCTTTGCTACGCACACAGTTTTAATCCACGAGCCATTGTAGATGCTGCTACATTAACAGGTACCTATTCTTATTTATTTCTTTGAAGTTTCTGGCTTCCACATTCAACTCCAGATGTGGAATAGCGTTGGGATAGTCCTCAGGCCATGCTAAACTAGTTTAGCGCTACATGTATGGTTTCAGCAAGCATGAAGTGTCCGTCACCCAAGCCTCTTCTGGGGAGGATAAAACTTAAACACAATGCAGAATTCCCCCAAAATAGACCAGAGTTAATTGTATTTCATCCAGCAGAGCTTTTACTGCTGCTGAAGGCAAATGAACATAATGGTCACAAATCCAGTACATTCAGGATTGGCACAGTCCATAAAAAAATCCAATTGCAGCACTTACAATGAAACTTAACAATACTTATAATAAGACTAAACCTTAACACTACAGCACACCAGAACAAAGAGATAGAAAAAGTGAGTGAGTGAAACCCAGGCTCCTTCTGGCCTGATTATTATACAGTAGTACCTCGGGTTGCATATGCTTCAGGTTACAGACGCTTCAGGTTACACACTCCTTTAACCCAGAAATAGTACCTTGGGTTAAGAACTTTGCTTCAGGATGAGAACAGAAATCGAGCTCCAGCAGCGCGGCGGCAGCAGGAGGCCCCATTAGCTAAAGTGGTGCTTCAGGTTAAGAACAGTTTCAGGTTAAGAATGGACCTCCAGAACAAATTAAGTACTTGACCCGAGGTACCACTGTAGTCAGCATGATCTTGACAGAAAGATAACAGAACCAGTTTAAAGCAGCTGTACTCAGCTTCCCAGAAGAAATAACCCAAACAAAAAGCTTCTGCCTGTTTCTTTCACACTTTCTGTAACCCTCTTGAATCAAGTAGAATGAGAAGCACATCAGATCAATACGAAGAAATGCAAACTGACAGTATCAGGCTCACATGCTCTGCTCTTCTCCCATGTAGCCAAGAGGATTTATGCCAAGTTGACTTTCTTCAACAAATCTTGACTTAGCATTACTCGCAGACCAAGAATCCTGGTTTAAAACAAAAGTTACTTAAACAAGCCAAGATTACAACCCATAATTCAGCGTGTTTGCAACTAAGCATTATTTGTTTTGAACTAGACTGTAGATAGGAATGCATTGCATCTTCAGGAACAAACCAAAGTCTGACACAATCCCGTGTGTAAGATTATGCCTTCTGTAGGTCATAGAAATGTGTTTAGAAGCAGAGAGCAGAGAGCAAAAGAGATTGTTGTCACTCCCTATGAAATGATGGGTTAATAACTTGATCTGTGCAATATTGTATAGGTGCCATGGATATCGCACTAGGATCTGCAGCGACTGGGGTTTTCACCAATTCACACCAGCTGTGGAACTATCTGTATGAGGTATGTTTGCAGCACAGATAAACAGATGTGAAGATGGCTACTAACTTAAAGGGCTTTAAAGAAAGGACCAGTGTTAAAACTTGGGTCTGCAGCTGTTGTTGAACTACAACTCCCATCATCTCTAGCCATCAGGACCAGTTGTCAGGGATGATGGTGGTTGTGCTCCAACAACAGCTGAAGGCCCAAGTTTGAGAAGAAACACTGTATTAGACCAATATTATTGGGAACCTGTCAACAACTGTTAACCACAAAAGCTGAAAAAATGGAACCTCCTGTTTGGAAGGTTATAAACCTCTTGTGAACTAGGTGTTGAGAGCAAGCTCCCAGCTTGTTTTAGCCATTCCCAGAGTGTTGTGCTAGATTAATCTTTTCCCCCCATTATGTTTTACTAAGTTTCAACATTCTAAACATGAACAATCAAAACACAATTTTGACTTTTCTGTTATTTTTATTGACTTCCCACCCCGTTTTCCATGGAGTTTTGTTTCTTTCCTTTGGCTACACGCTATCTTCTATCAACTAATTCATAACCACAATGTTATAATCTAATTACTTCTGTTGCTTATAGCTCAAACATGCTCACATCATACTATATTTCTTTAAATAGTAAAAAAAAAAAGGCATCCATTCTTCCACAAGGCACTCAATATTAGATTCTCTTAATTTTGCTGTTAATTTTGCCAGTTCTGCATAGTCTATTATCTTACTTATCCATTCTTCTTTGGTTGGAACTTCTTCCTTCCATTTTGTGCTAGATTAAATCTTTTACCTGATGCACAAGGCCATTCTAAAATGCTATGCAAGAACCTTATAATTGTGAAACATAATTATATAGCACTATAGTATTAATTACAGTTTTTAAGGATGTTTTGACACCATGCTCAGGTCTCTTTGATCCTGTCTCATTCATTGATGTCAGGGAGAAAATGGCAGTTAAAATCATTTTTAAATGTTGCTAAAAGTGTTTCTGTTTTTGCTGATGATTTTAATATTTCATTGTAAACTGCTTAGGTTTCATTACAACCAAGTAAGTGGTTTATGAACTTAAAGTGAAACAATCTTATCTGTTGAAGTTTTTCATGCTACTGACTTCCTTTACTCACAAGGCATTTACATTTGTAGGCTAGCATCTTGACAGGAGACCGTGTTTGGAGGATGCCTCTCTTTGAACATTATACAAAACAGATGACGGACTGTCAGCTTGCAGACATCAACAACCTTGGAAAATACAGGTAAAGCTAAAGGGACCCCTGACCATTAGGTCCAGTCGCGGACGACTCTGGGGTTGCAGCGCTCACCTTGCTTTATTGGCCGAGGGAGGCAGCATACATGTGGCCAGCATGACTAAGCCGCTTCTGGCAAACCAGAGCAGCACACGGAAATGCCGTTTCCCTTCCCGCTGGAGTGGTACCTATTTATCTACTTGCACTTTGAGGTGCTTTCGAACTGCTAGGTTGGCAGGAGCAGGGACCGAGCAACGGGAGCTCACCCCATCACGGGGATTCGAACCACCGACCTTCTGATCGGCAAGCCCTAGGCTCTGTGGTTTAGACCACAGCAACACCCATGTATGAAATATAGTCATCCAGTGTTGTTGCTGCTCCTACATTTAAACCACTCTTGCCAGTGCATACAATTTAGGAAGAAAAAGAGGAAGTGCATAAGGAGATGACTCTCTGGCTGACCTTCTATTCCACAGGTGAGGAACCTGTGGCTCTTTGGATGTTGGACTCCCAAGTTCCAACATCCCCAGCCAAACATGACCACGTGATCAGGAATGATGGGAGTTGTGCTCCAACAACATGTGAAGGGCCACCAGTTCCCCACGCTTGTTTTATTCCTGTTCAGACTGGGGGGAGAGTAATAACTCTCCGACTGGGTCATGGTTCATGTTGGAATGAATTGGTGAGCAGAGGCAATGCAGCTGACCCTTTGGAATTTGCTCAGTACAAGAAGAAATGTCACTACACACCAGAGTTAAGGAAGCTAACTGTGGTTTGATGTCTGAATTGAAAAAGGCTATACAGTTGTATCTTGGTTGCCAAATGCCTTGGAACTCGTACGGTTTGGCTCCTGAACGATCGAAAACCGGGAGTGTTCCGGTTTTCAAACTATTTTTGGAAGCTGAACGTCCGACGAGGCTTCTGATTGGCTGCAGGAGCTTCCTGCAGCCAATCGGAAGCCGTGCTTTGTTTTCCGAACATTTTGGAAGTTGAACGGACTTCTGGAAACGATTCCATTCGACTTCCAAGGTACAACTGTAACTTGCAATCAGCCAAGATTTTTTTTTTAAAAAAAGATGTTTGAGGTGGGTTTGTAAATCATGGCTTGTGTTAACTATGGCCTGGCATCGTGATAAACCATAGTTACAGCTATTAACTCTGCTTCCGGAGGCTACTGTACCATGAAGATGAGAGTGTACTTACAAAGTTGAGTGCTGAGAGGAGAAAATGAAAGCAGGCAAACCAGTTTTCCTTTTGCACTTTTGGAAGCACAAGTTATGCTTTGAATTTGAAACTATTGCTGGTGCAAACCATGGTCTGATGATATGTCTGAATTAAGCCTCCTTGGTGCTTTACAGTTTGGTTTATAATTCTTTACTCCTATAAGTAAACAGATAAAAGTAATCCACTCATATTTTATGTTTCTTTCCCATTAGATCTGGTGGTGCATGTACAGCTGCTGCATTCCTGAAAGAATTTGTGACCGCCCCTCATTGGGCTCACCTAGATATTGCAGGTGTGATGGGAAATAAAGATGAGATTCCCTACCTCCGTAAGGGCATGGCAGGACGGCCCACAAGGACTCTAGTAGAGTTTGTTGCTCGACTGAGTCAAGACAAGCAGGCATTCAGAAAATAGTTAGATGTGCAATTGTAGAACCTCCCAGCCTTACAATCAGTTTGAGTTAATTTCAAAACTGCTGAAGCAGTGTGTGTATTAATTAAAAAGAAAGGAAAAGAAAAATATCCACAACATGGATTTTTCAGCGTATTTCTAAATGCAATGATGAACTGTAAATTTATTTTGTTAAAAAAAACCCTTACTGAGCAAAGGATCTCTTATACTTCCCTTTTTTATGATAACAGACATATGAATATTCTGTTTAGACATTTAATATTGAAGGAGAGATCACTTTGAACTATCATGTTTTGCAACTTCAATGGAAACTAAAATTGTCACAATAAATATCTATTTGAAAACATCTTGTTCTTCATACATTGGGAAGTGGGTTTTGGGGAGGATGTGTTTATAGGTGTTATAGAATACATGGGGGGTGGGGAGGAAAGACCTGTAGCGAGAATTTGTATCGGCATCCCTCCCAAATCAGAACCAATTCCAAAAGGCACTGCCTTTTCCAGTAACAGGTAAAGGTAAAGGGACCCCTGACCATTAGTTCCAGTCGTGGCCGACTCTGGGGTTGCGGTGCTCATCTCACTTTATTGGCCGAGGGAGCCGGCGTACAGCTTCCGGGTCATGTGGCCAGCATGACTAAGCTGCTTCTGGCGAACCAGAACAGCGCACAGAAACGCCGTTTACCTTCCCGCCGGAAGGTATTTATCTCCTTGCACTTTGACGTGCTTTCAAACTGCTAGGTTGGCAGGAGCTGGGACTGAGCAACAGGAGCTCACCCTGCTGCGGGGATTCGAAAAGCCAGCCTTCTGATCGGCAAGTCCTAGGCTCTGTGGTTTAACCCACAGCGCCACCCGCCATCCAAGTAAAATTGGATTCCAGGATTCACAAGACATCTTTAATAGATTTCCGTAAGATACAGAGGGGAAACTGGTAGAGGACATGCTTTGTCTGCAGGTGGTTCCAGAATCCCTGGCACTTCGGCAAAAAACCCCTCTGTTAATGGAGCTAAAAAATGCCTCTCTACCCAAGAATTTGGAGAGTAGCTTGCTAATCTGAACAAACAGTACTTGTCTAGAAGGGCCAAGGATCTGAGCTTGAATAAAACACTTTAATACACTAGTTCAACACTGGCAGAGTGGGCGCTTCTATTTTCTCAACCAAAGATTCTTCTTTCCTCTGATCTCTAAATGGTTTGCATGTATCTACCTCATGAGTAAATCCTGTTGCCAGAAGCACCTGCTTTTCTCTTGCTTGGTAAGGTATTGCAGCAGTCCAAGATAAAACACACCTAGTAGCTACAACTTTTGCCATTGAGCTCACAGTCAAATACTTCCATATCTGCATCGTAACATGAATTGGCAGCCTGGCTCAGATCAGATATTATTTAATCTATGGACAAAGTGATGCACAATGTTGCATAAAGCCCCAAACTGCCAACTAGAAGAGTTTGGAAGAGTTTGGATTTGATATCCCGCCTTCCACTCCCTTTAAGGAGTCTCAAAGCGGCTAACATTCTCCTTTCCCTTCCTGCCCCACAACAAACACTCTGTGAGGTGAGAGGGGCTGAGAGACTTCAAAGAAGCGTGACTGGCCCAAGGTCACCCAGCAGCTGCAGGTGGAGGAGCGGAGACGCGGAGACGCAACTAGCTGCAACTCTCCGAGAAAGTGATTTTGGAACTGTGATGGTGGCTTTCACTGAAAATAAACTAGCTGCAGGGATAGAGACGAAAGCAAACTGCGTACTGGAAACATACTCTTATCATTACTCAGCGCTTTTAAGGAAGCGAACATATGCATGGAATTAAAAATGGACCCATTCATCACTGAAAAAAATATGGATGGGATTTAAAATATGGATACTTGAAAGCTACTTGTAAGCCTGCCTTAGGACCAATTAAAATTATAATTATACTCTGTCATTCCCCCTCGCAGTGACTTATGGATAAAATAAGAACATAGCTAAAACATGGGTAAAGACCACACCAATTGCAAAGAACAATATAAGCATGAATGGAAATAAATATATATGGATTTAACTCTATGTTTGTTTATTTTTTAATGATTAGCTAAACCATGGGTAAAAACCACACCAATCACAAAAAAACAATATAAGTATGAAAATAAATATATATAGATTTAATTCTATTAATGTTTAATTTTTTAAAATGATCTCTGGTTTTTTTATATATGTGTGTATAAAACATTATAGATAATATATACTGTATGACAGTAATATATAAATGATTTATATAGGCGTAAATAATTATGGATACTAAGTAACAGTCCAAATGCCAAGGCTCCAAAGCCCCGCCCCTCCGCTTACGTCACCGGCCCCGAGCGTCACCGCATTCCCCACTCGCGCCTGCGCACTGGCTGCTTCCGGCCTGAGCTCCGTTGCCATGGCGGCCAGCCTGAGCGGAATGTTCGGGAACCAGGGCCCGGTCCCCCCTCCGCCGCCGCCGCCGCCTCCTCCGCCCGTGGCCCCCGGTGTGTCGGGGCCAGCCGGCCTCCTCCCGCCGAACCCCGCGGGCCCGCGGAACCCCAACAGCACCCTCGTGGACGAGCTGGAGGCGTCTTTCGAGGTAGGCCGCGGCGGGAGGTACCATGATTGTAAGGAGAGGAGGGGGGGATGAACGAAAGTGAGCGGGAGAGGGCCGTTGCCGGGTCCCTCCCTCGGACGGGGAGCTCTTTGAACAGGAGTCCTGCCTAACCATAGAGACGAGGACAATGGTAAACAGAGCTTGTCTTTACTTCCGGTTCCTGTTTCAACAATTTCCCCCCCCCCCTTTTAATACGGAAATGTTGTTTAGCCATTTAGTCATATCCGACTCTTCGTGACCCCATGGACCAGAGCACGCCAGGCCCTCCTGTCTTCCACTGCCTTCCGCAATTTGGTCAAACCTATGTTGGTAGCTTCGAGAACACTACCCAACCATCCTGTTCTCTGCTGTCCCCTTCTCCTTGTGCCCTCCATCTTTCCCAACATCAGGGTCTTTTCCAGGGAGTCTTCTCTTCTCATGAGGTGGCCAAAGTATTGGAGCCTCAGCTTCACAATCTGTCCTTCCAGTGAGCACTCAGGGCTGATTTCCTCCAGAATGGATAGGTTTGATCTTCTTGCAGTCTATGGGACTCTCAAGAGTCTCCTCCAGCACCAGAATTCAAAAGCATCAATTCTTCTTTATGGTCCAGTTCTCACTTCCATACATCACTACTGGGAAAACCATAGCTTTAACTATACGGACCTTTGTAGACAAGGTGATGTCTCTGCTTTTTAAGATGCTGTCTAGGTTTGTCATTCCTTTTAAAAATAAATAAATTATTAAGAGTTTAAAGATTACAGAAAAAAAGAAAAAGAATTAAACAATACAATACAGAAACAAAAACACTACATATACATAACAAAACAAAACAAAAACAATTAAAAAACACATCCAATACTTTCAATATCTTCTCTTTCGTTTACTTGTTTCAGCGACCTCCTCGCACCTCCCTTTTTTGTATTCCACTTCAATTAACTGTTTCAGCAAATCCTTTCCATCTTCCTCAGTTTTCTGTCCTATAATTTATCTTAACACATTCTGACCTTATTTTTCCCTTTAATCCATTAACAATCTATTTTTACTTAATTCTTTATAACATTTCTGCTAAAGCCATATAACTTCATCCCAACATCTTTCTAACATTCATTGGTTTGTCATTGCTTTTCTCCCAAGAAGCAAGCGTCTTTTAATTTCGGGGCTGTTGTCACCATCTGCAGGGATCATGGAGCTCAAGAAAGTAAAATCTCTCACTGCCTCCATTTCTTCCCCTTCTATTTGCCAGGAGGTGATGGGACATAGACTTTCAAAAACTGTAGACTTGGACATGTCCTGTGTGCAGAGCAGCTTTCGGGCTCACATTGGAGGATTTCCCCCCCCCCTTGTCGAATCCCAAGAGCCAGAAGGGGATCTTGCCCGTGCAAATCGTAAAAACGCTCTTTCTAGCTCAGGTCTTGCATGCCTTTTCTAATTCAGGCCTCATTAATGACTGACATTATACATTTTAAGGATGTACGTTGTTATTGTTGCACATTTTAGTTTTTGATTATTATTTTTAAATTGGGTTTTATAAACAAGAATAATGGTATACAGATAAGTAGACCAAGTTTTCTCATGTCATTTGTATATCACAAAAATAGCATAATAAGTGTGGGAAAATATCCACAACATATGTTTCATTATTAGTGGTCAGTGTATAAGTTCTTCGTTCATGAATTGGTTTAAACAGTTAGGAAGAAGAAGAAAAAGGGGGAAGTGCTCTGCCAAAGCAAACACGTGATCTCTTCATATTGTGTGTCGCTTGATGGCGGCTCTGCAGTGTTAACTACTTTCTGGTGGGACAGCTGTTCTGGCCTGTTGCTGCCAAAACAACCAGCTATCTTAGCAGCACCTTGAAAGATCAGTATACTTGTGATGGCCTATGCTTTTGGGGAAAAGGGTCCACTTCAGAACAGAATAATGTTTGTTAGTCTTGAAGCAGTGTTTCTTAAAATTGGGTCCCCAGCTATTGTTGGTCTACAACTCCTAGCATCCTGGACCACTGGTCCTGCCACCTAAGGATGATGGGAGTTGTAGTCCAACAACAGCTGGGGACCCTAGTTTGAGAAACACTGCAAGGCACCACAAGACCCTTATATGTAATCACACCCTGTTAACTTTTCAGGTTTGGAGGCGAGGCTGCGGCTCCTTTGGACTCCTAGCCAAAAATCCTCCATGCACGCACATTTGCAAAGCTAAGCGGGGGCTGTTTGGGTTCCATATTGGATTGAGGACCGCTTGTTGAGATTTCCACACTGCAGGGGATTGGACTAGATGACCCTTGGGGTGCCTTTCAGTGTAGTCAAAAATGAGAAAAGGCATCATTGCTTGCAACACAGCCTGGATTTTTGGATGACTTTTAAAGTCCCTGCTTGCCCCTATTCCTATTGACAGAGAGTGACATTGATCTGAGATCTGCTGCTTTGCGCTGGGAAGTTGTCAAACCAGTTTTGGACTGGAAGTGGCCAGAAGGATCATAGTAGTGGAGTGTGTTTCTAGACTCTAGCATTTGTTTCTTCAGTGGAGCAGCCCTCCCTCTGGGGCAGGCACTGCCAAACGTGGCCCTCCAGCTGTTTTGGGACTACAATTCCCATCATCCCTGAGTTGTAGTCCTAAACAGCTGGAGGGCCAAGTTTGGCCATGCCTGCTCTATAGCCTTTAACAAGAAGTGTGCTCTTGCCTATCAGATATTTATTGTATCCAGTCCTGCTTGGTTGCTAAAACCAAAAGTGTTTATATGGTTATACAGTGGTACCTCAGTTTACAAACTTAATCTGGAAGTCCGTTCTTAAACTGAAACCGTTCTTAAACCGAGGCACACTTTCCCTAATGAAGCCTCCCGTCGCCGGTGCCCTTCCACCATTCGGCTTCCGTTCTTAGACCAAGGTAAAGTTCGCAAACTGGGACACTACTTCTGGTTTTGCAGAGTTCGTAAGCCGAATAGTTGTAAACAGGGCTGTTCTTAAACCGAGGTACCACTGTAGTATCTATTAGCCCTGAAGATTCAGTTGGATCTCGCAATACTACATTTCATGGCCCCTTCCCCCCCCCCCCCATTCACCATTCCCTCCTTTCTATATACAAGATACTGGAGGAGTTATGTCATTAAGACAGATATAAATCTCTGTCGGTCGAGGAGAAAGATGTTTCATTTATTGGCATGTGAAATAAAAGCCCACAAGTTTTTCCTAGAAAGCAAAAACGCATTTGATGGTTCAGCATTGCTCATGGGAAACAAGAGGAAGCTGTATACCCGTAACGGCATGTACACTGTGAACGTCCTTCTGTTTCTAGTAATTGCTTATATATATTTCTCTATTTATCTAGGCTTGCTTTGCTTCTCTCGTGAGTCAAGATTATGTCAATGGTACAGACCAGGAAGAAATTAGAACTGGTAAGCCTGTACCTCCATCTTCATTGTAACTTAGATTTTATTTTATTTTGCTGCTTTAGTTTTTATCTCTTGTTGCTTTTTATGATGTTGCTTGGTTAAATGGTTTTTAAATTGTAAACTTTTTTGAGAGTCCTCTGGACTAATCCAACCAATTATTAATTGCTTAAGGTAAAATAAATTAGATTATGCGAAATCAGTAGGGCTGGAAAGTTGTTCACTCAGTGTTTCCCAAACCGTTGGTAGCTAGACCACATCTGGTGCTTCCAATTAGAAGCATATTTTACTTGGGCACATTTTACTGATTATCTTACAGGAGGGCTCCATCAGGGAATCCTGTTGCATATTTATTATTGCCCTTGGGATGATGCTCATACTTACATATTGACATTCTGAGGGACATAGATTGGCAGATGCATCTGATATGCATTGGCTTAAGTTTTCAAGATGTTGTTTAGTCCTCTTTGTGATACAGATGGTGTTACTGTGCACTTAAACTCCATTACTTGAATTCTATAGAGGTAAAACTTCTTATGCATGTGGTAAAATCACACATGTGATTTCTATTCAAAAACTGAAGGATTATTTTTCTCTCATCCGAATTTTTGTTTTAATTACCTTTTTCACATGACTCTTTTGTTCAAATGGTTATATTTTTAGCAGACTATGTATACAACATGCAAAATCAAGGTTCCTATGAATTCTTTATCAGCCCACTGCCTGACTTTGAACATTCTGTTTTTTCCCTTTTAAAAAAAAGATTGTTAAACTCTGAACTACTTTATACAAACCTCATTTTTGCAAGTTTTTAAGAATGCAGTAATTTTAGCCAAAAAAATTCACTTTGCTCGTATCACAGCCTGGTTGGTAACTGGTTTGTAAAGTTATGAATGTTCAATTTTCCTGTGGAATAACTTTAAAATCTTGTTGCTCTCTCTGTGTATTAGGCGTTGACCAGTGTATCCAGAAATTTTTAGATGTCGCACGGCAAACAGAATGCTTTTTCTTACAAAAAAGGCTGCAGCTATGTGTCCAGAAACCAGAGCAAGTAATTAAAGAGGTACGTGCTGGGTTTTCCTCTAGGCTTGAACATGACAGCTTAATCTATACACAGAGGTAGGACAAAGTAAGCAGATATATGTTGACTGAAACTTTGGTCTTTGATTCATTCATTTAGTTCAGTCTTAAATGGATAAAAATAATTTAATAAATACAATGGAGTTAAATCCACATAGGGACGCGGGTGGCGCTGTTAAACCACAGAGCCTAGGACTTGCCGATCAGAAGGTCGGCGGTTCTTATCCCCGCAACGGAATGAGTTCCCATTGTTCAGTCCCTGCTCCTGCCAACCTGGCAGTTCGAAAGCATGTCAAAGTGCAAGTAGATAAATAGGTACCACTGCAGTGGGAAGGTAAACGGCGTTTCCGTGCACTGCTCTGGTTCACCAGAAGCAGCTTAGTCATGCTGGCCACATGACCCGGAAGCTGTACACCAGCTCCCTCGGCCAATAAAGCGAGATGAGCGCCACAACCCCAGAGTCGGCCACGACTGGACCTAATGGTCAGGGGTCCCTTTACCTTTGAATCCACATACAGTTTACTTGGCCAGTAACAGACAGATGAAGGTTTTTTTCCTGTCCAAACAATCTCATAACTGTATGTGTTCAGATTAGTGCAGCACAATCCTGACCATGGTTTCCACAGCAGTAAGTCCTGTTGAATTCAGTGGGCTTACTCTCAGGTATGTGGGGTTAGGAGTGCCGTTTTAGGGAACATTTGCCTTGTGTAGTAGTTTTATAACTGCTGGGGGAAACTAATCAACTGCAAAATTTGCAGAAAACCTTGGTTAGAGCATGTTGAAAATTTGTCGTTGGGCCTCCTTCCTGAGGAGCATAATTTTAACCCTGTGACCACACTAAAGCAATTTATGTTTTAATCAACTTTTAGCAGGCAGGCGCTGCTTTAAAGTTGCAAGGTATGCATTCCAATATAGTTCATCATAGTTCTTGATGGTAACTAAGAAAAGGACAAATGTTCATTTTGTGTGGAGAGTTAAGTGTAATTGCTGAGCAGCTGAGCTGAGCACCAAGAATGCCCATGGTCCCCATTTTGCCTCTGCCATGGTCTCAATGTTGTAAAGATAACTGCAGGAATATGGGCAAAGTACACTAAATACTGGATGTTGGAAAACACTGCCTTGCTCCAAGCACTCGTCCTTTATGTGTCTTGTCATCCTTCCCTTTTTCAGAGCTTTGTCCAAAGGTTGAAAGTCTGTTTCAGAGTCATTAAAAGCACACTTAAATAGTAACTCATACAGAGGAAGAGATTGACACTTATCAAAAGCCCTGTAAGAAATGCATTGTCCAGAGAGGGAAACAGATGTTACCTTTCTATTGAAACTTGCATCGTATGAATATTTAAAAAGAATATAACCTCTTGTGACAACAGAAAGGATAGCTTGCTGTGAGAATTATTTCTTCAGTTGCATAGGAACAGATCTTACATAAAAGAGATTCCTTGTTGCTAGTAATTTCCTGTGTACCTGTCTCTCCTGTAGGATGTTTCAGAGCTGAGAAATGAACTGCAGAGGAAGGAAGCGCTAATTCAGAAGCACTTGGGTAAACTGCGACACTGGCAGCAGGTTCTGGAAGACATCAATGTCCAGCACAAAAAGCCTGCTGAAATGCCTCAAGGATCCTTGGCGTATCTAGAGCAGGCGTCGGCTAACATTCCTGCACCGCTCAAGCAAACGTGAACAACGCAATGGACTTCCTATTGTCTGTGCGGTGCAACTTCATATGGATATTATTTAGAAGCGGAACAAAATGATGATAAAGCCATTTGCCCTTTCAGGGCTCAGAATGGGGGCTTGGTTTAGGTTTTGTACTTTGATTAATCACCTGCCCCAACAAATTACATATGGAGCAGACTCAAAGCAAGCATATCTCTGAGCTGTTAAAATGCTTTCTGCTGAAGAAACGACAAATAGGTGTTTTTGAGCTCTCACGTGGGTAGTTTTGTCGTAGTAATGAATAAGTGTCTTTTTATTTTTAAAACCCCCAAACTTCACAGGTAGTGTGCCATGTGCCCAAAATATAGTGGCTGATCTGTGGAACAAAATATTGGCTGAAATTCAGAGGGTTACTTCAGGCATGCAGTTTGGGGCTAGTGCTTTTGAAATTTGCATTGGTGGTCAGTGGGGAAGGGGAAGGGGCTCTGCTGAAAACGGTAGCTGAGCCTTTGGATGTGCTCAAAATAGCCTTTTGGGTCGCTGCTCTTGGTCCTAGGGTTTTTCTTTCTGCTACTGCCTCTTTTCATGGTATAAGAAATTCAACAAAGGGCTCTACAGCACGTAATCTTATTTTTTATTTTCCTTCTGCCTAAGGGAAGAGAACCAGAGTGGCCACTTTATTATTATTATTTTATTTTACAACCTCAATTGCTTTCTTAATGCCTGCCATCACAGCTTCCTACGTATTTTTCTTTTGTGTCTCAAGCCATGTCTTTTCCTTTTGTCCCTGGAAGCATGTTGCTCTAAATTATCTCTTCAAAACAGCATCAGCGTTGCTGTTCAAGGTTCCTGTTTTATAATGGAAGAACAGAAAATACTCATGACATGTATGTAGCTAGGCACAATTTCTTTAATTCCATGGATCTGACTATAAATCAAAAACTACTTTCTCTAGTTTGAATCAACAAAATGATAATAAACCACACATGGGGGAAAAATAGTGTACTTAGTTTTATTTTGATAGCATCACCAAATGAGTTTTAGGTAATGTTCATTTTTAATTTTGATCACGTAACAGTAAGTTTGTTTTATATATACAAAGCACCCTCGTCTTATTTTATTCAGAAAATTGTTTGGCTTTCTTTCAAGTACACTGTTTTGCTTCAGACATTTCCCAAAGATTCTGGTTCCAAATGGGTTTGGCAATCTGACATAGTATATTGACATTGCTGGCTGAAATTTAAGGTGTTCTTGAATTTGCTTCTTGAAAACTGAACAGTTTGAACACTAACACTTGGCTTTTATGCTGTATGTATTTAAATGCGACAGTCCAAATAATGCAGATGTTCTGAAGTTAGCTTGATTTAATGTTAAGGTAAAGACAATAGAAGAACACTATTTCCTAACCGAGGAAAAACATGTTTTGTAATCTGTCGCTAATGGCCACAGATGCACCATGAAATATTAGCATCCAAAGAACCATAAAGCTGTTGGTGGATAAGCCTTTGGCCTGATCCAACTGGACCCTTCATATATTCTTATGATATAGAGATACAGTCATACCTCGTGTTGCGTCCGCTTCACGTTGCGTATTTTCGTGTTACGTCCTGCAGCAACCCGGAAGTACCAGAACAGGTTACTTCTGGGTTTTGCCGCTCGCATCTGCACAGAAGCGCCAAATCATGCCGTGCACCTCCGCAGACGCAGTGCTTTGAGTTGCAGGCATTTCACGTTGCGGCCGGATCCCGTCCGTAACACGAGGTACCACTGTCCTTGTGTTTCTCAGCTTTCTGGCAAACTGCTTTTGGCACAAAGATGTTTTCAGAAGCAGTTCATTACATGGTATTAGGGTGGGTACAAGACAATCATTTTTAAAAAATAAAAAGCAAGCATATAAAATGAGGAGCAGACCAAGAGTCTGGTGGTTGTTTTAAATAAGTAACCGCCGTAGCCAGTTGACTATATTGTAAAAGGGATAATGCAGAGGTGTAGCAGGGGACGGAACACTTACCGCGGGGCCGGGCCTGCAGTGTGCCTGAGCCACGCATCTCCCCTGGGAATGAAGCAGTGGGCTTGGGCGCCCGCAGGCTCCACACTGCCCGAAACGGCAGTGTGGGGCTTGCGTCTCTCCGCCGCCTCCCAGGCCCCTGAGTGGCTAGCTACACCGCTGGGATAAGGCTTCTGTCTCTGAGGTATGAAGTAGGGTAGCATTAAGTTTCCAGCATCGTGACCCTGGTAGGCTGCGCTGCATCTGTGACATTGTCCTCAATTCCTAATAGAGCAGAAGAACATTCTTTGGAGTTGGATATCCCTGCTATTTCAGACTGGAACGAATATGGAGCTAAAAAACCCCCCATCAGAATAGAAACTAAAGTGTGCCGTCACCAAAAGCACAATTTTCAGTGTCACCGTGCATTTGGTATAAATGCAAATACATATAATTTAACTTCTAGTCCTATGTTGCTTTCTTTGTTTACTGTGCTACCTAAATGTGTTTTAGTGTTTCGGGTTGTAATTCTTTTATAAGCTGCCCTGGGAATCCTATTGAACTGAAGCTGATTAGAAATAAAATATTAAGAGGGGTCTTAAATTAACATAAATAAAATAGTATATACATGAACATTGGTCATCCATGTAAAAAGCACTTATTTATTTATGGTAATGTTTCAACCATATGTTTGTTTGTTTGTTTGTTTGTTTTAAAAAAGCATGTTAATTTCTTGCTGTGTCAAATCAAATTTAATGGTTCTCTCACTAACAAACCTCAGAGTTTATGGTCCTTGTGTTATCTTGCTTATCTTATTCTGCAAAGCACTATATAAATAATTAACATCAACAGTACTATCCGTGTAGGATATTCTATAAATAGTTTCTCTCAGAAAGAGAAGTATTTCGTAAACCACTCCTGATGGCGAGGGTCCGGTTTCTGAGCATCTTTGGGTTCTGATGTTTCATTACTTTGCAGCCTGAAGAGAAGAAAAATACAAATAAAGATATGAGTTGGAAGATACAAGTAATCAGAGGTAGCACTAACTGGTACTCTGTGTAACTGGCATTACTATGTAATATTGCCCGTGAACTGGAAATCACTTGGAAGAGAGAAGTTTGCATTTTGAGTCCTGGCCACAGTCATGAGTGGAAGAAGAAATGGCTGCAGAGGGCAAGATTCTTCCCTCTATTCCGAAACAACTCTCTACACCTAACTGCCAGTTGCCCTGGGACTGCAGAATCAGAACGGAAGTGTATGCCGGGCACATCTCTTGACAAGAGAGCTGTTTTTAAAAATGAACACCGACACAATATTGTTGCAATCTTGTAAGCCAATTTAGGGACCGTACAATCAAAAGGCAAGGCAACTCATCAAAATACATGTATAAACAAGGAATGGAAGATGATATTCCACAAAGCAGTCCAGCTCCACCAGGTTCGCTTTGGCTTGAAGTTCAAGCTACTGTACGTTGAAATATTCCAGAGAGCAAATCCCGTGAAATGAAGAAGGTACACTGAATGTTCAGCTTGTCTTCAAAAATGACGCAAGAAAGACGTGAGGTTTTACTAAAGCAGCTTTAATATAATCTGTTTTCTGTCAGCAACTTCTTACTCACTGACGTCTTTATTTGAATTTTGTATTCTCAAAATATGTAATATATCTGTGCGTACAGCAGGAGCTAAGAAATAAATTCTGCCACATCAAACCACTATCTCCGTCAGAAAAATCTTATACCAGGAATTATCTTGATCTAAAACTCCACCACTAATGGTTCCCAAATATTGCATAGGTTGTAATCTTGCTACCTCCTATTTGTTAAAAGATACTGCTGTTTGCATAGGCCTTAAGTTACACTTAAGAGTTACACTCTTGTCTATATTGACTTCCACTGATTGCAGGAAGTCTACTCTAAGCAGGGCATAATTGCTTGTGCCCATTACTCTATACAGGGCACATAATATAAAACACCCATAAAGGTCAGTCCTAGCACTTCAGAGCTTGCTTGAGTCTCTAGGAAGTTGCTATGGGGAGTTATGGGGAGAAAGACCCAAACTCCCAACGCTCAAGCAAACCTTGTGTGGTTTGGGGACGGTAGCCATTAAACAGGTTCCAAACAAGCCTATTTTGCTGGCAAACATGTCTTTCTACATAAGCTGACAAATTTAGTGACTGTTTCCTTTATTCCTGTTTACTCTCTCAACATCGTTTCTATTCTTCCCCAAAATTCTGGAGCTCCACTTGGTATTCAGCAACAGATTCTAGGCACTACTGAACTCATTTTACAGGAAGTAACATTTTTGATCTTGTCCACACGACTCATTTTAGAGAGCATAGAATCTTAAGAGTTGGAAGGGACCCAAGGGCCATCTAGTCCCCCTGCGATGCAGGAATCTCAGCTAAAGCATCCATGACAGATAGCCACCCAACCTCTGCTTAAATATCTCCAAGGAAGGGGAGTCCACAACCTCCCCAGGGAGCTGGTTCTACTGTTGGAACAGATCAGAATGATGTTTTGTTATTGATGAAGTCTAAGAATACTTTGGTTAAATGAACACTAGTGACTCAGAAGTAAATACCAGTGGGTTCAATAGGGCTTTACTTCCAGGAGGAATGGTACAGGATTGTAGCTTCGTTATACAGGATCACAGCTTTCTCCCCGTAGGTACAGACTGATGACTTACCTTGGGGCTGGCTTGGTCTCCAAGACTTGTACTGATGGATAGCACACTCTGACACAGCCAGGATTCTGATCCAAACTTGTAGATTTTGTAATCTGAGGTGGATTTCTCTTAGGCCTCAAGTCACCACTCAGAAAGCTTTTTGCATAGGAAGCTAAATTCGGAACGCTGACAATGCGGCTGGGAGCTTCATTCATTTTCTTCTTCTGCTTCATGAGGAGAACAGAATTGCGTATCTCATTATTATTAATATTTAATACCATGAATTAATATATTGCCCTATACCCAGAGGTCTCAGGGCAGTTCGCAGAATAAAACAAAAATATAAAACCACAAGCAAAATAAAAACAACAACAACCCAATAACAACCCCCCCCCAAGAAAACCCCCACATTTTAAAAGGGCATAGGATGTCAATCAAGTCAACCAGAGGCCTGGTTAAAAAAGAATGTTTTTGCCTGCACCTAAAGTGTATAATGAAGGCGCCAGGCAAACTTCCCTGGGGAGAGCATTCCACATGCAGGGAGCCACTGCAGAAAAGGCCCTGTTCTCGTGTTGCCACCCTCCAGACCTCTTGAGGAGAAGGCACACAAAGAAGGGCCTCAGAAGATTATCTCAGCGTCTGGGTAGGTTCATATGAAAAGAGGCAGTCCTTGAGGTATTGCGGTCCTAAGCTGTTTAAGGCTTTATAGGGCAAAACCAGCACTTTGAATTGGGCCCAGAAACTAATTGGTAGTGCAGTTGGACCAGGACTGGTGTAATATGCCCAAACCGCCTTGCTCTGGTGAGCAACCTGGCTGCTGAATAGCTAGTATTTCTAAACTGTCTTCAGAAACAGCCCTTGTTTCCTTGTACCTTCTGCTTTCTTGTCATTGAATATTATTAAAATAGGTTGTGCCCTCTCCCCAAACCCACCTTCTCTGCTCAGAATGTAATAACGTTCAAGCACATGCGTTCTTCAGCAATATTTACAACAGCCCAAGAAAGTAGGTCAGTTTTATCATTCCCCATACAGCAGATGTGAGATTAAGGCTGGGAAGCTTGCCAAAGACTACCTCATGAGTTCATGGCTGAGGGAAGATTGGATTTGGGGACTTCCCAGCTGACAGTAATTATTGGTTTCAACAATATGGAGACAGAGGCCTGATATTGTAAAATAATGAGTTGCATGCAACTCATTAATGTCAGTGTCCATTAATGTCAGGTCCATTAATGTCAGTGGCTCTACTCAGAGTAAAACTTCATTTACTAACAACCCACAATGTGTATCATTCTTTATTGCCTGGCATTAGGCATATGTTGTTGTTTAGTCATTTAGTCGTGTCCGACTCTTCGTGACCCCATGGACCAGAGCACACCAGGCACTCCTGTCTTCCACTGCCTCCCGCAGTTTGGTCAAACTTATGCTGGTAGCTTTGAGAACACTGTCCAACCATCTCGTCCTCTGTCGTCCCCTTCTCCTTGTGCCCTCCATCTTTCCCAACATCAGGGTCTTTCCAGGGAGTCTTCTCTTCTCATGAGGTGGCCAAAGTATTGGAATCTCAGCTTCAGGATCTGTCCTTCCAGTGAGCACTCAGGGCTGATTTCCTTAAGAATGGATAGGTTTGATCTTCTTGCAGTCCATGGGACTCTCAAGAGTCTCCTCCAGCACCATAATTCAAAAGCATCAATTCTTCGGCAATCAGCCTTCTTTATGCTCCAGCTCTCACTTCCATACATCACTACTGGGAAAACCATAGCTTTAACTATACGGACCTTTGTTGGCAAGGTGATGTCTCTGCTTTTTAAGATGCTGTCTAGGTTTGTCATTGCTTTCCTCCCAAGAAGCAGGCATCTTTTAATTTCGTGACTGTTTTCACCATTAGGCATATACCATAGCAAAATATGGCTATGAATCCATAACTATTAGTTGCACCCAATCTAATCACTCCATGAAGGAAAGAGATCTGTGCTCAGAAAACAGGCAGCTGGCTGCAGCTCTATGCAATTAATATCCAATGCTACTCGAACTCATTGTCTGTTGATTTCAAGGGAAAGTATCACCCATGGCCTTTAATATTATCTAGGGATTTAATCATTTAATAGACTTTTGTTTGTATTACCTTTGCAATAGGAGTCAAACACGTAGTGGGGTTTGTGTTAAAAGAAAATGACCGGTTGCGACATGGTTCTGTACTGGCCAAAAGTGAATGTTGAAGTTTGCTTCCGTCCTGTCAAGGAAAAAACATGTGCTGGTTATATAGATCATCGGCTTCAATATTATTTTAGAGCACTTAAATCAAAACCCCTGAAGAAGTCTGAACTGAAAAATGCACACAGTCTTAAATGATTAATCGTGTCCTCCCTTAAAGAGGGCATGTGTTGAGGTGAGACCTGGAAACCAAACCCTGTGTTGTGGGTGGGTATGTTTGGATAGCCACAACATTCGGTTGGTAGGTCCCTTGATGCAGGGTTCAATCAGGCCAATGGGATGCAGGCTAAACGGATCAAGGGACCTATATATACCTATGCACATGACCCAGAGCTTCCTCTTTTGGTGCATGCATCGGAACAACCGCCCACCTCTCCCTATATTAAGGGCTGTGCACTTGACCTTGCTATGCCGTCGTGTGTCGTCTATCGTTGGGACAGGGGCATGGCAGGAATTTTCCCCACTTGGCTGATTGGCTGGTGCCATTTGGGTTTCACCTGCCGCGTAGCAAATCGTCACCACTTGTAAGGTTGCGGATAGGCTCTGGTTTAGGTGATAGGGATGGGAGAATGCTCTCGCCATCCCTATGTGAAGGGTATTCTGTTAAAGGAATCCAGGGACTCGATGGTTTGGTCAACCCTTGTGAGGGGGTTGTGCCCGTGCCTGAGTCCAGGGGGACATTTGGGTGGCAGAGATAGCCTGTTCCCGGCTTTCTGCCTATCCAGGTGTTCACCCTAAGCTGACCTATGCTGGAACCCTGGTTCAGCACTTCCTGCAACGGTGTAGGGAGCTAGTTGAACCAGAGCCTATGCAACCGCTCACTTGCTGTAATCAAAGTTGTGGCCTAAATTCTGCCAAAAACCAAACTAAAATTTGAGTCTTGTGTGAATTTATTTAAGGGGGAGGTTTAAAGGTCTGAAAACGCAATCCTGAATGAGAGTGGGGCCTGTTGCACAGGGGTTAACAGAGAAGATCTATTCCTTCTCTCCTTCCCCCACTTTTCCATCATTCCTTTGGGCAAGAGTAACTTCTGGAGTGAAGAAGGAGGCAACTGGGTGGATGGGTATACAGGAAGTGTACACTGTATGAGTGGGATGGTGCAAAATGGGACCAGCTGAGCCCTTTGTCAATTCTTCCTATAGGAGGATGGCTCATGCCTGAAATTAATATAATTAAGTTGGGGGTGGAAGACGGAAATAGTGTTATTCTGAAACTGGAAAAGTTTTAACACCTGTGGGGATTCCTCCCTCTCACTTCTCCTAATAGCTCTAAAAAATTAAGATTGTTGTGTTGTTTGCAAGCAGGGCATTCAAAGTAATGTAAAGTTGTTATGTAAAGGAAGTGAATAAAACATATCCAAAGTGTTAAGTTGTGGGTGAACATATCAGACGACACAGTGATTCTTCAAACAGCTCTTGTATATTCACAGGCCAGAATAGAACTGAACTGAAGGGTTCAGTCAGCCTGCTTATATAGAGCTCCAGTACAATGTAACTGCAAAATTTTTCTAAAACTATCCAATCACTGAACGTCACTTTTGATCCCTTATTTGCATAAATATCTACAGTATCCCCATGCTGGCCCATGGTGAGAAATTCAGTACATAACACAAAGCAATACCTTTCATCACAACCTTTTGGAAAATAGCTGCTTTATAGCATGTACTGTGAGTATTTTCTGGATAAAATCTTACCATTAATTCCTTGATCATCTCTTCTTTTTCATGTAATTTATCCCGCAGGCAGCCTATAAGATGTAGGTCTTCCAGCCTAGGCTCCCTCTTTCGCTCCCTCTCTTCTAATTCTTTAAGTCTGTGTCAATTACAGGATGAAAAGCACTTGAGGAAGATCGCAGAACGCAAACACAAAGTTACATATTATCAAAAATACCATATATTAACATCTTCACTAGTCCAACACATATTGCACACTTATGCACGTAGAGCCACATACTGGTTTTCCAAGGAGACAATCTTCGCATGAAGTAGGCCATGTGAACTACTGAAATCAGACATCATGCTTTGAATCTCCTTGCGGTGTTCTTGTTCCAAGACGTCAATTTCCCTTTTATGTTTGATTTTAAGGTCCTCTTCCAATAACCTTAAATGGGGATATCAAAATGTATAATAAAAATAAATATCGAGGACACAATTGTTCAACTTGCTTTAGTGGCTTGAAAATGAAATATGAAACATTCCATAGATCAATTGAGATTTCATGAAGTATGATTGACATTTCATTTCACAGCTTAACTATGCAATGAAATGTTCAGGCAGCAGCACATTGTGCGTGTGGGGAAAAGGCTCTTCGTTTGGAGAAGGGGAACTGAGCGTTAGCTCAGCAATGCTTCTCTACTGCTGCAGTCACACTGGCTGTGGGTGATCTACACAAAGAAAACTGCCAAGACGGAGTGAATCTTTGAAAACTAGAGTGTTGTGAAGGAAAGTAGAAACACATTTGCTTCCTTCTTCCTGTTCTTCCACATCTCACTTCATATCATGTTTGAATATAGGCTTGGAGTGGCTCATGGGAAGTGATTCATAAAATAAACAATAGGTCTTGTTTCAAATGTATAATAATAATAATAATAATAATAATAATAATAATAATAATAATAATAATATACTTAGACCCCACCGATCTGGCTGGGTTTCCCCAGCCACCCTGGGCAGCTTCCAACAGGAGATTAAAAATACATTAAAACATCAGTCATTAAAAACTTTCCTAAACAGGGCTGCCTTCAGATGTCTTCTAAATGTCAGATAGTTGTTTATTTCTTTTTTCTTTTAAAAATATTTTTATTAACAATTTCAACATACAAACTATCTAAAAATATCAAATTCATTATTATTTTTCCCTTACCCCCCCTTAAACCCTCCCCCCGATACTTCCCTCAGCTCCTCTCTCTGATTTCTCAGCACATATTATTCTCTGTATGTTATAAAATTAGACATATCCTTATATTATCTATCTATCATGCTATTAACCAATAAATTTGTGTATGTTTATTCAAACCCTGCCAAGGAGTCCAGTTCATTTTGTTGTCTTTTTAGGTAATTTGTAAAAAGCTCCCATTCTTCCTGAAAGTCACAGTTGTCCTTGTCCCACAGTTTGTATGTCAATTTAGCCAGTTCTGCATAACTCATCAGTTTTTCTTGCCACTGTTCTTTCATTGGGATTTCCTCATTCTTCCACTGATTGTTGTTTATTTCTTTGACATCTCTCCCTCACCCAGGAAAAGTCTCTGCACCGGGGCTTGTCAATCTCCCTGGTGAATTTTCTTATTGGACAAAATATGGCAAACTGGAGATACTGCTAAGTAGGAAAGAGGAGGCAGGTGCTCACACTTTCTGTTCCCTCTGCACCGCTATCACATCTGAATTGCATCAAGAGTGAATATAAACATTGGCCTCTATTGATCCCATCAACATTTCCAGATGTTTGATACAAAGGGAGATCCAAAAAACCTGTTTGATATACACCAGCAGTGAGTGTCCGGATGGCTGACTGGGAGCAGGTGCCAGGACCACATAACACTAAAAGATCTACATTAGCTCCTAGTACATTTACAAGCAGAATGTGTTGTTGCCAACCTTGAAAGCCCTCAATGGCATCTCTGCCCCCATCGTTCTGCCCGGACACAGAGGTCCATCTCCGAGGGCCTTCTGGTGGTTCCCTCCCTGCGAGAAGCGAGGTTACAGGGAACCAGGCAGAGGGCCTTCTCGGTAGTGGCACCCATGCTGTGGAACGCCCTCCCATCAGATGTCAAGGAGATGATCAGTAGACTGTTGGGTACCTGGTGGGCGGGGCTTGTGTGTTCTGCTCTGGAATAAGCCCATCCCCTTCAGTTAAGAAGGACCAATTGCCATTTCTTTTCTTGCCTCAGACTTGCCTCACGTTGTTGTATTTTGTTTCTCCTATTATGTTATTTCGTTACAGTCTTCTTTGTCATTAAAACTTGGTTTACATTTACATGAGCCACTTATTTTTCTCAAAAAAAAAAAAAAAAAAAACAACTCTGCTGAGGAAAGGTGTGGAATATCTAAACTTGTGTGAGTCAGGGGATAGTCCCAGTTTGCCAGGAGGACTGATTTTGTTAACTTAGTGGAAAAGTAAGAAATCAAGGTAACAATCTTTTTATAAAAGAATGGAAATGGTTTATGGAATATTTACAAATAAATTGTAAACGGATAAGAACATTGGCAGGATTACTGTAATAACCTGCAGTTTTATAAGAGTATATATTTGAAGTAGATGAATAAATGAGCAAATTAAGTTAATTTGGATATGCAGAAAATATTAAAAATAAATTTAAGGAACCGCAGAAAAAGGGGGAAGGAAGGCAATGTTTGAAATGTTTAAATGATTGTAATGTTATTGAAATGTATAAAATTGAAAATCATAAAAAATTGTTAATCATCCCCCCATATCCACAACAGGGCCTTCTCAGTAGTGGCACCTGCCCCATGGAACACCCTCCCATCGGATGTCAAAGAGAGAGACAATTATACAACTTTCTGTAGACATCTGAAGGCAGCCCTGTTTTGGGAAGCATTTAATATTTGCTGTTTTGGGTGGGGTACAAGAAATAAATTACTACTGCTGCTACTACTATTGGTGTGATAGGCCAAAGTCTTACCTCATTCCACACAAAGGACTTTCAGCTAGGCCTAAGGCCAAATAGTCCTACTCCCACTCTTCTAATGTCCTACCTCAACAATGGTGGTTGGGGACTAGATAGTATTCCTGAAATTTAGGGGGTGGATTGGGCCCTAGGGTGAAAATGGCAAAATATTAGTGGCAAACCTTCTTTGTTGGCTCTCCTTTTCTTGAAGCTGTGCAGACGTTTGTTTCTGTCGTTCCACTTCTACAGTCAGAAGATCCATTGTGTCCTTAAGAAGGACATTCTCATTTTTGAGCCCAGAATTTTCATGCTGACATTTTTCCAGTTCATCTTTAAGAGACTTCATCTGATTCTGGCAATTTTCTTCCTAAGAAAAATAGCAAAAAACCTCAGGTTTGCACATTATGGATGTGGACGATACTATTCCATTTAGAAAATGCAGAAAAGGATAAAGATCTGTTTCAGGGGTCTTTTGCTGAGTAACAGAAAATAGCTGCGCATGTCTATTCAACATGCAGCTGTATGAAATTCCACGATGCCAGAGATTGCATCTCTAAATCAGGGGTAGCCATGGTGTCCTCTACATATGCTGTTGGTCTACATCTGCTATCATCCCTGGCCCCTGGTCATACTGATGGGAGTTGTAGCTAAGAAACATACAGTGGGCACGACATTGGCTACCCCTGCTTTAAATTATCAGGTATATTCAATGATTCCACAGCAGTGCAGAAAAGGGTGTGGTAATGGACACAGAAGTCCGCTTCCTGAGAATTTGAGCTTTCATTTAGCAAAAAAAGCAGACGGTTAGCCTTTATGGAAGCGATGGTCAGGCTTGAAAATGTGGCTGCAGGGAATCGCTGGCAAAATCCTTTTAGAGCTGCTACACGAAATTTCTAGTGCTTAGTGATCTCTATGGCTTGTTGACTCTCTCACACAGTGGCAGCACCAGAAAAATATATCTAGGGGAGCACATAAGGGGCAAAGTATACTTCTAGGAGGGACGCGGGTAGTGCTGTGGGTTAAACCACAGAGCCTAGGACTTGCCGATCAGAACATCGGCGGTTTGAATCCCCGCGACGGGGTGAGCTCCCGTTGCTCGGTCCCTGCTCCTGCCAACCCAGCAGTTCGAAAGCACAAAGTGCAAGTAGATAAATAGGTACCGCTCCGACGGGAAGGTAAACGGCGTTTCTGTGTGCTGCTCTGGTTCGCCAGAAGCAGCTTAGTCATGCTGGCCACATGACCCGGAAGCTGTACGTCGGCTCCCTCGGCCAATAAAGCGAGATGAGCACCGAAACCCCAGAGTTGTTCATGACTGGACCTCATGGTCAGGGGTCCCTTTACCTTTTTATACTTCTAGGGGGTGATATGTGTGCCACATGTTAAGATATTTGAGAGAAATCTAGCAGTATATGTTAATGACAGGAGCCCAGCAATGGGGGTGAAAGGGAAGGCAGGCATGTTTGGGGGAGATGTGCTCCCTGCTCTCCATGGTGTTGGCTATGCCTGAATACCCAAACACCCCCAAAAAGCACTATGTAAAATAGCAAAAGAGATCCCACAAATTTGTTTCAATTGCATAATGTATACAGGCTATAATATATCTGGATTACCAGTGGTTTTTATGGATGGTTTTTTATGATTTTATTGTCTCAAACTATGCCAATAAAGGCTGAATGAATAAAGGCTAGAGAATTCTGCTGATTGTTTTAACACAAGTGCATGTGGAAACAATCCCAAAGTACTGTCAACAGCGGCAAGCTTATTCTAATACACAGTAAATATAAAGTACACTGGTGGGCTTTTGAACTGAGAACTCTGTACCAAAAACAAACAAACAGTAGAAGCCATTTAAAATCTTAATCAGGATTTGTTGCAACTGATCAAGAGTAGATTATTTGTGGCATCTGGTCAATAGTAGACAGTGGCGTAGCGTGGGGGGTGCAGGGGGGGCCGGCCGCACCGGGTGCAACATCTGAGGGTTAGGGTTAGGGGGCGCAAATCCACGGGTTAAGGGGCGCAAATCCACGGGTTAAGGGGTGCAAATCCACGGGTTAAGGGGCGCAAATCCACGGGTTAAGGGGCGCAAATCCACGGGTTAGGGGGCGCAAATCCACGGGTTAGGGGGCGCAAATCCACGGGTTAAGGGGCGCAAATCCATGGGTTAGGGGGCGCAAATCCACGGGTTAAGGGGCGCAAATCCACGGGTTAGGGGGCGCAAATCCACGGGTTAAGGGGCGCAAATCCACGGGTTAAGGGGCGCAAATCCACGGGTTAGGGGACGCAAATCCACGGGTTAGGGGGCACAAATTACTTGCCTTGCCCCGGGTGCTGACAACCCACGCTACGCCACTGATAGTAGAGAAATAAGAAGTTTACCTGCTGCCTCTTCACAGTCATCATAGCCTTCAGTTCCTCTTGGAGACCTTCCTTTTCTTTATTCTTTATCTGTTGCTCAGACAGCTCCCTTCTCAGAGATTCTAGAAACAAACGCAAACATGTGAAAAAAAATGCAGGAAAGCTCTTCTGAAACAGGGAGAAGCTTTTAGGTACTAGTATCCTAGTAAGTGCTAAATGGACACCAAAGGAGCAGAGAACAATGTTATGTACACATGTGCATGTGTACATAGAATCATAGAATTGGAGAGTTGGAAGGAATCCCAAGGATCATCTAGTCTAACTCCCTGCAATGCAGCAACACGTGGCGCAGTTTAGTGAACCCAGGCGGATATGTGCATCCAAACACACCTCTGTATCGATGCTGGCTGAGTGAAGCTTGTTTCTGCACATAGATCTCTCTTTCTGCATCAGGACAATTACTGTATTTTTCGCTCCATAAGACGCACCTAGTTTTTAGAGCAAGAAAAATATATATTCTGCGCAGAGCTTTTCTTGCTTTAAACCCTTCCGTCCCTCCTCCCGCTTCACTGAGAAGCCAGCAGAGCAAGGTGCGCAGCTCTCGCTGAAGCCAGCAGAACAAGAGCGATAGCTGCGTAGAGCCTCTTCTGCGGGCTTCCCAGCAAAGCGGGATGAGGGACGGAAGGGTGCCCTTACAAGGGAGTGGTGAGCAGAGCCTGTATGCATCCCAGATGCGAATGCAGGCAGGAGGCTCTGCTCAGCGCTCCCTTTAAAGAGCCGTGCGGAGTGTGTGTGCAGCTCTTGGGGGTTTTCCGCAAGGTGGGAGAAGGGACTGACAGGCTGCCCTTCTCCTTCCTCGGGGAAAAGCCCCCAAGAGCCACACACACGCTCCACGCGGCTCTTGAAAGGGAGCGCTGAGCAGAGCCTCCCGCCTGCATTCGCTCCATAAGATGCACACACATTTCCCCTTACTTTTCAGGAGGGAAAAAGTGCTTCTTATGGAGCCAAAAATACGGTATATTAGGGCTGCACCAATTATTATTATTATTGGGGGGGAGGTAATTCTACTAAACAACAGCTGCCCTTTAGAGGATAAGCCTTTTCTCCAAAGTCACTGGGCTTCCTTGAGGCTACTTGTTTGCTGTACAATTGTCATCCCTCCCTCTCTTGCCAACAGGGAGATAACCCGCCTGCCGCACATCACACTGCAAACCCGCTCCTGAAAACTGGTGGTTGCCACTTGCAAAAGGAGGCAACGCATTTGCATTCTTGTTCACGTGGCCCCGAAAGGTGGCTGAAATGGAGAAGAGGGCTTTTCTGCATGAACAGAAGATTTTGTAACAGGAAAAAACCTCCAATTCCGACGATTTATTGACTTGCCTAGTTGAAGTTATTATTCACAGACAATTGGCATTTAAAACAACAACAGCAGCTTTATCAGAGAATCGTTCTGGGGCCTATTCTCACAAGCACTTGAACATATTGTGTGTAAAACTTGCCCAAGGTGCTACTTGATCCATAGTAAGCAGCCACTTCCAACAAGTTCCACATGGAAACTTTGGCAACTGTTATGTGTTAAGAAGAAGAAGAAGAAGTGGGGAAATGGATGCTTCCTAGCATGGCAGAGAGCCAAACCTTCCACATGGCAATAGGTGGAAGTGGCAGCTTTCCACGGATCAGGTACCATCATGGGCAGGTTTCATTAGTCCATTAATTTCAGTGGGTCTACTCTGAGTAAAACTTAGTTGAATACAACCCAAGGGAAACAATCGAGTGACTAATTGTCAAGTGCCCTAGTCATTACTAAAGTGACTTCTTTAATGTTGTACCTATCAGCAGTGACTGTGGCTTTTGTATCCTCTCGAGTTTGCTCTCCAACTCTTCTCTCGCCTTCTCTTCCAATGCCTCCATTTCCAGGCTGTGTGACTGCTGTTGGATATTGAAGCCGTCGTTATATTTCTGCTTCCAGGACTCCTCTGCTTCCTGCAAACAAGGAAAAATTCAAGCCTTTAAACTCCTGTTGTAAGTGGGAGTGTTGACTGATCATGGAGTTTTAGCGATAGAATGTTTAAATTCGAACTCTGTTGGCTCAATCCTTTTGGTTCTCAAGTTTACCCAAATAACCCAAGTCTGTTCTAGTTTACTCTTCTTTAACGGTTGTGGATTTCTGTTTTCAGATTAATAGTCTTACAGCCCTTGATTTGGAGAGAGTCAGATGGATTTGATTTGACGCCATTGATTCAATCCTGAGTTGCTGAGAGAGGATTTGCTCCACAGACCTCTCAGCCTTTTAACAGTGGTTAAGATCAGACCCAACCATGTCTGCACTAGCCTTCTCTTGCACTGGTTAGTTAGGAGGAGATTGGTCTGGAGAAACCAGGAAAGAACAATAAGGCAGCAATCCTCCATCCATTTACTTAAGAGCAAGCCCCAGTGATTTCCACAGCATTGAGAGTAGACAAGTAAAGGAATACACTGTAAACCATCCAAATCTCTCAGAGCCAAATTCTTTTGTTTGTCACTTGCTTTCATGTCCATCTCTATTCAAGAACACAACTGCCATGCCCAGAAGCTGGGGGAACATTTATCTGCTGTGACTTTGATCCTCAAATGGTTAAGGCTCAGAATAAAGGAAAATACCGTATTTTTCACTCTATAAGACACACTTTTTCCCTCCTAAAAAGTAAGGGGAAATGTGTGTGCGTCTTATGGAGTGAATGCAGGCTGCGCGGCTATCCCAGAAGCCAGAAAAGCGAGAGGGGTCGCTGCGCAGCGCTCCCTTTTGCTGTTCTAGATTCTGGCTTAGCCTCTCTGTCCCTTCCCCCACCTCCTGGAAAAGCCCCCAAGAACCGCACGCCCTTTAAAGAGCCGCGCGGAGTGCGTGTATGGCTCTTGGGGGCTTTTCCCCGAGGAGGGAGAAGGGCAGCCCATCAGTGACAGGCTGCCATTCTCCCTCCTTGGGGAAAAGCCCCCAAGAGCTACACACACGCTCCATGCGGCTCGTGAAAGGGAGCGATGAGCAGAGCCTGGGATGCATACAGGCTCTGCTCAGTGCTCCCTTTAAAGAATATTTTTTTTCTTGCATTTCCCTTCTAAAAACTAGGTGCCTCTTATGGAGCAAAAAATACGGTAAATCAGCACTGCCAGTACAAATCTAACCTCAAGTTCTTGATTTTTGCTTTTCTCCAGGAGATTTATGGCTCTTTGGTGAGACACCTCCAGCTGCACTTTAATATCTTGGCTTTGCTTAATGGTGTCCTGAAGATCTTGCAGAAGCTTTTCTCTTTCCTTGCTGGACAGTAGCTCCTGTTCTTCGAGGGCTTCCCTGAAAGCATTGGCTTGCTGTTCTAAAGCTTCCTTCAGCTGCACAACCTTCAAATATTAGAATCCAGCAAGACACAGTCATTAACCACAGCAGTTACCTCCCATCACAAGCCCATTCAGAGAACAACTTTTTCAAAAGAAAATATCCTTTATTATTCTTTGAAAATGTATTCTCAGGTAAACTAGACTTACTTGCTTCTACCAATCTTAAAAGGTAAAGGAACCCCTGACCATTAGGTCCAGTCGTTGCCGACTCTGGGGTTACGGCACTCATCTTGCTTTATTGGCCGAGGGAGCCGGCGTACAGCTTCCAGGTCATGTGGCCAGCATGACTAAGCCGCTTCTGGTGAACCAGAGCAGCGCAGCCCTTCCGAAACCTCGCAAGATCTCGCTGGAACCCATCCCTCCAAAACATGCCAGCACTCACAAAGTTTGCCATGGACAACCTGGCTCCATAGGCTGAGGAACCCAACAAGAGACCTGTTGTACATGGGCCTGTGTTTAATATCAGCATGTTGTTTTACGGATAAAATTGGGTTTTTGCTTAGGTAATGGGACCCCTGAGCATTAAGTCCAGTTGCAGACGACTCTGGGGTTGTGGCACTCATCTCGCTTTACTGGCCGAGGGAGCCGATGTTTGTCCGCAGACAGCTTCCGGGTCATGTGGCCAGCATGACTAAGCCGCTTCTGGCGAACTAGAGCAGCGCACGGAAATGCCATTTACCTTCTCGCTGGAGTGGTACCTATTTATCTCCTTACACTTTTACGTGCCTTTGAACTGCTAGGTTGGCAGGAGCTGGGACCAAGCAACTGGAGCTCACCCCGTCGTGGGGATTCAAACTGCTAACCTTTTGATTGGCAAGCCCTAGGCTCTGTGGTTTAGACCACAGTGCCACCCGTTACATGACTTACATGACTTTAATTCAACATAACCTTCAGGCCAGTGAAAACTAGCTGCTTGGAAGAAATTATTGTTGGTCACTGGGAGTGCATAGCCTGTTGCCCCAGTTGATGTCTGGGTCAAAAAGCAGTTTTAAGAAATAATGGTTTTTAACTGTCATTCCTATGCTCTCAATGAAGTATTCTGATGAAAGCCAGCTAAGTTTTATTTATAGCATCTAAATTCTCCATTCTTATGCCTATGTGTTTTCAAACTTTCTGAACTCCAATAAAACACATCCCTTTTCCCAACTGTGTTCAGCTCTCCACATAGCAACGAAATTTTCTCTCCATGAGCAAAAGAGATCTCTGCTTGGAGCATCCCCCCGTAGCCAAAATGGAGAGCTGCTTGCCACGTTCTTATGCTCCATGGATCCTGCCTATTCTACAAGGAGCTTGGGGCAATGTATTAGATCTTATTCCATTTTTGTCCTCGCAAAAGCTCTAGATGTAAGTTCAGCTGAAAGCTGATGAGTCATCATTTGCAGCTGATCTCAGATCTGACAAGGGTCTTTCTTTAACTTGTAGAGGCAGACTTCTATGTGCGACACAATTATAGCGCGGCTGAAGGCACAGGGCTTTCGGTCCCATGGCTGAGGTTTACTGTCATTTCTATATGCACTGGGCTGAGTTTTACATATGTAGCTGGCCTGCTGTTCAAAGGAATGCATTTGTCATGAAAGAGCAATACAGAATTCGCCACTGTACTTGAGCTTGCAATTCTGTCTTTTGGTAGTACCATTCCTCTTGCAAAGCTTGTATTTCTTTGGCCTTCTCCTTCTGGAAACTGGCGACGGTATACCTGACTTCTCTTTTTTTTGGTGCACCTCCAGAGTCCAGCCTTGAAGAAAGAGTATTTGTTGCATTAAGAAATGAATACCAGTATCTTCCGACACAATAATTACCAGACTTGAAATCTACAGTCTTTAGGGTGGATTAGGGCTGCCCCCCCAAAAAAAAATACCTTGGCTTTTCTTCATTTTTGGCACCAGAAGGAGCTGCTGGCTGTTCTCTGCCTTTTGCTCTCTCTTTATGCTGTTTGGCGATGTCTTTCTGTTTTACAAATGCGTCCTGCGACTAAACAATAAATGCCAAGATAAAGCTTCAGTTAGGATGTTATCATTCATACTAAGCCTTCTCTCCCAAGTTTTTCAAATAGAGTGAAATAAATTGTTCCCCCTCTCATTACTACACACCCTCCCCCCATTACCATTTCCCCTCTCAGAACGTATGTGGGGAGGGGGAATATTCTCAAAGTACTAGGTTGACGTTTCAAAGGCAGTGTAGCCAGTTAATAATAATAATAATAATAATAATAATAATAATAATTTATTTATATCCTGCCCTCCCCAGCCAAAGCTGGGCTCAGAGCGGCTAACAACAATAAAAGTAGCACAGCATTCTAAAATCAATTCATTTTAAAATCAATTCAAAATCAAATTAATGGCAACCATTGGGCCAGAGTTCTGTGAGGATTACCAAAGGAGGGGGTCAGACTGTGCCTTGGCCAAAGGCCTGGTGGAACAGCTATGTCTTGCTGACACCCCACAGACCAGAATAAAAATGACAGCAACCACCTGACTTGTCAGACATACATGGGCTGACAGAGTCAAATGCAGTTTCCTTAATTTAGTCAGGAACATAGCCAAATATTTAGCTTAAAATTACACTGGAAAGGAGTAGGGGAATCATGAACACAAACTAAACACGTAAGTCATCTGAGCCAACATTAGCCATCCAATTTCAACCGTTTTGTTGAAAACAATTTTCATTTTTGTTGGGCTGGAGAGACTCACGGATACTTTCACTCAGTGCTATTTTTCTAGAAAAAGAGGTGCCAGAACTCACCACGAATGCTTCCCTTGTTCTCTTATAATGGCAATGATGCCCACCTGAGAAGTGTCAGAACTGAGTTCCAGTAAGTTCCAGCTTTGAAAAGCCCTGCTTTTACTATGGTATCCATGCCCAGGATACTAAATCACTTATCACAGGAAACAGAATGGGAAGCCCCAGAGACCTGCTTCTTAAGGCTTTGGGGCATGTACCGTCAAGTTAACCTGTAAGCTCAGGGAAGCTATCCAACCCAACTGAGCAAATTTCAGGCAGCCATCTGTTGACATACCCTTTTCAGACCACGGACCCATCTTTATCGAGTACAGACATCATAGGACCACACTCAATTTTGATGCCCCTAAGTAAGTTGATGTCAGGAGCTGGGCAGAGGAGGAGGAGTGGTGGAGACTGCCTCTCCATTCTGACCCTTTGGGTGGGGGTGGGGAGAAGGAGAGGAAGACAGTATAGTGTTATGTACTGAGTTGAATAGGATTCAGAATGCAGCAGTCTGATTGGTCCTAGAACAATAGGATTCAGAATGCAACAGTCTGATTGGTCCTAGAACAATAAGATTCAGAATGCAGCAGTCTGATTGGTCCTAGAACAATAGGATTCAGAATGCAGCAGTCTGATTGGTCCTAGAACAATAGGATTCAGAATGCAACAGTCTGATTGGTCCACAGTTGCCACCCAATGCAGCTCCAGGTGGAAGTGAATCCGCAACCCGATTAGCCTACAGGAGAATCCAGGAATTAGCCAATCACATGGGGCCCATTGCGTAAATAATGTAAATAAAGCAAATAAAGCAGACATTCTGGGGGAACTTCCATTCCTCCTCACCACTATGAGCTGAATAAAGAGCATGAAATCCACTCTTGACTCTGGGTATATTTCATATAGATTTACAACAGTGGTTTGCGGGTGGTCACAGCTCAGAGGCAGATAAAAGGGAAAGTTGGGAAACAATGGGAGAGGAGGAGCAGGCAGAGCCGGAACTGCAGCTGGCTGACATGTTGTCGCTAGAAAGCACCCCAGACCCACCATCTCCCAGAACCCGGCGAGCCTTAAAAGTAAAGAGCTCAATGACAGAGGGCACTTAGCAGCACCCGTAGAGGAGATGACGATGACAAATGAGGAAGTGGGAGATAAGAGGGGTGGAGATTCACTCAGGACAACGCCACTATCCCAGAGGCTAGGTTCTATAGCCTCTCCCTGTAAAGTTTGAAATAAAAAAGGACAGCGAGAAACTTTTCCTTGTCTTTAAACTTCTCTGGGCAACCATGACATTCTATATTGGTATGCTATCACCATAAAACTTTTATTCACTTGTTCATAAATATTATAATTGCAACAGCAGTGAGATTGTTGCCAGACATCCATAGCAAGCATATTACTATTGGTCTTGGCTAAATTTCCCAGACTAAGCAAGGTTATCCAAGCCACTGTGATTTATTTATTTATTTGAAAACCTATAACCTGCTGTTTCATAAAATACAAGGAGGAGGCTTACAGCAATAAAACCAGTCCGTAAATATCCATAAAATATAATTTAATACACCAATAAAACATGCTCATTTGGACATCTCCAGTAGTCTGAGGGTACTCCTGGATCTATCACTGTTGACTGAGGTGGGCTGGAAGTGCCTCCGACCAACTTTCAGTTGCTAAGACAGTGACTGGAGTTCTGCAAAGTGGAGCTTCTCTTGGGCTTAATCTGGCAGCTGCAGCCAAATGCAGCAACCAGGATCTTGACCAGGGCACCCCACCGACACCAGAGAACACCTCAGCTGTGGGAGCTGCATTGGCTGACAATATGCTACCATGGACAGTTCAGGTTTCTGGGTTCAGCATTTAAAGCCCTAGTCAACTTGGGATCAACTAAAGGTAAAGGGACCCCTGACCATTAGGTCCAGTTGTGGCCGACTCTGGGGTTGTGGCACTCATCTCGCTTCATTGGCTGAGGGAGCCGGTGTACAGCTTCCGGGTCATGTGGCCAGCATGACTAAGCTGCTTCTGACGAACCAGAGCAGCACACGGAAATGCCGTTTACCTTCCCGCCGGAGTGGTACCTATTTATCTACTTGCACTTCGTGCTTTTGAACTGCTAGGTTGGCAGGAGCAGGGACCGAGCAACGGGAGCTCACCCCGTCGCGGGGATTCAAACCGCCAACCTTCTGATCAGCAAGTCCTAGGCTCCGTGGTTTAACCCACAGCACGATCCCTGCCCGGCATTTTTTTCTTCTTCCCCTGTTTGGAGCCACTGTGCAAAAGGCGATATAGAAATAAGCTGCATGTATAAATAAAGCAATGGAACAAATCAATAAAAGGAAAGATGGTATTTCCTTTTCACTGGCAGTCCCAATTCTGATCACGCAAGAGAAAAACAAACAAATCCAGAGAGGCAGGGGGGCTTATTTCCTTTCAAAATTAGCCTAGAAAGCTGCTGATAGTTGTTACCCTCCTCTGTGTGTGTAGGTGTGAAGCACATAAATGTTAATGCACCCCCTGGGTGTCTCTCCTCCTCCTGAGCTCTGATAATGAAGTGAGCGGAAGTTGCACAGAATAACTTTAAAGCAAAATGTTAGGGATTAACAGTTCGCATTTCCCTCGTTTAAAGGGAAAAAGGCTTTCATCTCAGATCATGCAAATAAAACATTTATAGAGAATACTGAGCATCTGAACTCCAGTTGTGCTTTTGTAGGTTAAGAAGGTACCAGGGGAGGAATCAATGATTGAAAATACTCTGAATGCCAACAGAAAGATCAAATTAGCTGGGTACAAATTAACTGAGCAAGCTCAGCTAAGCCTGGAGGCAGGCAGTGTTAGAGAAATAGCTGCTTGTGGTGCATTTACTCATTTCAATTTTGTCTCTGGTAAATTGGCTTTGCAGGTTTTTATATGGTTTCAAAAACTTGCAAAGCCTGTTTGACCAGAGGTCTCTGCTTAAAAAGCAGATACATCACCTTGCCAACAAAGGTCTGTATAGTTAAAGCTATGGTTTTCCCAGTAGTGATGTATGGAAGTGAGAGCTGGACCATAAAGAAGGCTGATCGCCGAAGAATTGATGCTTTTGAATTATGGTGCTGGAGGAGACTCTTGAGAGTCCCATGGACTGCAAGAAGATCAAACCTATCTATTTTTAAGGAAATCAGCCCTGAGTGCTCATTGGAAGGACAGATCCTGAACGATCGACCAGGAGGGAGGGAACATGCCAGTCGGGCATGTGTCTCTGCCAGGGTCCTACTTGAGTGTAGGCTGAACTCCTGACAATAGGTGCAAAGCCTTATTTAGCAGTTTCTTATTGATAAAGCAAAACTCCCAAGTTCCAACCTGGCAATGAAATGGTGCTGATAAATGCAATGGTGGTGATAAGTACGATTCAACCAGACTGAAACTACCTATCTCCCTTTGCTTTCTGAATAGCAAAGCAGTGTTATTTCACTCACACAACAAGAGAAGCCATTAATTACAGCTTCTCCCTCCCTTGCAAAAGGAAACAGAAGCTGACATTTAATTACCCCAAGAGGGTACTCAGGTGACAATAATCCCCTTGTTGGAATCAACAGGAATGCAGGAAAAAACAGGTTGAACTGGCAAACAATAAACTTGTAATTGAAGTTACCATAGACCTTATAGAATTAATGTGTGAGTGACGATTATGCGAGAATCTTTGCCATTGTAAGAGCACTGCAGGATAGTGTATTGCCAAATTCGTGCTGTGTGGAACCTCCATTCTGATTCCTATTAATTACAGAAAGCAATACTGTGGAAATGCTAACAGGCACTAGTATGGAAGCAATTTAGGTTACAATATGAAGTCAGAAAAAGCCGGCTTGGCCCTTTAATGACCAACAAATGTCCACCCCTTACCTCCTGTTGCCGCTCATGAGTTTTTCTGGCATTAGATTTAAGAAATTCTGCATATTTGGGGATGTCTCGGTTTTGCCTGATGAAATTCTCTAGCCTTAAAACCTAAATGAGCAAGATAAAAAAAAAGGCACATAACATGGGGAACATACACTGATGCAACATCTGCTTATCTGATATAATCCTAATTGTTCCAGATGAGGCCCAGTTCACCTCTCATTATGAGCAGGGCAAGCCTTCAAGAGAGGATGCTTTTTATAGTGGAATCCTAACCATATCTACTCAGAAGTAATGCCCACTGATTTTAATGGGGCTTAAGAAGTAAAGGTAAAGGGGCCCCTGACCATTAGGTCCAGTTGTGGCCGACTCTGGGGATGCGGCACTCATCTCGCTTTATTGGCTGAGGGAGCCAACGTACAGCTTCCGGGTCGTGTGGCCAGCATGACTAAGCCACTTCTGGTGAACCAGAGAAGCACGCAGAAACGCCGTTTACCTTCCCGCCGGAGCGGTACCTATTTATCTACTACAGAGCAATGGGAACTCACCTCATCGCGGGGATTCGAACCGCCGACCTTCTGATCGGCAAGTCCTAGGCTCTGTGGTTTAACCCGCAGCGCCACCCACGTCCCTTTTAATGGGGCTTACTGCCAGCTAAATAGGACTGCAGCCTGAAATAATGAACATACACATTAGGTGTGATGCCAAAATTTGGGCTAGTAAAAGCATACCCTCCTGTCCCTTTGTTGCCCAGTCAATAAACCATGGGAGAATCTCCCCTTATCTCCTCCCTATCCTCTCCCTGATGCACGCTCTGTTTATGTCAAGGCTTGGTTGCCACAAGCAAAAAACAATATAAAATTTGATTTTTGCATGGAATTCACGTATGATTGGCTGAGAATTGGTGACAAATGCAGTTCATTTGCCTGGATTGTTCTCCAACCTTCATGGGAGATAAACGGTCAGATTTTTGTACCTCTGATCATTTTAATAGCAAGAAATAAAACCTCCCAGCCATAAAGTTTTAAAATATACTGGGCAGATGATGCCTTGGAGAGAGCAAACCATTATTCTCTGGATCATATACTGCACAGAGTTGCTGGTACTATTACAGAACCTAGTCATTCTATCAATGAGGACCCTATTTAAATGATGATCAGCGTAGTCATGTTTTTCAGGCTATAGTTTCAGGCTATAGTCCTGTGAAGTCCTTCTTGAAGAATAAGTTGAAGCTTATGAATCCCAGGTAGGAAGAAAAACTAAAATGGCTTGCATGATCACAGATGGATTTATGCTTTACACACCTCCAGAGAACAGTCTTCCAGCTTTCCATTTATTGCTTCTTTTTCATTTTGCAGCTGTCTTATCTCATTCTCGTATTTCTTTTTTAATTCCTCTATCTGTATCTGAACCTCCTAAAATTGAAAAATCAAGCGATTGTCATATTTGAGCAATATACAGCAAAACAATGCGTAGAGGCACAGGGAGAAATATTTAACATGTAAAACACACACTCAAAACAGATACACCGAACCCAAAGGAACGAATAACACTTTTCTCATTTCTCAAATCTGGCATGTGGGAGACCATTAAAAGTATCTGAAATATCCCCATCTTCGCAAGAACACTCCGTCTTCTCAAAGGTGTGTGTGCATTAAGGGACTTTGGAGGGGTGGCTATATTTTTAGATTTTTTGTGTGTGGCTGCCACCTACCACTCCAAGAATGCCCCGGGGAATGATGCTATACCATGACTTCTCAATGCTAAGAAATAACCTTGAATAAATTAAATAAAATCAGCTGCTGCTGCGGTAAAAACTGACAGGTTTGGGGGAAGGCTAGGCCAGGTGCAGTTTAGGAGCAGCTGCATTCTTGGGAACAAATTTCTCAACCTAAGGATATTAGTACACTCCCACTTTCACATTCTACAGCATTTCATAGTGTTGCATTTAATAAGATTGCAATCCCTCTTATTAGGGAGCAAACCCCACTGAACTTGCTGGGACTTACATCTGAGTAAACATGCATAAGATTTAGATTTGTCTAGTAAAAGGTAAAGGGACCCCTGACCATTAGGTCCAGTCGTGGCCGACTCTGGGGTTGCGGCGCTCATCTCACTTTATTGGCCGAGGGAGCCGGCATACAGCTTCTGGGTCATGTGGCCAGCATGACTAAGCCGCTTCTGGCGAACCAGAGCAGTGCACAGAAATGCCATTTACCTTCCCGCTGGAGTGTTACCTATTTATCTACTTGCACTTTGACATGCTTTCGAACTGCTAGGTGGGCAGGAACAGGGACCAAGCAACGGGAGCTCACCCCGTCGTGGGGATTTGAACCGCCGAACCTCTGATTGGCAAGTCCTAGGCTCTGTGGTTTAACCCACAGCGCCACCCGCGCCCCTATAGATTTGTCTAGACAAGTCATCAAAAAGAAGAAAATGAGAAATGCACCAGAACTGTTTTCTCTGAATCATTGAGCTCCCATCCGCCCTGAGTAAAACCATTCATACATAGATGAGTATAATTAGGCTTGCCAAGTTGCAACTTCAAATAGAAGCCTGTACTTTTAACAGGTCAGACTGGTATGTTCTGTAGCAGTGCCCATGCCATAGCATTTGATCTGTAGAAAAAGAAAACTCAAGGTTCAAGACTGGCTAAAAACCAGGCCACCTTCTGGTTTGGAAGTCAATTCCTTTATTCTTCTATCTGGGAGAGTTCTTCGCACTTTCCCAGTGTGACACAAAAAACTGCAGTTCTCACTTGCCCAGTATACCTGAAGGAGCGTCTCCAGCCCCATCGTTCAGCCTGGACACTGAGGTCCAGCTCCGAGGGCCTTCTGGCGGTTCCCTCCCCGAGAGAAGTGAAGTTACAGGGCCTTCTCGGTGGTGGCGCCCGCCCCGTGGAACGCCCTCCCATCAGATGTCAAGGAAATAAACAACTATCTGACTTTTAGAGGACATCTGAAGGCAGCCCTGTTTAGGGAAGTTTTTAATGTTTGATAGTTTATTGTGTTTGTAATATTCTGTTGGGAGCCGCCCAGGGTAGCTGGGGAAACTATTATTATTATTAATCATCATCATCACCCAGTCATTCAAGAGTTGATGGGAAGTTCTCCTGCATAAGGTTCCACTGAACTGAGCTGAGCAGAGCTGAGCACGGGGTGTGTGAAGTGCTAGAGAGGCAGGCACACATGCCCCCATGTGACGCTCAATGCTTGTCCTACCCCTCCGATTTTCTGGACATACTGCTAAGATGTGTATAATACCCAAAGCCAACAAGTATCATAAAGGTAAAGGTAAAGGGACCCCTGACCATTAGGTCCAGTCGTGACCGACTCTGGAGTTGCGGCGCTCATCTCGCTTTATTGGCCAAGGGAGCCGGCGTACAGCTTCCGGGTCATGTGGCCAGCATGACTAAACCGCTTCTGGCAAACCAGAGCAGCGCACAGAAACACCGTTTACCTTCCTGCCGGAGTGGTACCTATTTATCTACTTGCACTTTGACGTGCTTTCGAACTGCTAGGTTGGCAGGAGCTGGGACCGAGCAACGGGAGCTCACCCTGTTGCGGGGATTCGAACCGCCAACCTTCTGATCAGCAAGTCCTAGGCTCTGTGGTTTAACCCACAGCACCACCCGCGTCCCAAACAAGTACCATGCTACCACACAAATCAGTTATTTAAACTTCTGAGCCCTGAGCTGAATGCCTAGCTCACAGAGTCCTTTGGGAAGCTGCAAAAGCTGAGAGCTCATTTACAGTGGAAAGGGCTGAATGTTCATCTTGTATGAATTGCTTTAGGATATCCCTATTTAGCATACTAGTGAACTTACTCTTCCTGCTTGAACCAACTTGCTGACGGAATACAATATTTCAGCCTGATCTTGAAAGACTATGAATTGGGGAGGGAAGTGGGGAGTGCCGATGACAAGGGCTTCGTCCCTAGTGGAGACCAATAAATTTCAAAGCAGAGCAGTTTAAGATGATTCAGAGCAACCAAGCAAGGCTCTAAGACGTACTGAGCAGAAGCAATAAAAAGGAGAGCCATAACACCCGCAAAGGGAATAAGTGATGAGAAAATTTAGATTTAATCTGAGGATAGCTGCAGTAAGCAACATTTCAAAGTAAGAAATGGGTTTCTTCCCCTAAAAAAACAAAGGTTCCTATTCAGCTAGAAATAATTTGCTCTTGACATTCCTGGATAAAACACAAAGATTCTTATACATAAAACTACCAGGGCTAGAAAACACACAAAAACAACTAAGGATGTCTCCAATATCAGAAGCCGAGATTAGGGAAACAATCTCATATATGGCAAATGGTAAAGCACCTGGGCTAGACTGCTTTCCAGTGGAATCGTATAAAACATATTATCTAAGTGACAGGAGATCAATATATCAGTTAGATGATGAGATCTTTGGAGAAGGAATCAGCTCAACACTATTTAACCAGGCTTATATTACTGTTATTCCAAAATCTGGCAAGGACCTAATACAATGTGCCAACAATCGCCCAATTTCTTTGATAAACATTGATACAAAAATCTTAACAACGATATTGGCAAATAGACTGCAAAGAGCAAAATCAACTATTATTAAAAATGACCAAACAGGGTTTATATAGACAAGACAAGCTGCAGATAACATCAGACTGGTAGTGGAATTGATACATTTAAACAGGAAAGGTGAAGATTTAGCTATACAGTGGTACCTCTGGTTGCGAACGGGATCCGTTCCGGAGGCCCGTTCGCAACATGAAAAGAGTGCAACCTGAAGTGCTGTATCTGCACTGGTGTGCGGCATGATTTGGCGCTTATGTGCATGCGTGAGTGGCAAAACCTGGAAGTAACCCTTTCCGGTACTTCCAGGTCGCTGCGGGACGTAACCTGAAAGAACGTAACATGAAGCAAACGTAACATGTGGTATGACTGTACCAGGGGTAGGCAAACTAAGGCCCGGGGGCCGGATACAGCCCAATCGCCTTCTCGATCCGGCCTACGGACGGTCCGGGAATCAACGTGTTTTTACATGAGAAGAATGTGTCCTTTTATTTAAAATGCATCTCTGGGTTATTTGTGGAGCCTGCCTGGTGTTTTTACATGAGTAGAATGTGTCCTTTTATTTAAAATGCATCTCTGGGTTATTTGTGGAGCCTACCTGGTGTTTTTACATGTGTAGAATGTGTCCTTTGATTTAAAATGCATCCATCTCTGGGTTATTTGTGGGGCATAGGAATTCGTACTCCCCCCCCCTCCAAAATATAGTCCAGCCCCCCATAAGGTCTGAGGAACGGTGGACCGGCCCACAGCTGAAAAAGGTTGCTGACCCCCAAGTTATACTATCTCTAGATGGAGGGAGCAGGCAGGAGTAGACAGCAAACCAGCCCAGAGATCATTTGCTCCATTGCCTGAAAATCTTAGGCTGCTGAGACACAGCCTACCTGAATTTCCAAGGTCATTTGCCTAATACAGTGGTGCCTCGCAAGATGAAAAGAATCCGTTCTGTGAGTCTTTTCGTCTAGCGGTTTTTTCGTCTTGCGAAGCAAGCCCATTAGTGGCTTAGCGGATTAGCGCTATTAGCGGCTTAGCGGCTAAGCGGCTAAGCGATTTAGCGGCTTAGAAAAAGGGGGGGGGGAGGAAAAAAACCCCGCAGGAGTTCATCTTGCGAAGCAAGCCCATAGGAAATTCGTTTTGCGAAGCACCTCCAAAACGGAAAACTCTTTCGTCTAGCGAGCTTTCCGTCTTGCGAGGCATTTGTCTTGCAGAGTACCACTGTAGTCCCATCAGTTGACAAGATAGCTCAGTTGCGGAATGTGGTATGGATAATGCCAAGGTTGCAGGTTTGATCCCCGTAAGGGACATATTCCTGAATTGCAGGGAGTTGGACTAGATCAGGCATAGGCAAACTCGGCCCTCCAGATGTTTTGGGACTACAATTCCCATCATCCCTGACCACTGGTCCTGTTAGCTAGGGATGATGGGAGTTGTAGTCCCAAAACATCTGGAGGGCTGAGCTTGCCTGTGCCTGGACCCTCAGAGTTCATTCCAACTCTACAATTCTATTATTCTAGTTAGCAGAGGAGACTCTTGAGAGTCCCATGGACTGCAAGAAGATCAAACCGATCCATTCTTAAGGAAATCAGCCCTGAGTGCTCACTGGAAGGACAGGTCGTGAAGCTGAGGCTCCAAGACTTTGGCCACCTCATGAGAAGAGAAGACTCCCTGGAAAAGACCCTGATGTTGGGATAGATGGAGGGCACAAGGAGAAGGGGATGACAGAGAATGAGACGGTTGGACAGTGTCTTCGAAGCTACAAACATGAGTTTGACCAAACTGCGGGAGGCAGTGGAAGACAGGAGTGCCTGGCGTTCTCTGGTCCATGGATTCATGAAGAGTCGGACACGACTAAACAACAACAACAAGTCAGCAAACCCCAAGCGGAAGCCAGAAAGACCCAGCCAAGGGAAAAACCCCCAAAGCCAAATATCAGTACAAGTTTGTAAAAAAACAACAAAAACCCTATGGCGTGTAAGGCGCAGAAAGCCGTTATGGATTCTTGAGACAAATCCACAGCTGGACTTGTGGTAGGGCAGACTTTGATTAATGGCTAGTCCGTGTTCCAATGCACGTGAAAGCAGAATATTGCCCAGACTGACACTTCCCTCTGTGTGATTAATTTCTGTAGCCACCGGGTGCTGGAGAAAGCCCATGGCTTCAGTTAAAGCACGCTGCAAACTCCTACCTAGCATTTCTGCATGAACGTTGTAGTTACCAGGGCAACCAGTTTGGAATAAGTGGGAAGAAAGTCAACCTGGCTGGCTGGGAATGAACTATGGATATAGGCATCAGCTCAATTTGATCACAGTTTGCAGCTGGTTGGCCAGAGATTTCTGCACAGTTGGACAACAATCTTGCAGAGGCATATGTAGAGAGAGACCAGGGCTACAGTACAACTTTCCACTATTACTTATGTATTGTACATGTATTGAACTCACAAAAGAAAAGAAAAATGCCATTCCAACACAGAAAGCTCTACATCAGGTAAGACCAAGATTTCTAAATCCCCTCCGACAAAACCACCACCAGCATCAGTATTACTAGGTAGGAAAAGCTTCTGGATATATAAAGTGGGTTTGCCTGTTGGTGAACCAAGAAGAGGGAGCTGACAAGCCAAATCTCTGTGGGGACCACTAAAACAGCCCATCCAACACTCTGACTAATTTCATTTTCAATAATGATGATGATTTGTTAACCCCAGGCACTCGGGCGGCTTCCAACATATATAAAATATTAACACTTAAAAACCTCCCTATACAATTGCTGCCTTCATATGTCTTCTAAAGGTTGGATAGTTACTTATCTCTCTTTCAAGAACTAGGAGACACTTTTGGTGGGGAATATATTCAATTCTTCATGAGTTTCTACTTCTTCTTATGGCTTGGTCCCCATGGCAGATGACAATAACAGATTTAAAGATTCAGGGAGTGGGCCCCACAGAAAGAAATATGCATAACATTTGTGTACGCCAAAATATAGACATAGGTAAGGTAAAGGGACCCCTGACCATTAGGTCCAGTCGTGGCCGACTCTGGGGTTGCGGCGCTCATCTTGCTTTATTGGCCGAGGGAGCCGGCGTACAGCTTCTGGGTCATGTGGCCAGCATGACTAAGCCGCTTCTGGCCAACCAGAGCAGCACATGGAAACGCCGTTTACCTTCCCACTGGAGCGGTACCTATTTAACTACTTGCACTTTGCGTGCTTTCAAACTGCTAGGTGGGCAGGAGCAGGGACAGAGCAATGGGAGCTCACCCCATCGCGGGGATTCGAACCGCCAACCTTCTGATCGGCAAGTCCTAGACTCTGTGGTTTAACCCACAGCACCACCAAAATATAGACATATATAGATTTAAAACTTAAATGTCACCAGCCAACTCATTTCCCATTCAAATCTCTCCAGACCAATTTTTCAATTACTTTGCATCCCACTTCAGATCATCCCCAATTAGTTTCCCAGCAGATCTTTCTCCCAATCAATTACATGCATTCCCCATCAATTTCCCATTTTAATTACCCCCAATAACCTCCACGTGTCTTAAATTCACTTATTTCCCCAAATAAACAGCATATTCAGTAACCCAGATCATCTTTCAATTCAGGTCCTGTCCCCCCTCCATTTATTACCTATCTGGGACCACTTAGGACACTCAAGCCAGGAAGGGGGCCTGTGAATTAGGGCAAGCCAGGGCTGGCCCAAGACATTTTGCCACCTGAGGCAAACCACAAAATGGTGTCCCCTCTTCTCCATAGAAGAAGTAGTGAGTGAAGATCTACATCAGGAACAAGAGGGGAATAAATATCTACATTGGGATTTTCTGCTCTTGGGGATCCTGCTGCCTGAGGCAGTCGCCTCACCTTGCCCCATGCATGGGCCGGCCCTGTGGCAAGCCTCTCTTGCTGCTTATGCTGAAGAGGAAGGAGCTAAAGAACCCTTTGCCCCATCCAAGGGCAAGTCAGTGCTGCCACTTCCTCGCTTCAAGATAGGATTCTTGTTTTGAAAAACAAGCCAGGAGGATCATACCAGGCTTGAAAAAGCAAGGACCCTAAAACCTCTAGTTTGGAGCACACATTTCCAATCTGCATTGTTTGTTGTGGCAGCGATTACATTAATCACTGCACTGTCATGACGAGAAGCACGGGCGAGCAACAGCAATGCCGGGAATACAAGAATCCTGTCAAGGCTAAGCTAACCTTCCTTCCTTCCTCTTTTGCAAAAGCTTTCATTTCATAGGCAAACATCAGCTCAGCTCCTTTTTTTAGAAAAGAAAAACACAGCAATAAAACCCTCGTTGTGATTTAAAGCTCCCTGTCTAGGAAGAACAATTTAAATGATGTCACCATGACTAAAGAGATTTAAAGGAACAGATGAATCACAGCGCACTATTAATAGAACAATCCCACCTTGTGCAGTTTTTTTCTCTCGGCGTCCATGGAGGCTTGGGCTGATTTGATTTCCAGGCTGTGCTTCTTCACAAGGTCTTCCAGACCTTTCACCAGCTGTGCTTTCAAACGAATCTTCTCCTCGCCTTGCTCGTGTTTGGCTTTGCGGAACTCGTCCCTCTGCTGCGGCTTAACGGCGTCTTTTTCCAAACCTTCCGTTACCTGGAGTGACAAAGCGCAGCCACATCAATTAAAGTGACCACAGAGAAAAGGGTTAACTCAAGGAATAAAGCAAATGCACACATATAAATGCAAGCTATGCAGGTAAACATTTATCAACATAGGGGAGGCTATTGAAGACAGGCAATTAAATAAGAGACACTACAACTAAATCAAGAGGTCTTTCATTCTCTTTTAAAGCATACATTGGGGTGAGATTGGAATACAGTGGTACCTTGGGTTACATACGCTTCAGGTTACGGACTCCGCTAACCCAGAAAAATTACCTCGGGTTAAGAACTTTGCTTCAGGATGAGAACAGAAATTGTGCTCTGGTGGCGCAGCAGCAGCAGGAGGCCCCATTAGCTAAAGTGTATTTTAATATTTTGTTGGAAGCCGCCCAGAGTGGCTGGGAAAACCCAACCAGATGGGCGGGGTATAAATAATAAATTCTTATTCTTATTCTTATTATTCCACAAACAGGGAGCCACTGCAGAAAAGGCCCGTTCTTGTCATGAATTGGGTATGAAAAAGGGTTGTTGGGCCCTTTTGCAGACCAGCTCCAATGAACCATTAGCAATTTACCTGGAAATGGAAGGAACGGCTTCCAGTTAACTTAGTCTGTCTGAAATATACTCAGAGTCGAGAGTTGATTTCATGCTCTTTATTCAGCTCATAGTGGTGAGGAGGAATGGAAGTTCCCCCAGAATGTCTGCTTTATATACATTATTTACACAATGGGCTCCACGTGATTGGTTAATTCTGGGATTCTCCTGTAGGCCAATCAGGTTGCGGATTCGCTTCCACCTGGAGCTGGATTGGGTGGCTTCTGTGGACCAATCAGACTGCTACATTCTGGATCCTATCATTCTAGGACCAATCAGACTGCTGCATTCTGAATCCTATTGTTCTAGGACCAATCAGATTGCTGCATTTTGGATCCTATTCAGCTCAGTACATAACACTATCAAACTGCATCATCATGTAGAACTTCATCTACATAAAGTAGGAGAGATGTGAAGGATATGCACCTGAACGTCTCTACAGTCCTGCTTGCCTTGGCTCTGTTTGGTGGACGCTGCTTGCTGAAGAGGTAAGATCTGATTCTTTAGTTCCTCCGCTTCGCTCCTGGTCTTGCTTTGGGAGTTCTGCACCGTTTCCATTGCTTCTGTAAATGTGAAAAATGCCATGTGATGTGCTGAGATTTTCATGTGCACGATGAAGAGGATGAATGCATTTAAAAGAGTGTTGCATTCACATAGCTCATTACAGGGCTTTTGCTGTGAGACCTGTAAGGTGAGGCCAGTATTACTATTCTCATATTGCAGTTGGGGCAGAAGCAGGGAGGGCAGTAGCATACATAACAAACCTACATACAAAATTCAAAGCTGGGGTCATATTTGAACTGGGAATTTCCAAGTTCACGTTCATAAATGTTCCGCTTCTGCATCTCCCTGCACGGAAGCAAGTCCTACCTGTTTTATGCAGTATTTCATTTTCTTGCAACAGAAGCCTCTCTTTGGCAATAATCAGCTCCTCCTCCAGTGCTTTTGTGAGACTTTTTGCCTCCTTAGTCGTTTGATGAGCCTCCTTGAGCCGAATTTCCAGGTCCTGTAAATGTGCCACACAATTACAAACTTAAGACTGCTGTTTTTGCTTTAAAAATAATAATTTCCATTATCTGGAAGCACCCCAGTTGTCAATGTATTACTTTCCCTCTTGATAATGAACCATTTGCACTTTCTGTTCAGGGCAGCAGCCCACAAGATTTCTCGTCTTGGAATATGGCGGTGGATTTGGTAGGAACTATTACCCTAATCAGGGATGCAGGTGGCGCTGTGGGTTAAACCACAGAGCCTAGGGCTTGCCGATCAGAAGGTCGCGGTTCAAATCCCCGCAATGGGGTGAGCTCCTGTTGTTTGGTCCCTGCTCCTGCCAACCTAGCAGTTCAAAAGCACAAAATGCAAGTAGATAAATAGGTACCATTCCGGCGGGAAGGTAAATGGTGTTTCCGTGCGCTGCTCTGGTTCGCCAGAAGCGGCTTAGTCATGCTGGCCACATGACCCGGAAGCTGTATGCCGGCTCCCTCCGCCAATAAAGTGAGATGAGTGCCACAACCCCAGAGTTGGTCACGACTGGACCTAATGGTCAGGAGTCCCTTTAAAGGTACCCATGACAGGTCCAGTCGCGGACGACTCTGGGGTTGCGCGCTCATCTCACTTTATAGGCCGAGGGAGCCGGCATTTGTCCGCAGACAGCTTCCAGGTCATGTGGCCAGCATGACTAGGCTGCTTCTGGCAAACTAGAGCAGCACACAGAAACACCGTTTATCTTCCCCGCTGGAGTGGTACCTATTTATCTACTTGCACTTTGATTTTTTCAAACTGCTAGACTGGCAGGAGCAGGGACCGAGCAACGGGAGCTCACCCCATCGCACGGATTCGAACCACTGACCTTCTGATCGGCAAGCCCTAGGCTCTGTGGTTTAGACCACAGCGCCACCCGTGTCCCTTCAGGGTTCGCTTTACCTTTGCCTTTATTACTCTAATCAATTGTAAAAGGGCTTATGTGATGAGAGCAGCGATTTGCTCACAAGCTCCACCCTTTCAATGCTTCAGTCCCACCCCTCTCCACCTGCCGAAGAGTAACGGTCTGGAGGGGTGTGTGTGTGCAAAACCAGCTAAATTTCCACAAGCTAAATGGTGCGTTTCCCTGTGGGTGCTTGCTTGATCTGTGCAAGTCCTGTAGGATTTTGCCCTGACAAGTGTGATGCATCCAACCTCTCTCACACACATTACAAAGAAGTATTGCAGATACACAGACAGGCAGACAGAGTCAAGCTAGATGTGAAGGCTAATACGTTTAACATTCAGGTACTCGTCTTCTTTTTAAAGTGGCTTATAATTATTGGGATTGCAGCACGAGTAATGTGGGAACTTAACACTTTCCTCCATAGCTGCAGTCCAGGCAAAAAAGGTAAAAGGTAAAGGACCCCTGGACGGTTAAGTCCAGTCAAAGGTGACTATGGGGTTGCGGTGCTCATCTCGCTTTCAGGCCACAGACAGCTTTCCAGGTTATGTGGCCAGCATCACTAATCTGCTTCTGGCACAATGGAACACCGTGACAGAAACCAGAGCACGCGGAAATGCCGTTTACCTTCCCACCACAGCGGTACCTATTTATCTACTTGCACTGGCGTGATTTCGAACTGCTAGGTTGGCAGGAGCTGGGACAGAGCAACGGGAGCTCACTCCATCGCAGGGATTCGAACCGCCGACCTTCTGATCGGCAAACCCAAGAGGTTCAGTGCTATAGACCACAGTGCCATCCTTTACCTTTTACCAGGCAAAAGCCCTCACTGCAGTTGGTATTTGGTTTAGGGCAAAATCCGGCACAGACAGATTCCGTCCCAATGCTTTCTGGTGGTCCCCACTTCACAGCTGATCACTTGGGAGCCATCAACAACCAACATCATCTGTCTCTGTGTTTTAGCATCATGATAAGTAATACGATAAGTAGAACACTTAGCATCTGTAGAGCACTTTAGAGTGCTCCAAGGTGGTTTCCTGAAATTTTCTCAGCAAGCCTTACCAGTGGCATAGCGTGGGGGGTGCAGGGGGGGCCGGCCGCACCGGGCGCAACATCGGGGGGGGGCGCTCGCACTTGCAGCTTTCTGCCCCCTGCTAAAATCCATGGGTTAGGGGGCGCAAATAACTTGCCTTGCCCTGGGTGCTAACAACCCACGCTACACCACTGAGCCTTACCATCTTTACAAGGTAGGCTGGTATCGTTATGCCTATTTTGCAGGGAAAGGTGCTAGGGTAATATGGCTTGCCAAAGCCATTGAGTGAATTTTAAGCAGATATGAGTTTTGAATCAGGGGTTTTCTAGCTGCCACTCTTAGCCACTCAATACATCAGCTTAGCAATTAATAATAATTATTCATTTGCAACAAGAATGTGCCTTTCAGTCACCTTTCTCTAACAACTTCATATTCACATGAAGGAAAACACATCCGGAAAATCGTGGAAATGTCTCAGTCCTCTCTATATAACTTTGCCTTAAGAATTAATTAATGATCCCAAGAAACACCCCTTTCATTTCATCCTTTCATCCTACGTAAATTTCTGGGGGAACAAAATCTCATGCTACTGAAAGAAGTTTCTGCCAACTGAGAATTCTGCCCTGAGCAAAATAAGCTTTCATAAGAAATCAAAAGAAGCTTCCATGATAAATGTGTAAAGTATGTTCCTTTTGTTCGCGTTGTCCAAATTTTTTTCTGGAGAATGGCTGCTTTCTTTTGACACTCCGTGTTAGCTTGTGAGTTGGAATAAAATAAGAAGTTTCTAGTTATTTCAGTTGTGTAGTGTTATTTTCCACTATTGGAAAGCTAGCTGTTGGGACAGATATTTCTAGCATAGTCAGTTCTCTGCAAGATTTATTCAATCAATAACAAATACATACGGCACACCTTTCAAGGGGGGGGGGCAGTGTGTGCTGTGTTCCCTGATAGTACAAAGCCTTCACTTGGCTAAATCGCAAATGCCTAAAGCAACCTGCACATGTATAGACACAATTAGCACGTGTGCAATTTATGTTTTTGTATTGTAGGTTTTAAATTCCCAAGAATACCGCCTTGAAATCCATTTGTTGATGAAGATATGGTTGATTAATTAGTAATAAACGAGAAAAATGTCAATGGCAATGGCAACTGGGTTGTGCGCCTGCGAGGAAGAAAATAAAAGGATGAGTGCCACTTAGATGGCTTTTAAAGCAGATGACACAAATCCATTAAACTGTTCCCATTCCATCAGCCCCAGCCAGCATGTGTCATGCCTCGAGGCTGATGGCAGCTGGAAGGCTGCATTAAAATATGATTCAAGTGGGCAAGAAGAATATAACCCTGTGGTTTTGCACAGGCCCAGCCTCTAATTTAAAACCAGACCCTGAGCCACCAGGCATGCCGTATCACCACTCGAGAGATCTGGAGTCCAGCTGAGTGCTGCTTGTGGTGTGCTAACCCCATGGATAGCGAATGAGGTCCTGATGAAACAAAAACAGGTAGTGCCCAGCACCACATCATTTAAATCGAGCCCGTAAAGCTTTGCAGGTGGAAAAGAATGTAGATTCCCATCCATTTTTCAAACCCCACTTACTACAAGCTCATGCGCCCAGCCAGTGCCAAACTACACATTACTCTTAATGTGCAGCTTGTAGTTACCGTCTTTTTCGCTCTGTAAGATGCACCTTTTCCCTCCTAAAAAGTAAGGGGAAATGTGTGTGCGTCTTATGGGGTGAATGCAGGCTTCACACGGCTATCCCAGAAGCCAAAACAGCAAGAGGGATTGCTGCTTTCACTGCGCAGCGATCCCTCTTGCTGTTCTGGCTTCTGGGATTCAGAATATTTTTTTTCTTGTTTTCCTCCTCCACAAACTAGGTGCGTCTTATGGTCTGATGCATCTTGTAGAGCGAAAAATACGGTAACTCTTCTTTGAAAACAAACGAGCTTTTATCAATAGGTGTGACAGAAATGCAACATGTAGGCTTACTTCTTCCCTCCACAGCATGATCAGATGAAAATTCCAGTCCCCATCCTAATTTGGCTACAATTCTTAGGAAAAAACCTTCCCATTGGCACCAGTAGGAATCCCCCCCCATGTCATTCTAGCTGCATAGGGGATTACTGATTCCAATAACTCCGGAGAGGGATGAGATAAACCTGCCTTCCCCTTGTGCCGCGTTTCCTGTAAAGGTTGTCCAATTTGGCATGCCAATAATTGCTAAGAGTAAAAAAGGGAGAGGCAATTACAAGTTACACACATTAAAACGTAGCTTGGCTGCACTTTCTAATCTAGCAGAGAAGCTGTCCTGGTTCGGCTCCCAACTCCTCGTGCTACAACAGTCATAGATGAAGAAGATGAATGGGATAGCAAAGAGTAGGAGCTTACAGCTTTTCCTTCCATCCATCTCCTGCCCCCTGCCTGCCCATTGCCTCTGATGGACAAACTGAGGTCCAGCCTCCTGTTACCTCACACTGACCACAGGAGAGAACATGCCCCTCACAATCCAGAAGACGCGTTTAGGATGGAGGCAGCCATGGACAGCAATGGGTTCCAGGGGACCCCATTCTGCTGCTCCCCTGGCTGTGTGCTTACCCAACAGCAGCAAACTGTTGCTACAAGCTGCTGTTTTTAATTTCCCACAATGCCTTGGGATGCCCAGTGGGGCACTTGTGAGGCATTAAAATGGCGGCTCTCAGTCACCCACTGCAAAGGGCACTGGATGGGTGCCAGTTCTGATGGATCCTGATGGTATGACGAAACCCAAAGGTGTCAGGTGCCGCCACGGGAATTGGCTCTGCGTTGCCACCTTAGCTCAGCTCCATCAGTTTTCTTTTGGTGGGGGAGAGAACTTTTAAAAAACTGCCCCCTTCAGAAAGGGAAATCAAAGCTCAGGTTAAGACAACCAGTGTTATGAACGGTGTACAAGCTTTGCCTTTGCTATACAGTGGCACCTTGGGCTACATACGCTTCAGGTTACATATGCTTCAGGTTACAGACTCCGCTAACCCAGAAATATTACCTCGGGTTAAGAACTTTGCTTTAGGATAAGAACAGAAATTGTGCTCCGGTAGCACAGCGGCAGCAGGAGGCCCCATTAGCTAAAGTGGTGCTTCAGGTGAAGAACAGTTTCAGGTTAAGAACAGACCTCCAGAACGAATTAATTTCTTAACCCGAGGTACCACTGTATTGGTCTCCTCAAATGTAGTATTTTATATATATTTTCCCTAAACGGCAGCCATTTGCTTTGAATGGCTCTGGTGAGAGCTACACACAGCCCCCTCATGAATTTTCGCTGTTGGCCATTCTTGGCTGCCAGGAACTCGTTTCATAGATTTAGAAGCATGCTGATGACTTGACGACTCAAGGTGCAAAGCAATAAAAAGCTTTGTCACTTGCTCTAGCGTTGGAGAAAGACTATGCAGCAGGGTGGCACTGTGGGTAAAACCTCAGCGCCTAGGGCTTGCCGATCGCATGGTCGGCAGTTCGAATCCCTGCAGCGGGGTGAGCTCCCGTAATTCGGTCCCAGCTCCTGCCCACCTAGCAGTTCGAAAGCACCCCTAAGTGCAAGTAGATAAATAGGTACCGCTTTATAGCGGGAAGGTAAACGGCATTTCCATGTGCTGCGCTGGTGCTGGCTCACCAGAGCAGCTTCGTCATGCTGGCCACATGACCCGGAAGTGTCTCCAGACAGCGCTGGCCCCCGGCCTCTTAAGTGAGATGGGCGCACAACCCTAGAGTCGGACACGACTGGCCCGTATGGGCAGGGGTACCTTTACCTTTACCTAGTGTTATGGTCCTACCTGCATCTTCTCCTTCTGCTTCTGGCAACACTTATTCATTTCACAGATTCGCTGGCCTTTTGCCACCAGGTCAGCCTCCAGTTTCTTCACCTGCTGCTGGGAGGCAGCTTCTCGGGCCTCGTAATTTTTCCTCTGCTCCAGTTCCCTTTGCTGCCATTCTTTGTATGAATCGGCCAGGGACTGCTGCATGGTCTTTCTCCAAGTTTCTTTCTCCCTCTCGTGGGAGGCTTGGAGCTGCCTGACTTTCTCGGCAAATTCACTGGCGAGTTTCTGGTTCTCCCACTTGAGGTGTGCTGCCTGTGTTTCCACGCCGGCCATTTCGCTTAACTCCTCCTTGCAATCCAGCATGTCTCCTGCAAATGCCCAATGTTTGTTGACAAGCTCATTGGATTCCTCACTTGAAGACTGGATTCCATTTTCGAAGCTGAGCTTCGAGTGTGCCATCTGCTTGGGGAGGACCACCTTCTCATCTACTGGATTGTCCTCTCTTTGTGGCTCCCTCTGCCTTTTGCACATGGTGAATTCTGAAGGTACCACCTCTTTCAGCCTCCTGTGTTTTTCCAAAGTTTCTTCGAGGGTCTGGATGTGCTTCTGGAGCGCCTCTGCTTCCTCCACTTTGCTTTCGTACTGGAGGAGAGTTTCCCTTGTCTCATCGAGGATGTGCTGAACCTCTTCTTGGTGGGCCTCTTTGAGAGCTTGGATGCTGGCCTCATACTCATCGTTTTTAGTGTTCAAGGCATAGATCACCTATGTACACAAAAGGAAAGAACAACGTAATGTCATACGTGTGGAGGAAAAACTTAAACACATAGAAGAGTTCCCAAAAATAGACCAGAGGCAAGAGTACTTCATGCAGCAGAGCTTTACTTGTGCTGTAGGCGAATGAGCGTAGTGATCACAAAGCCAAAAACATTCAGGATTGGCACAGTCCATAAAAATCCAGTTGTAGCACTTACAAAAACTTACAAACTTATAACAAGACTAAACCTTAACACTATGTACAGAACACCACACCAGAAGGGGGGGGGGGAGGAGAGAGAGAGAGAGAGAGAGAGAGAGAGAGAGAGAGAGAGAGAGAGAGAGACCCAGGCTCCTTCTGGCCTATATTTATGGTCAGCATGGCCTTAATTGGAAGGGATAAGAGAACCAGTTCAAACCAGCTTCCCAAAAGGTATAACCCAAACAGTCATGAAGCTTCTACCTGCTTCTCTCACACAGAGAAACTTCTAGTAGCTTCTAGAATCCTCTTGTATTAATCAGAATAGGAAAAATCTCCACACATTAGATCAATACTTTCTGCACCAAGAAATGCAAACTGACACATAATAGGGAGGGGGGTGACCTGTTAATATATTATAGTGAAGGTTCCATGGTTTTACTTCTAAGTAGTCCTGAGCACACTTGACTGGGAGCAACCTCTACTCAACCAAATTTATCTTTATTTATTTTAAAAAGTGTTTAGATACTGTCCTCTCATAAAGTATCAAGATAGTATACAGCTGTGACATTAACATATGAGAGTGCTGGAGGTGAAATAGTTAAACAGGTTACCCAATCAGAACCCAGGGGTGGAGTCAGAGGGACTATAAAACCAGCTCTGGGAGGGGTGAAGGGAGAGAGTTCATTGGGGGTTGGTTGGTGTGGGAGTGAATTGGGATAGAGTCTGTGGGTAGGTAGAGTTAGTGTAGCGAAAGAAGCTGAGTCAGGAACAGTTAGGAGCTAGGCAGACAAGTAGATATCTGAGAGGTGGTTTAGTGAGTGAGAGCAGGTAGCGGAAGTTATAGGTCTGGATAGGCACCCCATGATTGTAACTGCCCGATACCGTTTATGAAACCACCTGCTTGTTAAACTGCAATAAATAAACAGAAGTTTATGTTCCAATTTAACCCTGACTGGACTCAGTATTGTCCCAGGTAGGGCTTGGGTGGTGGCAGTGAGAAATAAAGTGGTGACACAGGGATTAATAGACGGTGAATGTCCGGACCCTGTGTGATTGCCACAACAGCAATATAGAAGCATTTTGTTGTTCGAATGATGGAATGCACAGTTGCGTAGGCCTGTTTGCATTTTAAAAATCTTGAAGAGATGCCTGAAAGTCTAAAGGATGTCAAATCTCTGCTAGAAGAGTTGTCTGCAGCACAGGGTTGGTGCCACTAAATTTCTGGTCCAAGCCAGTTGGGCCTCTCTACTGTGTGGGGATTGGATTTACTTCCAACAAAACATGGTTTGCATTGCAGTTTATGCATTTTTTAAAAGTTCAGGGACACTTGTGTGCCCCAAGCGGAGACAACGGAAGGGATTAATAGGCAAAAAGGGCAAGGGCCACTAGTAAAGATTGGGAATGGGGGTGGGGAGCAAATGAGATGTTTCTAATGAATGCTCAGAGGCAAAACCATTTAAGCTTTTTCTTCAAATGTATGTGGCAGATTACTTCCTTCTGGTTATGTGTAAGGCATGGAAATAGGGACCAGAATAATAGCCAGCCATACCCCCACAAAGATTAACCACAGTGTGGGGACACTGAAAATTTAGCAAGCTTAAGCTGTTGGTTCTGCCAAGCCATGAGAATGATGCCATTCCTCTGTTTTCACAGATTTCTCATCAGTGACACAGACGTTACAGATGGCTATAGGGTCCTACACAGTGCTTTTTTCCCTTTAAAAATGTTTAGGGGTACTCTCATTTTCCTACTCCTATTGAAATGCTGCCCCTCAGTGAGGCCAAACCTAGATCCACAAAATGTTTAGGGGTGTGCATACTCCTGTGTCCCGTCCCCCCCAAAAAAAGCACTGGTCCTACTCACCTGCATCAAGCACACATAAATTTATTTGGGGCGGCGTTTGAAATTAGCTGGGCCTTTTGCGTCTTTTCCTGCCGCACTACCCACACCAAACATCTGATTAGCCCAGCAGCACAGTGGTAAAAAGTGCGTCTTTTTTGCTGTTGTGTGCATCAGGTGTTTGGTGGGGTAGAGAAGTAGGCAAAAGAAGCATCATTTGTTCCCCTGATACCCTGAAGACCCCCCCCCCCCCGATTCTCCCAGCAGCATTTTTTTCCTCTGCAGGGCTGCATGGTCTGGTAGAAGGGAAAAATCCCCACCCCCAAAAAATCCCCACTAACACTGCTACAGGAATAGGGCTGGCCAATATCTGGTTTTCAACATCACAATATATCACCAGCCTAAATATCACGATACGTCGTGAAATATATCTGCGGCGGGGAGGGCCTTGCTGGGTCTCCTCACGGCGGCAGAGGGTCCCGCTATAACTCCCCGCAGTGGCAGAGGGTGAGTCACAATTCCTTGCAGCAGCAGAAGGCCTTGCCATGCCTCACCACAGAGGAGAAGGGCGCACTGCGCTTCCCCCCAGCAGCAGAAGGCTTTGTTGTGCCTTCCCGCGGTGGCAGAGGGTCCTGCTGTACCTCCCTGCAATGGCGGAGGGTGAACCGCGCTTCCCTGCAGCATCAGAGGGCCTTGGCAAGGCTCCCTGTGGTGGTAAAGGTAAAGGGACCCCTGACCATTAGGTCCAGTCGCGGACGACTCTGGGGTTGCGGCGCTCATCTCGCTTTATTGGCTGAGGGAGCCGGTGTACAGCTTCCGGGTCATGTGGCCAGCATGACTAAGCCGCTTCTGGCGAACCAGAGCAGTGCACAGAAACGCCGTTTACCTTCCCGCTGGAGCGGTACCTATTTATCTACAGTGGTGCCTCGCAAGACGAAATTAATTCGTTCCGCAAGTCTTTTCGTCTTGCGAGTTTTTCGTCTTGCGAAGCACGGTTTCCCATAGGAATGCATTAAAAATCAATTAATGCGTTCCTATGGAAACCGCCTTCAGACCAGGTCCGGGGACAGTCTGTCCCCCGACCTCTTCTGAAGGCTGGCGGGGGGCAAAAGTCTTTGCTCCCCCCTGCCTGCCTTCAAAAGCCGTCCGGGGGCTTTTAAATCGCTCCGGACAGTCCCGGGGCGATTTAAAAGCCCCTGGTTAGGCAGGCAGGGGGGACAAAGACTTTTGCCCCCCACCCACCTTCGGAAGAGGTCCTGGACCTCTTCCAAAGGCGGGCGGGGGACAAAAGTCTTTGCTCCCCCCTGCCTGCCTTTCCGGGAGAGCGGGAAGGCAGCGCTGCCTTTTCCGCTCTCCCGGTTAGGCAGGCAGGGGGGAGCAAAGACTTTTGCCCCCCGCCAGCCTTCAGAAGAGGTCCTGGACCTCTTCTGAAGGCTGGCGGGGGGCAAATGTCTTTGCTCCCCCCCGCCTGCCTTCAAAAGCCGTCCGGGGGCTTTTAAATCGCCCCGGACAGTCCCGGGGCGATTTAAAAGCCCCCGGTTAGGCAGGCAGGGGGGACAAAGACTTTTGCCCCCCGCCCGCCTTCAGAAGAGGTCCTGGACCTCTTCTGAAGGCTGGCGGGGGGCAAAAGTCTTTGCTCCCCCCCGCCTGCCTTCAAAAGCCGTCCGGGATAGCGGGAAGCGCTTCCCTGCTATCCCGGACCGCTTTTAAAATGCTGGCGGTGGGGAGCAAAGCCTTTCGGCCCCCGCCAGCCTTCCTGGACCTCTTCTGAAGTCCGGAGGGGGGGGGAAGGCTTTGCTCCCCACCGCCAGCATTTAAAAGAGGTCCCCGGAGATTTCCCTATGGGCTTTCGTCTTGCGAAGCAAGCCCATAGGGAAAATCGTCTAGCGAAGCATCGCAAAAACCGAAAAACCCTTTCGTCTTGCGGGTTTTTCGTCTTGCGAGGCATTCGTCTTGCGGGGCACCACTGTACTTGCACTTTGATGTGCTTTCTTTTTTAAAATAATAATAATAATATTTATTACTTTTAAAACTTACAAGAAAGAAAAAAGAAGAAAGAAGACGAGAAGAAAAAACAAAAGAAAGAAAAACAAAGACAATACAATACAATATAAACAGTACAAAACACAACCTTAACACACTAAATTAAACAAAACAAAACAACATTTAAAAAAAACATACATCATACCATTTCATTACTCTATCTTTCATTCCCTTGTTTCATCGACCTCCTCTCACCTCCCTTTTTGTATTCCACTTCTGTTAATTGTTTCAGCAATTCCTTTCCATCTTTCTCTATTTTTTGTCATATAGATATCTTAACATATTTTTAACCTTATTTTCCATTATTGCTAAAATACTTATTTATGCTTAACTCCTTATAACATTTCTACTAAAGCCATAAAATTTCATTCCAACAATTTTTCTGCTGGAGCGGTACCTATTTATCTACTTGCACTTTGATGTGCTTTCGAACTGCTAGGTTGGCAGGAGCAGCGACCGAGCAACGGGAGCTCACCCTGTCACGGGGATTCGAACCACCGGCCTTCTGATCGGCAAGTCCTAGGCTCTGTGGTTTAACCCACAGCACCACCTGTGTTGGTAGAGAGCATTAAATGTAAGGAAGTAGTGTGGTGGTGGCCCAAAGGGCCACAATAAATATGATAATGTGAACCCCTATAAATCCTTGAGTGTGCTTCTAATAGAGAAGTTATGATAACCTGTTGCTTTATGAAACTGATGGTTTTGCATGTTGCCGCCACCACCCACTGGTGCAGAAGTACAGCTCATATGTGAATCCCAAAGATACAGCTCATAAGCTGGAGCATAAGTTGCTACATGGTGCAAACGGCTACATGTAACACAGGTTCCCAACATGCATACTAACACAATGTAACAAGCAGTGGGAATCAGAGCTGAATCAACAGAAATGGCTAACGCTTATTGCGCATGTGTATTAAACAAGAAATGAGGTAATGATGTACATGATTAGTGAAAATTGAAATCCTTTGTTTGAAATGTTATAAATACTACTGCCCTTGAGCGGGGTTGCAGTTTTGCAAAAAGATTTGACTGTAACCAGTTGCTTTGCAATAAACAACAATGGACTCTTAACTCCTCTTGTCTCTGAGTTTTATTGGCTTAAACTCAGAAGATAAGCCATTTTTGGCTTACAACATTAGCAGAGCTACCCCCTGGGACGCTGTCAAGTCTCAACCTTTTGTTCACCAGTACAGTGGTACCTCGGGTTAAGTACTTAATTCGTTCTGGAGGTCCATTCTTAACCTGAAACCGTTCTTAACCTGAAGCACCACTTTAGCTAATGGGGCCTCCCGCTGCCACCACACAATTTCTGTTCTCATCCTGAAGCAAAGTTCTTAACCCAGGGAACTATTTCTGGGTTAGCGGAGTCTGTAACCTGAAGCGTCTGTAACCTGAGGTACCACTGTATACTGCCTTGTTGAAACACTTATCACAATGCTATTTCAACAATATGGCAATTAATCGCATAGCCCTACAGAGGAGCAGACCCTGCTTGTGCATTCTCTTCTCTGCAGGACAAACAAATGGGATGAATGAAGTTTAATGCATTGCAGGAGGTTAGTCTAGATAACCCTCGGGATACCTTCCACCTCTACAATTCTATGAATTAAACAGGCTGGCTCAATATATATAGCCATGCATGTAGGTCCCATTACTTATTTATTTGTAAAAGTAGTTATATGCTATATCAAACAATATGGGAGCAACGTGAAAAATAAATAAATGAAACACTATTAAAAGCAGGACAGATAAATTATGAAAAATGAGTGGCTATTAAATAATAAAAAAACCACATTAGAGAGTCTGCAGGCAGTTGAGGAAGATGCATGAAGTTTAAGAATGATCCAAAATCCTGCTGTCTACAACCTGCAACAGCTAAGTCTATCCGTGCAAACGGCTTAATATTACTTGACTTGAATACGCAAGAAAAACGACAGCCTCCAGGAGTATTGAGGCCAAGCCGGTTATGCACACAAGCACACACCAAGACCGCACATCAAGAGATAGTGGTGAAAATTATCTGTCTCCTCTCCTTGAAGCCATTTCCCCTTCTCCTTTCCCTTCCAGGCATCAACGATGGTTTTCATATTGCCTATGGACCGATGTGGGTGGCGCTGTGGGTTAAACCACAGAGCCTAGGACTTGCCGGTCAGAAGGTCGGCGGTTTGAATCCCCATGACGGGGTGAGCTCCCGTTGCTCAGTCCCTGCTCCTGCCAACTTAGCAGTTCAAAAGCACGTCAAAGTGCAAATAGATAAATTGGTACTGCTCCGGCGGGAAGGTAACCGGCATTTCCGTGTGCTGCTCTGGTTCGCCAGAAGCGGCTTAGTCATGCTGGCCACATGACCCGGAAGCTGTACGCCGGCTCCCTTGGCCAATAAAGCGAGATGAGCGCCGCAACCCCAGAGTTGGCCACGACTGGACCTAATGGTTAGGAGTCCCTTTACCTTTTTATGCACTGATGCAAATCATGGCCGAGCGCTTGTCCACACTTCTGCTCAGGCTGCATCTAAAAAGCACGCTTTCTAGGCAGGGGTCCAAGAGGTTTTCCCCTTTCCGAGGGAAAACCTCTTTAGCAGTAGATTGGAACAAATGGTATTCTCTGAATTGCCGTTTGCTCTGACTGAATGCTCAAGAGCAGTTTTCCCCGGGGAAGGGGGAAGCAACAGAAGAAGAGGAAAGGTGGATAAGCCCTGAGCTGAGGGAGGAAGACAAAAACACATCTGAAAAGTCTCTGCATGCAGAGCAAGAGATGTCCACACTAGGACTGGGCAATATATTGATATATCGTCCAAAACCGGTTTGAAGTCTATATCGCAATATCAGTTTCATAATTTTTGACCTGGCAATATATTGCAAATCATGATGTATGTATGTGTATGCTATGCAAAATCACAATGAGGGGGAAACTGTGAAACCAGCCAATGTCTCTACATAGCTCCATCCTTCTTTCAGACATCGTGATATATCACAATGTTTAGCTGGTGATATATTGCGATGCAGGAAACCAGATATTGCCTGGTCCTAGTCCACACATGCCTTCCTAAAGGGGGCACATGCCATAGAAGGCTTTTGACACACCAGTCAGGAAACCAAATAAAAACTTTATCTTTCTCAAATGAGAACAGAACAGAGACAGGAATAATACACATAATGATACACAATGCGCACATGGGCAGAAGTGAGATAATGGAAGGGGTACATGGGAGTTGAGCAGAATTTCTGGAATTACCCATAAGACGGCTCAAGAGTCATGGGGCAGCTGCTGAAACCGGGCTGTGCACCCTCTGGGGTTGGGTGGTTGATGCTAAGTGGTGTTGCTGCAGTTAAGATTCCACATGGCTGCTGTCCATTAAGCAAACAGCATCAAAATAAAAGCCAGGCACATGCTCACTGCTTGGTGATATTTGAAGACTGCAGTCTTAAAAATAACAGGAGTATCCGTGCTGTGTCTGAGAACATTCCAGATAAATATGCAACAGCAAAACATATTCTGGGAACTGAGCAAACAAACACCCTAAAGCTATATTGGTTGTTAAGACACTCCTATGAGGGAGTTTCATATTACTTCTTGTGATTTCTATGTACAGTGGTACCTCTGGTTACGTACTTAATTCGTTCCGGAGGTCTGTTCTTGACCTGAAACTGTTCTTAACCTGAAGCACCACTTTAGCTTATGGGCCTCCTGCTGCTGCCGCACCGCCGGAGCACGATTTCTGTTCTCATCCTGAAGCAAAGTTCTTAACCCGAGGTACTATTTCTGGGTTAGCGGAGTCTGTAACCTGAGGCGTATGTAACCCGAGGCACCACTGTAATATCAACTCTTCTCTTTTCTTTTTAGCCAGAGAAAACGGTCTTCCATAATCCTTCCTCCTGGAGGAGCGCTAATGAACCCAGATGTTGCTCAATTATTCAACGACTGCTGTCAAATTGGCGGAAACGGAATTAAATAATTCTGCATGTTGCCAATTAGTAGCAATGGTTCAGATCCTGGGCAGGGGTGCTCTTGTTTAGAAAGGGACAAGAAGCCATTTCATCTGAAGGATGAGATTACTTGGGAAGAAAGCTCATGGGGTCACACTCCAGCAGTGGCCGGGCCAGATCCGTAGGGGATGGGGCCAAGTCAGTGTCCCTCCCCAACCTGTTCAGCTCAGCTGAGAAGGGGGATATTTTCATCCCTAGTCGCAGGGCAGCGAGATTTAAAGCAGGATGAAAGCCTATCTCTCACTCAGATGATCCATAACAATATGGTGAATAGTAGTGAGGGCCTGACTTCTGGGTTTAAAGCTTCTTGCCCCACACACCATCAGATCAGCTGAGAAGCAGTCAGCTGTTTTCTTCCAGTTTGTGCTTACTGGGTTGGGAAGGTTTAAACCTGTCTGCCCAGTGGGCTGTGCTGGCGATGACATTGTGCCCTCCCTGCCCCTCAGTCAATGCAACCTGCCCTTCACTGAACACTTCCTGTCGTTTCTGCACCAGAAGCACAGCGATGGGAAATGGCTGCACCAGCCGAATTTCCCATACACATTCTTATTATTTATTCTGTCAAAAAAAAAAAAAAAATTAGAAGTGCAGTTTGCTAGCACAGAGGCAGAAATGATAGCATCTATTCCTTGAAGCCGAGGAATGAGTCCCCTGAGCTGGGGTTCATGAGTTCACTTCATTTTTAACATTAAAAACAACTTGGAGAAACGGATCCTGCTTTTACTGTCTTTTGTTCTCTCGCTGCTGTCTCAATTCTGGTTTTTTTACTGTGTTGTAAAATGTGTCCTTCACTGGTTTGTCATCTTTTGTCTGTCTGGATCTGTTCTAGAAGCCTCTCTGCTCAGGCACACAAGAAGGGATCTGTTGGTTTTAAGAATTATCTCCAGGATGAAACCAAGGCAGTCCACAAACCCACTCAGTTGAATGCAACTCATAAATCATATACTAGATCGTGACGTGAGAACTTTACTGCTTTCCTAGTCCTAGGCATCAACAATACAGAGGTACCTCTGGTTCAGAACTTAATTCGTTCTGGAGGTCCGTTCTTAACCTGAAACTGTTCTTAACATGAGGTACCACTTTAGCTAATCGGGCCTCCCGCTGCCGCTGCTGCGTGGTTTCTGTTCTCATCCTGAAGCAAAGTTCTTAACTCGAGGTACTATTTCTGGGTTAGCGGAGTCTGTAACCTGAAGAGTATGTAACCTGAAGCATATGTAACCCGAGGTACCACTGTACATGACTCCTGAGCCGTGTTTAGCTCGCTAGTCCGCAAGATGTGTTGGACTTGACTGAGAATCGGGTAGGATGTACGTTCTGGATGCACTCATCCTACTTGTTTGTCTGGTTCCCCCATACTGTCTCATTCATCCATCCCCCTTGTTTCAGAATGTACAAACCACTTCCCAACAAATGTTTCCACAGCAGTATTCAATAAAGATACCAAAAAACCCCAAAATGCTAATAGAAATAAATATATACCGTATTTTTCGCCCTATAGGACGCACTTTTTCCCCTCCAAAAATGAAGGGGAAATGTGTGTGTGTCCTATGGGGCGAATGCAGGCTTCAGGAAGCTCTCTGCAAGCCTTGGGAGCCCGCGGGAGTTCCCGTCGGGCTCCTTAGGCTTGCGGATAGCAGCCTGCATCTCAAAACCAGGCCCCGGGCTTCAGTTCCCCGACCTGGTTTGGAGTCTGGCGGCAGGGAGAAGCGCGCTTCTCCCTGCTGCCAGCCTCACAAGCTCGGGGGACAGCGGGGGGGACAGCCTCACAAGCTCGGGGGACAGCCATCCCGCTCTTCCCCGACCTGGTTTGGGCTTCAGGCAGATATCCGCATGGCGTGGGAGCACGGCGGGAAGTTGCGCCTGTCTCCCAAGGCTTGTGGAGAGCTGCCTGTTCTGGCGGCTGGGGTCAGGGGAAGCTCGGGCTTCCTCCGCCCCAGCCCCGCGCCTGGGGGGGGATTTTTTTTTTCTTTATTTCCCCCACCCAAAACTAGGTGCGTCCTATGGACCCGTGCGCCCTATGGGGAGAAAAATACGGAATGCAGCCAATATAAAAACAAATCTTTAAAACACCACATTATACAAACACAGTGGTGTTATAGACTTAAGGGGGAATTGCCCAAACCCTAGAAATTAATAAATGCTAGGATTTGGGGATATAGATTTAAGTACAAGCCAGTGCCGGAGCGCATGTTTCCGGTGCCTGGCGCAAATGCGCAGGGCGCATCCCCAAGGGGGGGCAGGGCACAGAGGGAGCCCATTGTCCCTCACCGCAGCCCAACTTCACATGCCGGAGCCTGCCTGATGGGAGCCTGTTGTGGGGGCACATGGTAGCACCCCCTCCCCCAAATGTGCCCGGGGTGACAGCCCCTAATCCCCGCTATGCCACTGGTATACGCCACTGGAAACCAGCCTGACTGGCTTAGTGAAGAGCAAACCTGTTAACATGGCAAAAGGTGTTGAAAGGCCATTGAGGAGGAATCCTTTGGCCTGGGGAGTCAGATGTTACCAAGGTGATGGGGTGTGTGTTTGAGGGGACAGAAAAAGGGCATTTTAAAGGAAGGGTCCTGGGAAGGAGAAGCAGGAGGAAGAGCTGAGATCCATTTTGGGGGAAGCTGGTGGCAAGTCCCTCTTGAAACGACCATGCTGTAAGATCTGTAGTCCCTCTATGCAGACTGAAGGTGTAAATAGGTGAATAAACCATATTTCGTGACAGTCTCCTCCGTGTATTCCATTCTCCAAAGGGAGACAGACCCTGTGTGGGTGCCTGGGACCCCATGGCTCTTGCTACTGCTCGGCAGAGAGAGGGGCAGGCACCTGACAATTGTAACATGACACATTATCAAATGGCAAAGTCACACTTCAGGGCAGGCTCTGATGCTATGGCTGGCTCTTTTGAGCATCACCATATACCTGGAAATACAGCGGTACCTCTGGATGCGAATGGGATCCGTTCCGGAGCCCCGTTCACATCCTGAATAGAATGTAAGATGTGACTGTGTGTCTGCGCGTGTCACATTTTGTCGCTTCTGCGCATGTGCATGACATCATTTTTAGCATCTGTGCATGCATGAGCGGCAAAACCTGGAAGTAACGTGCTCCATTACTTCTGGGTCACTGCGGAGAGTAACTAGAAAACTGAAGCACATTTAACCTGAGGTATGACTGTATAAGTGGGATGCGGGTGGCGCTGTGGGTTAAACCACAGAGCCTAAGACTTGTTGATCAAAAGGTCGGCAGTTTAAATCCCCGCGACGGGGTGAGCTCCTGTTGCTCGATCCCTGCTCCTGCCAACCTAGCAGTTTGAAAGCATGCCAAAAAGTGCAAGTAGATAAATAGGTACCACTCCGGTGGGAAGGTGAATGGCGTTTCCGTGCACTGCTCTGGTTCGCCTAGAAGCAGCTTAGTCATGCTGGCCACATGACCTGGAAGCTTTAAGCCGGCTCCCTCAGCCAATAAAGCGAGATGAGCGCCGCAACCCCAGAGTCGGCCACGACTGGACCTAATGGTCAGGGGTCCCTTTACCTTATGACTGTATAAAGAAAATGAGGATAATAATATGAGGAAAGGGCTGGTCAGATACTGGACCTTATCTAGGGAAAATCCAGCAAGTAAAAAAACAACAACAATCCCATGTGCAGATTAAAATCCTGCCTAGAAGCACCCAGCACTGATAGATCTGAATCTTCCTGAATTCTCACATGCAAAGGCACACACACTTTTAAAGTCTTTGGTGAGGCTGTTCATTCCCTGCTGCTAAATCGTGTACTAAGAGTTATGTGTTCGTCTTGGCAGCATAAAGTATGCAGTGGATGGGGCTGGGCAGAGAGATGTTAAGTGATTCTTGGAGAAATGTCCTGATTTATGTTTGTTGTTCCTGTCCCATTAGTCTTGCAGGAATCTGCCGTCAGCACTAAAAGAGCTGCTCCAGCAGCCAGACTCATTAACTGTGTAAAAGGTGTCATGAGAAGGTGTGAGGAAGGATAGAAAATAGAGGAGAAAACCCAAAGAATGAGAAAGCTTTCTGGAAGGCAGCAGGCAGAGATCTATCTCATTTATACCGAACCTTTCTCTCCAGATATGTATATGGAAAATAGCTAACAGGAACTAACAGCAGGACAAACATGCATGAGTAGTAATCAACATATAACAAAGAGATTAATAGAAATTTAAGGGAAACATCTAGATTACAGGTGTCATTTTTGTATGTGTTGTAATTTTTGTATGTGTATGTGTGTGTAAACATTTATACTATCCTTTTCTGACTTTTTAAAAACAAAAACATTTGTTTGCTTGGAAATAATCCCCACTGAGTAACTGGATTGCAGTCATTTATATACCAAGGAGACTCTTGAGAGTCCCATGGACTGCAAGAAGATCAAACCTCTCCATTCTGAAGGAAATCAGCCCTGAGTGCTCACTGGAAGGACAGATCCTGAAGCTGAGGCTCCAATACTTTGGCCACCTCATGAGAAGAGAAGACTCCCTGGAAAAGACCCTGATGTTGGGAAAGATGGAGGGCACAAGGAGAAGGGGACGACAGAGGACGAGATGGTTGGACAATGTTCTTGAAGCTACAAATGTGAGTCTGACCAAACTGCGGGAGGCAGTAGATGATAGGAGGGCCTGGCGTGCTCTGGTCCAGGGGGTCACAAAGAGTCGGACACCACTAAACAACAACAACATATACCATTTACCCAGAAGTCATATTGAACTTAATGGGGCTTACCTCTGAGTATACAGTGGTACCTCTGATTGCGGATGGGATCTGTTCTGGAGCTCCAGTCAGATCCCAAGGTTTCTGCAACCAGAGGGACAGCTTCTGCACATGCGTGCGTGGTGGTAGAGCACTTCTGTGCATGTGCGTGGGGCAAAACCCGGAAAAATACTTCCAGGTTTGCCACCTACGTATCCTGAAGGATACGTACAGTAACCGGAAGTGAAAGCAAGTAGAGGTACCACTGTATATTTCATGGACTCATAGAATTGGAGAGTTGGAAGGGACCACAAATATCATCTAATCCAACCACTTCTAATGCAGGAATCTTTTGGCCAACGTGGGAATGTGCTGTTAGTTTTTATTGTATTTTATTGTTTTAAAATCCATCTTCAAAGCTGAATGTAGAAATGTAGGATGGAAATACTCGTATTTGTAATGCATAAATACAGTGGTACCTCAGGTTAAGAACTTAATTCATTCTGGAGGTCCGTTCTTAACCTGAAACTGTTCTTAACCTGAGGTACCACTTTAGCTAATGGAGCCTCCCGCTGCGGCCGCCACCACGCAATTTCTGTTCTCATCCTGAAGCAAAGTTCTTAACCAGAGGTACTATTTCTGGGTTAGCAGAGTCTGTAACCTAAAGCGTCTGTAACCTGAGGTACCACTGTACCTGGTGGGAAACGGGATCGCTTTCGATCTGACCTGAACAACTTCTGATTATGCACCATGTCAAATGCAGCCCACTGGCCATGTCAAGTAAGTAACTCAGCTCCTGGAAGTCACAAACCTCCTGGTCTTGCTACCTGTAACCACGTGGATTTTCTTGACCTCGAGATGAGTCAATGAGGAAAGCTTCATCTACTGAATATCTGCCTACATGCTCAGACTGCTCTTAAAGGCGCAGTCCATAATCATAGTCCACAGTGGTTGGTGTTCATTTACTAGCTTGGCAGCAATTACACAAATTCACATTAAAGCTTTATAAATAATTGTCAGGGAACTGCCATCAGTACTGGAGGGAGAGTGCAAAAGCCAGAGGGATTCCAGAGAGCGTCCAGGGATCGGCAGAAGCAGCCCATCTTCTGGGGAAGAGAATCAGCGTAGCACCAGTGGAGAAGGGGGGCAGGTGGGGGAAGTGGCGAGGCGGTCCCATGACTCCTTGCCTGGGACCAGCGGGGAGAGTAGGGGTCCTCCGCTGCCCACACCCTCCTTGTGCAGAAGGCTTTCGCGCAGAGAGAGTAGGAGGAGACTAGGCGTCAAAGAGCTTCTTTGCTGGAAGAAGTTTAAGAAACGCCCACTCACGGATTCTGCCAGCGACTGAGTCAGCCACGGATGAGCGGCGGTCCGGACAGAAAAAGTTCACTTTGGCAGCCCAGCCAGGTGTTTGCACCCAGCCAGGGAGATAGGTGCCTGCTTACGCACGAGCAACCCCTTAGAAACCATTACAATAATCTTAAAACTTCTGCAGATTCCATATGTTTTCCCTGCTTGTTCTGGATTTATATAGATGCAGTAAAACATTTTCAGCCTTCCAAAATGTAACTGTTATCTTGAGTTTTCTGTTGCCAGTGCCTGGATTGTTCTTTAAATATAGTTGGAGAAACTGGAGGTCAGATGCCAGCTTTGGGGGGGGGGTGTCCTTTTATAAAAATGACATACTCTAGTTAAAAGCAACAACCTAATTTCACCTTTTCTCTTTTTTTAGCCATTACTGGATTTTTCTTTCTTTCTTTTTTTCACCCCACTTATCTAAGATTACATGGCCTGGCATTCCTGAGATGCACAAAGCTCAGGTTTTACTTCCTACATTGTTCTACTGGTCACACAAGGGGATAATCACAAAAGGAATGAAAAGTAGGGCAACAGATTGTCTGTCCTGTGAAATATATAGATGCACTAAACCAGGGGTCAGCAAACTTTTTCAGCAGGGGGCCGGTCCACTGTCCCTCATACCTTGTTGAGGGCTGGACTATATTTTTTTTTTGGGGGGGGGAATGAACGAATTCCTATGCCCCACAAATAACCCAGAAAGGCATTTTAAAGAAAAGGACACATTCTACTCATGTAAAAACGCGCTTATTCCCGGACCGTCTGTGGGCCGGATTTAGAAGGCAATTGGGCCAGATTTGGCCCCCGGGCCTTAGTTTGCCTACCCATGCACTAAACCTCAGTGGACTGCCCATTTAAGGGATAGTGAAGTCAATATGGGTGGAAGTGGAAGCAGATTTTACCAGTGATATCAGGAAGGTTTGCTTAGCTAGCCCAGAGATGGAAAGAATAAGAGAGTCCCGCTGGTAAGTGGTCCCTATTTATCTACTTGCACCCGAAGGTGCATATTGAATGAAAATCTAACCCTCCTCCTTCAGTCAGCGGAGTTAAAGCTTATTCGCTCCGCTATTGTGACAGGCAATTCAGTAGATGCGATTATGGAACGCTTTAAATTACTTTTGGAAAGACTGAAATCCCATTTAACAACAGTGATACATAGCTCCGCTACAAAGAGGGCAAAGGACGGAGCTAGCTGGTTTGACCTGGAGTGCAGGCAAACAAGGAGACAAACGAGAACAGCCTACCAGAGATATAGGAAATCAGGGACTGCCATCCTACTTAATGCTTATATTTATCTGAGACGGTCTTACAAACAATTATTAAGGAGAAAGAAATTGGAAGCTGAACGAGCCGCATGGCAAAGTTTGGTTAAGGCATCGCACGAGAAAGATACTACTTGCTTTTGGCGAACCATATCTGGTCTACTGGACCAGGAGCGCACTAATTCCATCTGTACAGTGGAATCAATGGAGTGGTTGCGCCATTTTCAATCTTTGTTCTATGACCAGGAAGCCCAACACTACAAACTATGCATCCAATTGGAGGACCTACCTCATTGGCCACCAGTAACTGTAAAGGAAGTTGAGAACTTAATCGCACAATTAAAGAACAATAAGGCCCCAGGGAATGATTACATCCCTGCCGAACTTCTGAAGTCCAACATTGGCTGGTGGGCCCCCCTGCTGGCGTCTCTATTTTCTTGGATTGACTCAACGGGTTTACTCCCAGATGGTTGGACAGAGGCAATAGTTATTCCAATCTATAAAAAAGGACCTATGCCAGACCCGGCGAGTTATAGACCAATCAGCCTTCTGCCTATACCCAGCAAACTATATGCCAAACATCTTTATATTAAGCTAACTAGCTGGCTGGAAACTGAAGCTATTCTAGCGGAAGAGCAAGCGGGTTTCAGGCAAGGCAGATCCACCATAGACCATTGCTTCACCCTAGCCTATTTAATTGACAAATATGCCAAAAAATCCCGTGGGGTGCTATACGCAGCCTTTATCGATCTAAAGGCTGCTTTCGACTCAATTCCACGTGCAAGACTCTGGGATAAATTGAGCACATCAAGTATAGACAAAAGACTATTATTTCTGATCAGCTGTTTATATAAAGACACGGTGCTGTATGTAAGAACTTCGTTAAATGGCCAGTTCCTGTCAGCAAGGGGGTCAAGCAAGGTTGCATCCTGGCCCCAGTTCTATTCAACTTTTACATCAATGATATGGTTAACTGTTTGTCATCTCCGGACTTCCATGCCCCCAAACTGGCTGACAAATCAATATCAGTGCTTTTGTATGCTGATGATGCGATACTCCTATCCCGAACAAGAATAGGCTTAAATAGGCTCATAGGTGAATTTTCAGCATACTGTAGGAGAGAGCAACTGGCAATAAACTATCAGAAAACCAAAATCATGGTTTTTGCAAGGAAATGCAGACAGTACAGCTGGAGGATGGATAACCAGACAATTGAACAGGTTAAAGCCTTCAAATATCTGAGTATCGTTTTCCAGTCGACCGGGTCCTGGGATGTCCATCAAAAATATGTCAAAGAAAAAGCAACTCAAAGTATTAAGATGCTGTCCCGCTTCTTTTACACGAAGGGGGGCAGATACATCCCAGCAGCCTTTGAAGTTTTTCAAGCAAAACCTCTGGCGCAGTTACTGTATGGGGCACAAATCTGGACGGGGAACCACTGCTCCAGTCTTGAAACTGTTCAGTCTAAATTCCTAAGGCAGATATTCGGCGTCCCCTCCTGTGTTCCAAACGCAGCATTACGACTCGAGGCCTGCCTTCCATCTGTAGAAACTCAGACCTGGCAAAGAACACTCAACTACTGGCTTCGTCTTAATCTAAATCCACCCGGTCTACTGCCTCTAGTAATGCAAGACCCTCACAAAAGCAAGTGGTTCAAAACTGTGCATCAAAAACTCCTTACATGCGGTCTGCATTCGCAGTCCCTACTATCAATGGGCCTCATTAAAGCAAAGAGTCTAATAGGCCAGCGCCTGAAAGACATTGAACGGCAAAACAACCTGACTATCTTAAAGAAACTGTGCCCATGGTATACCTACTTTCCCCCTTCCCATTTTGACTTTCCAGCTTCATATTTGTTTAAATTAACCATCCCAAAATACAGACGTGCCTTTACATTGGCTAGATGGGATGTTCTTCCTTCTGCCGTACTCGAAGGTCGTTACCAAAAGACTCCATTTGAAAAACGACTCTGCCCATGTGGAGATGGTAACACGGCAACAGTGTCCCACGTCCTCCTATCCTGCCCCCTTTACAAAGACCTAAGGAATGAGATTATTACTCCACTCATTCTCTCCAACCCCGGCCGTTCACAAGACATTACACTGTTTTTTCTCTTATCTGATACGGATAGTCAGATAACAGAGAAGGTCGCGAGGTACATCGAGAGAGCTGTGAAATTGAGGGCCACCATCTGAGTGACAGACTTGTTCATCTGACGGACCTCCTTCTGCTTGTTCTTATCTTCCTTTTATTCTTATTTTATTTTTAATTTTTGTATAGCTGTGGCCTGTTGGCTTTGCTAATAAAGTTTTGATTGATTGAATAAGAGAGTCCCTAACAGAGAGGAATGGCAAGCTAAACTGATGACACTATGCCAAAATGGCAAAGCTGACTGGAAAGCTCAGAAAAAATGGGAATTTTTTTAAAAAGCAGCGTACAGAAATGCCGTTTACCTTCCCGCTTGAGTGGTACCTATTTATCTACTTGCACTTTGACGTGCTTTCGAACTGCTAGGTTGGCAGGAGCTGGGACCGAGCAATGGGAGCTCACCCCGTCGCGGGAAGTCGGACTGCTGACCTTCTGATCGGCAAGTCCTAGGCTCTGTGGTTTAACCCACAGCGCCACCTGCATCTTTTACTACCAAACTAGAGGTTAAACTAACCCCTTCCCAGCCCCGGAAGGAGCGCAGGCAGCATTCACACAACACACCTAAACACTGCAGCGAATACACTAACATGTCACTACACACAGTTTGGAAAGCTGTGCTATCCTTTTTGCTGAACCTCTCATCAACCTTTGTGACGGAGGTATGCCATAGACACCCATGGGGAGGTCAGATGAAAAAAGAGGATTGTGTTCTACACTGAAATAGGTTGTGTAGAAGAAGGAATTCTATGCAACTTTTCTATACAAGTAAAGGCGGAGGCGCTCTCATCATCCTGTCACTCAGAGCGCATCATCGTTGAGTGGGGATTTGAACATGAGCCAATCTAGTCCAACACTCCCTTTCCTTTCTGCCTCTTGTTGTAGGAAGAAACCATTAATGAGGATACTCACAGGAAGGTGATGAAGGGCTGATACAACTCTGGGGTTGCAGCGCTCACCTTGCTTTATTGGTCGAGGGAGCTGGCGTTTGTCCACAGACAGCTTTCGGGTCATGTGGCCAGCATGACTAAGCTGCTTCTGGCGAACCAGAGCCGCACACGGAAATGCCATTTACCTTCCTGCCGCAGTGGTACCTATTTATCTACTGGCACTTTGATGTACTTTCGAACTGCTAGGTGGGCAGGAGAAGGGACTGAACAACAGGAGCTCACCCCGTCGCGGGGATTCAAACCGCCGACCTTCTGTTCAGCAAGTCCTAGGCTTTGTGGTTTAACCCACAGCACTACCTGTGGCCCTTATGGCTGATGTTAGAGGCAGGGAAAGGAAGATCTCCAAGGTAGAGACAGCAGTATTCCGGATATGTCCAAGAAATTCCGAGCATATGGCAACCCTAGTCTTAGAGTACAAAAACAGAAGTCTCTCTGCTGATCTTTCTAAAAGAAGATTCTGTCTCACATATCTTGGTGACACTTCAGCTTTTAGTGTTCTTGTGCTCAAAACTGAAATGACAAAATTTAATTCTCTATTTCCTGTATAATTAACTGAACAAAAGTGGTCCACGAAGCAAAGCAGAAATGTATCGGATACCATAAACCTGATTTATAAGGGTAACTGAAAGCTCTAAGTGTAATTGCAGGAGGCTTTCGAAAGATCAATATACTACAATATAGTAAATGATGTGAAAGCACTTTTGGAGGATCCTAGAAGAGAACAAATACCAGATGATTTCCTATTTACAGTATTTTTACTCATCCCTTTAGTCAGAACAAAAGAATTCTTAGAGAAGCTCTCAAACCTTTTTGTATGATGAACTAAACATGTATTGATAATCATTTGTTGTCCTACACACCAGCAAAATAAATATGTGGAAATTTAAGGTTTGGGAGATGGACATGTTAACTTCACTGAAAGTTCAGTTTGAAGAGGAAATGGCTGATTAGAATTAGCTCCATAAAAGAGGCAACTGAAATATTTTGCATTATTTTTTGTTCTAAAGAATAAGTAACCCCATTCCAAGGAATCCGGACAGTTAACAATACAGAACAATCATTAATTAGAGAAACTGTAACTAATTTAAAGCACTGGAAATGAAGTTTTTACAGTGCTCTTTCAATAGTGTTAATTGATTATTGTTTTTATTGTTCTGTTGTATATCTTACTGTTTTAATTTACACTGTAAACTGCTCTCAGCTAAACATTATGAAGTGGCGTTTAAATTTATTAAGTAAATAAAACTTGGCATACTTCTGGACTGTCTTTTTTGGGTGAGATTCAATCACATATTGGCAAATTTAGATTGCTGCTTTCAGGGACATATTATTAAATACTGCGTCTTGATGAGTTTTCTCCCAAACAAGATTTGATCTGAATTGGAAAAAATAATGGCCTAGTTGCATTTTAAGCCAGCGTTGCGTACGCAGCCCATGTGTGGAAATAATTGTGGCCTTGGAAGGCAATCCTGCATTATACTGACCATAGCTGTCAACTTTTCCCTTTTCTTGCGAGGAATCCTATTCGGAATAAGGAATTTCCCTTTAAAAAGGGGAAACGTTGACAGCTATGATACTGACAGACCTGGAAATAACATTCAGTGAGATAAGCAAATTGTGTTTTCAAATAAATAGGCTTAGGATGTAAGGGCATGGATACTTAAAAGATGGATTTGCACAACAAATGGAAGAACTTGTCATTTTTGCGATTATTCTAGACCAAAGGAAAATCAAAAATGCAAATGATGCGCGGCTTGGTTTTCTATGTTTATGACCTAAACTCACCAAGTGTTATGCAACGGAGATTAGTCGTGATCTGTGGTCCTTGGTGCACTTTGCCGAATTGGGGTGCCAAGCTTTTCAAGTGCAGCATGCAAAGTTTGACACGCAACTTCCTCTAACCACAATAAAAACCGATAATCTCATTTTCCATGTACTGGTTTCTCTAATGGGTCCATAAATTATGTATTCCAAAGAATCAAGGAAATTCAGAGCTCAGGAGAAAGGCAAAGATAACTTGCTTTTGAGATTCCGTTCATCTAGGAAACGCACAGCCTGCTGCTTCAAGCTTCATTAGCTCCCTTATTTCTCTGCTCCTCCTTCAAAACAGCTGCACGCGCAGAGACTTCTGCTGCTAGGCCCTGTCCGTGCATGGATATTGCCAGCACACTTGTCTTCTCCCCAATCTTTGCCTGCTCTGTGTCTCTGTCTCCGCTTTCTGACACCTTCCTCTGCTACCGTATTTTTTGCTCTATAGGACACACTTTTCCCCCTCCAAAAATTAAGGGGGAATTGTGTGTGCATCCTATGGAGCGAATGCAGGCTCCTTGGCTTCAGCAATAGCAACGCGAAGCCTCCGAAGCGCAGAGGGAGCGCTCCCTCCGCGCTCCGGAGGCTTTGCATTGCTATCGCTGAAGCCTGGAGAGCGAGAGGGGTCGGTGCGCACCGACCCCTCTCGCTCTCCAGGCTTCAGGGATAGCCGCCTGAAGGGTTCCTTTTGCTGAAGCCGGGAGAGCAAGACTCTCCTGGCATTAGCAGAGAAGGGAGAGCTGCACAGCGCCCCTTCAGCCAAGCGGGAGAAGAAATGGAAGGGGCTCCGTTTCTCCTGCCGCTTCGCTGAAGGGGCGCTGAGCAAAGAGGGGGAGAATTTTTTTCCTTGTTCTCCCCCTCTAAAACAAGGTGCGTCCTATGGTTGGGTGCGTCCTATAGAGCGAAAAATACAGTATTTACTCAGGGTCAAAACAGGTGTAGCATGAAACGTGTGAATGCATGGAAGGTGTCTTGTCTTGGACTTGTAGTGTTGGGTTTAACCCTCTGTGCCACCCACCATGTTCTGCATTGGGTCAACCACCAACATCTCTCCCTCTCTGGAGGCACCAGTGATCTGCTGTGCTGGGAAGCTGGGAGAGCGATGGCGCCCACCTGTGCTTCCTCACGGCCACTACTGTGATGACACATGGGTTATTGGACTGGGATTGTGTGGGACGTATCATCACTGAAGCAGTAAAATACAACATTTCCTGTTGCCCAGAGTGGACACACAGGGGAATGTTGCTCCAGACATGGAGGACTTCCTTTCATTCCTGCTCTGGAGCCTCCGCCCCCCTGTGTGTGGCCAGGTAGATGGGCGTGACCCTGGCAGACCCTATAAAAGGGCTAGTCACGCAGCCATCTTTTTCTTTTGCCATCCTCCTCTCTGCTGGCTCTTAGCCAGCAGCACGTGGCTCATCCTTACAGAGGATGGAAGTCACAGGGTAGAAAGTCTAAGGCCCGGCTCAGGCTTCTTTTCTCTACAAATGAAACTGTAACCGCAAGATTAAAGCCTACCTTCAGAATACAGTGGTAAAAGGTAAAGGTAAAAAGACCCCTGACCATTAGGTCCAGTCGTGGCCGACTCTGGGGTTACGGTGCTCATCTCGCTTTATTGGCCGAGGGAGCCGGTTTACAGCTTCCGGGTCATGTGGCCAGCATGACTAAGCCGCTTCTGGCGCCCCAGAGCAGCGCCCAGAAACGCCATTTACTTTCCCGCCGGAGCGGTACCTATTTATCTACTTGCACTTTGACATGCTTCACCACTCACACATGCGCACAAGCGCCAAATCGTGCCACGCACCTGCGCAGATACGGTGCTTCAGGTTGCGCTCTTTTCCTGTTGCGAATGGGCCTCCGGAACAGATCCCGTTCGCAACCAGAGGTACCACTGTAATTTCTTGGAGCTGCCCTGGTCCTGAAATCTGCCCTGGAGTAGGTTAAAAATTCCACAGACTGAAGAACATCCAGGAATATCCTGGTCCATGCTTCTGTGGGACCTTCTGCTGCCTCAGGGAGGCCCAGCAAGGCCCTCCACCATCACAGATATATAACATGATATATCAAGATATTTAGCCGGTAATATATCGTGAGGTTGAAAACGGGCTATTGCCCAGCCCCAATTACCACTATTGATTATATTGTACTACTGCACTGATAGCTTTACGTGTTAACCAGCTTATTCCTGAAAATTGCAGGGTGTGTGTCTGTGTGTATGCGCATTTCCTTTAGAAGTTTTAGCTTTCCTTGCTTGCTGACAACAGTTATGTGTTTTGGCAGTTGGACAGATGGTTGTTCACAGAAGGTGGCACAGTTCTACTGAATGAGTCTTGGGCAGATGGAGGTATAGGAAAAGCAGACAAGGGAAAGGAGATCTAAATTGGGGTGGGGATTGCGATACTGCAAATTAATTAATAAAGCTGCAAGCATGAGGAGCACCTGTCTCCCAAAACACACCTGCCTGGAAGTGCCACTAGGTACAGTGGTACCTCGGGTTAAGAACTTAAGTCGTTCCAGAGGTCCGTTCTTAACCTGAAACTGTTCTTAACCTGAAGCACCACTTTAGCTAATGGGGCCTCCTGCTGCTGCTGCACCGCCGCTGCACGATTTCTGTTCTCATCCTGAAGCAAATAGTACCCGAGGTACTATTTCTGGATTAGCGGAGTCTGTAACCTGAAGCATCTGTAACCTGAGGTACCACTGTATTATGGGCAGGGAGCTCTGGTGAAGAAGAAGAAGAAGAAGAAGAAGAAGAAGAAGAAGAAGAAGAAGAAGAAGAAGAAGAAGAAGAAGAAGAAGAATAGTAGTAGTAGTAGTAGTAGTTTGGATTTGATATCCTGCTTTATCACTACCCTAAGGAGTCTCAAAACGGCTAAAATTCTCCTTTCCCTTCCTCCCCCACAACAAACACTCTGTGAGGTGAGTGAGGCTGAGAGACTTCAGAGAAGTGTGACTAGCCCAAGGTTACCTAGCAGCTGCATGTGGAAGAGCGGGGAATCGAACCCAGTTCACCAGATTATGAGTCCCCCGCTCTTAACCACTACACCACACTGGCTTATTTTACACATTTCCTACTCTCTTCCCAGGTGCCCTGCTTAGCAGTTTGCTGGCTTTTGATATTTGCACTTGAGGATGGGCCAAAGAGACAGAAGAGGGATTCTGTTAGTCTCACACACCGTACAGTAGTCTCCTTGCCTGAGCATGGGACTTACTGTTTCAGGGCAGTTCAACATCCATGCTGTTCAACTAAGCTACGTTTTACTGCCGGTGCAACCTTTCTTACTAATGTATGGAAAAGCACATGAACCTGACCTTTGGAGTGTTTGTAAGTAAACCCATCTTTTAACTTATCAAATCTGTGGTCTTTTCCTTTGCTGGGGGGGAAAGGAAACTTTGGAAGGAGCTTGGAAGGGCATATTCTAAAGGTCTAACAACCTATATTTCCATGCTTTGCTTTGATGCATATTTTGTGGGTTTTAAATTTCTGCTGGAGTTCTCTCACCAAAGACTTCTTGCCCAAAACTTGGAACTTGGCATCCAGGAATTATGCTTTCTATACTTCCCATCACCTCCTGGCAAATAGAAGGGGAAGAAATGGAGGCAGTGAGAGATCTTACTTTCTTGGGCTCCATGAACACTGCAGATGGTGACAGCAGTCACGAAATTAAAAGACGCCTGCTTCTTGGGAGAAAAGCAATGACAAACCTATACAGCATCTTAAAAAGTAAAGACATCACCTTGCCAACAAAGGTCCGTATAGTTAAAGCTATGGTTTTCCCAGTAGTGATGTATGGAAGTGAGAGCTGGACCATAAAGAAGGCTGATCGCCGAAGAATGGATGCTTTTGAATTATGGTGCTGGAGGAGACTCTTGAGAGTCCCATAGACTGCAAGAAGTACAAACCTATCCATTCTGAAGGAAATCAGCCCTGAGTGCTCACTGGAAGGACAGATCGTGAAGCTGAGGCTCCAATACTTTGGACACCTCATGAGAAGAGAAGACTCCCTGGAAAAGACCCTGATGTTGGGAAAGATGGAGGGCACAAGGAGAAGGGGACGACAGAGGACGAGATGGTTGGACAGTGTTCTCGAAGCTACCAGCATGAGTCTGACCAAACTGCGGGAGGCAGTGGAAGACAGGAGTGCCTGGCGTGCTCTGGTCCATGGGGTCACAAAGAGTTGGACACGACTAAATGACTAAACAACAACATACTTCGTTTTGCACCAGCACCATGTCGACAAAGAAATTTTATCACATGGGAAATCTCAGAAAGGTGAAGGTAAAAAAATGCTGCAATGAAGAGTTTCGATTACTCTGGAATAATTTGTGGTGGGCATGGCATTGCTGTTTCAAATGTGACTGCCTTTCTATGTGTGGTTGCTGCTGTTGTTCCCTTTAAAGCAGCTGTGGTCGTGAAGAGGGCTCTAATTTGGATCAGGGCAAGGGTGCCCTAACTGCCTCAGCCCTACTCAGCCTTCAGTGCCAAGATTTTGTCCCTCCATAACAACAACAAAATATGACTTTAGCTAAACTTATACACACACTCATCCTGATGGAAGCATTGAGTTAGGCTATCTGCTTGCAAACTCGCGTTATAGTCTGGTGAACGAGACACCAGGATGCAGGTTTATAATGAAATTAATACTTCACCCGGCCAATCTGACATCTTTTAAAATATCCTATCAGTAGTTATTAATAGCTGTCACTGATCCTGTGTGACATTTCTGATTACAGCCTTCCTCCCCTGGAATCTCAGAGGCCTTTACATATATTCTAGCAAAAAGCCTAGCAGGTGGGTTTTTTACAGAGGGAAGGCTTGCATATTGCAAGGATCCTACAAAGTACATCGCAGTTCTGCGCAACCTACATAGAAGGACACATTGCCTTCCTTTTGGGGATCTCTCTCAGCAGGTATCCAGCCCATCAAGTATCAGGGAAGCATGACCCAGAAAACTGTGGACAAATGCTGGCTCCCTTGGCCAGCAAAGCGAGATGAGCGCCACAACCCCAGAGTCATTTGCAACTGGACTTAACTGTCAGGGGTCCTTTACCTTTAAAGGTCCAGTCATGGCCGACTCTGGGGTTGCGGCACTCATCTCGCTTTATTCAGCTTCCAGCTCATGTGGCCAGCATGACTAAGATGCTTCTGGTGAACCAGAGCAGCGCACGGAAACGCCGTTTACCTTCCCGCCAGAGTGGTACCTATTTATCTACTTGCACTTTGACGTGCTTTCAAACAGCTAGGTGGGCAGGAGCAGGGACCGAGCAATGGGAGCTCACCCCGTTGTGGGGATTCAAACTGCCAACCTTCTGGTCAGCAAGTCCTAGGCTCTGTGGTTTAACCCACAGCACCACCCGTGTTCCTTTACCTTTAGTTTAACCACAGCATGTGGTGAAAGGGCTACATGGTGGTCAAAAGGCCACACTCTCTAGGCACTTTCTAGCTCTGTGTTTTAAAGCACCACATCCAGCTGCTTCCCTTAGAACGGTGATGTGTTCTTTACAGACCTATAAACTTTAACTAACCGTGTATTTGGCCATTTAGCTCATGTTTCCTGTAGAATCAAGGTTTATTCATGTGTGAAGTTTGTGCATCCATGCATATAGATGGAACTATTACAAAACACATACTTGGTCTTCTGAAAACGTATAAAAACTCACTCGTGTATACATTTCTACGTACTGTGTATTATCCATGCACAAAACACATGGTTTGTCATTATTAAGGCATGAGTGGAAATCACAAACAGCAGATCGCAGAAGTATGCGATGTTCACATCCCTGAGCCGTAAGCATCTAAATAGGTTTGGTGTTTTCGCTTTTGCATATTCATGACAAAATCTAAACTTAAGAATAGAGTTGCTTGTGTAGAAAGTGGAATCTCCATTTTTGAGTGCGCACACATAAAAGCCTCCTGGAAATTACAGGTCACATACTACCTACAGACCATCAATAGAAAAAAGCTCCTTTTAAAACTGATCACAAGCAGCTAAATTATATGTTGTGTGTAATTAAATGTTGTAGAACATAACTGAAAAGCTTCCTATGTTCCATCAATTGCAGAGTATGGGATATGGGGGAAAGTAGCTAAGCAGGTATGAATATCAAAATGCCTACAAAAGTGTAACACATTTTTTTGGCCCATTTCTAGCACACCCAGACCAAAATGTGTACAGTCGTACCTTGGTTTTCAAACAGCTTAGTTCTCTAACGTTTTGGCTCCTGAATGCCGCAAACCCAGAAGTGACTGTTCCAGTTTGCAAACTATTTTTGGAAGCCGAACGTCCGACGGGGCTTCCGTGGCTTCTGATTGGCTGCAGGACCTTCCTGCAGCCAATCAGAAGCTGCTCTTTGGTTTCCAAATGTTTTGGAAGTCAAACAGACTTCCAGAACAGATTCCGTTCGACTTCCAAGATACAACTGTATTCAGTAAGGAGGTCAGAGCTATGTGGCATATAAAAACACTTGCTACAAGGTTGCTGTTAGCAAGATTGTGTATCCATAGCTGAATTAATTGACAAGTATGTTTCATTTTCTACTGAGATGAAGGGACAAGGTTTCAATGGCACCCATGTGGGATTTTTGGAGAGGAGATGGTATGGGATGAAAAGGTCAAACCACTCTTCCTTCATGCTGAAATCCTGATATTCATCCTCACAAATGCTATTTCTATTAAAATGCAAGAAGCCCAAGGGAATCTCAAATGGTAAATGTATCCTTTAGTCTGGTTCACTGAGCAGTTGAATTTCACTTACGGGAGTTAGAACCTACAAGTAAGCGTAGAATTAAAGGATAGGCTGACAAAATATTTCAAATGTGCTGATCTTGTTCAGTTCCATATTCAGGCAGAAACTACCACCCACAAACCAGATCTATTAAGTTTATTAGCATGAACTATAATCAAGCAATATTATCCTAAGCAGAAACAGGAAGGCTAAGCATTTATTTTTTTAAAAAAATTGGAAAGTACCGTAGATAAATTTGAGGGGCAGTGCAAAAAGAAAGAAAGATAGAAAACACATTTTTTTTTTACAACTGATATATTAATTATACTTTACATTGAGCTAGGAAACAAATAAAATGATTCGAGAGAGGAAGGCTATCCACTATAATATACTATAATATACTATATTAACTAAATGTCCAGTAAAAAAACCGAATGACACAAATGTCTTGCAAGAAGTGCAACATATTAAAATGGTAGCATCTCCTTCAGGACACTCCCAAATCCCTGTGTTAAAATAGCATATTTTATTCACATAGGGTGAGGCAATTTATGTATTTAGTGGTATCTATGCCCAGGACCAACTCCTCTCCACCAAGAACCAGAACTGTTGCTGTGGAGATGACAAGATCTCACCGCTCAGAATCCTGCTCAGAATCTATTGTGCAAAATCGAAATGAAACCGAAACACCGAGAGAAAACCCTGATATTTTCAATTCTCAAGTTTTCTTCTCCACCACCGCAAGATTCACTTCTTGATGTGCTTTACTGTGTTAGGCTGCAAGCATTGGGCCAATAAGAAGGTACAGCTGCATCACTCTGCCTGTCCTGCTGCCCTCACCAAGCCTCTGAGAAAGCTCGCTGCTATCATCTGCCACCAGGGCCGGTCCAAGACATTTGGGCACTTGAGGCAACAACCCCCAAAATGGTGCCCCCTCCCTGCCAGGGAGAAAGGGATGAGTAAATCTCTACATTAGGCATTAGTGGACAAGAAAGACTGATGTTGGGATCTGCTGCCCCAGGGGTCCTGCCGCCTGAAGCGGTCACCTCACCGGGCCCCTTGGGTGGGCCAGCCCTGTGGCCACCTTGAAAACCTACTCCGTTGCTGCACCCTGGAACAGAATACAGTGGTACCTCAGGTTAAGAACTTAATTCGTTCTAGAGGTCTGTTCTTAACCAGAAACTGTTCTTAACCTGAAGCACCACTTTAGCTAATGGGGCCTCCTGCTGCCACTGTGCCGCCGCTGCATGATTTCTGTTCTCATCTTAAAGCAAAGTTCTTAACCTGAGATACTATTTCTGGGTTAGCAGAGTCTGTAACCTGAAGTGTATGTAACCCGAGGTACCACTGTACAAGACGCAGCTGAGCAGCATTCCAGTACAGTGGTACCTCAGGTTACATACGCTTCAGGTTACAGACTCCGCTAACTGAGAAATATTACCTCGGATTAAGTACTTTGCTTCAGGATGAGAACAGAAATCAGGCTCCGGGAGCGAAACAGCAGCAGGAGGCTCCATTAGCTAAAGTGGTGCTTCAGGTTAAGAACGGACCTCCGGAACGAATTAAGTTCTTAACCCGAGGTACCACTGTATTTCTATTAAACATTCTATTTCCTCATTTGCGCCCTTATCCCGACTGAAAGGACAAGTTCTCCGTTCTCTCCACGACAGCTACAGGTTTGCAGGCAACATCCAATATTAGCACTGCAAAAAATAGAGAGAGCAAAACTTCCCTGGCGGTTTGTTGAAGATCGACTCCACCACGTCGTTAAAAACAGGGCTAATTTCACCATGCAGCCTGCAGCCAGCGCTGGCTGCTGTTTTCCCCCCATTGTTTTAAATCGCTAGACTAGAGAGGATGGAGGCGGTCAGGCGTCAGAGACGGCCGATCTTTTCCATCCCAAGAGGGAAATCACAATACTCTGGGAGAGAGTTTGGGGAGGGTACCCCTGGGGTCATCTGTCCAACCCACTGCCATGCAAAGATCCCTCTCTGTCTCTCGAACCCACGACCCTGCGATGGAGAGTCTCGCGCTCTCCCGACGGAAACGAAAGTTTCTAGGCGTTTCCCTTCGTTGGGAGATGAAAAGCACGCGTAAACTTCTCCTTGCCTGCAGCAGCAGCTGCCAGCAACCCTCAGCACCCACCCACACCCCATATTGTATTGTATTTATTTATTTTACCTTGGTGAGCTGGGCGATCTTCTTGCACATTTTCACCTGCAGGTCCGGGTCGCTTTCCTCCGACGCGCTGCGCGCAGGACGCGCTCCCGGAGCCCCGTTGCAAGTCCGGGGCTGGGGGATTTGGCTGGCGCCGGAAGCCATCGGGGAAAAATATCTCCGCGTGCTGCGACCGCCTTGTCGTGCCCCCCCCCCCACTGCCTTCCCTCTCTAGCTAGAAAATAGAAGAAACACGGGGAGCCCTCAATTTCCAATTGCGCCTCGCATGCCGGCTAAGCTTCCCTGCTGCGCCCGATCCACAACACAAGGAAGCCGCGCGCAAGGAGAAGGCGAGCACCCCACGCGCGCGCGCCCACTCCTCCGCCCGTTGATCATGGCCCTCCCCTCTCGGCGAAGGGATCGGCCTCCGCCCCCGAGAGATGAGACCACGCGGGCGGGATGCTGCGCATTCCCTGGCGGAGACGCCAGAGCCGCTTGCCCGCCCCCGGAGAAGAAGGAGCGAAAAAAGGATGCAGCCGCGCCGGATTAAACCTGGGAGAGAGTGAGTTTGTCTGGCGCAGCGTCCCGCTTCGACGGTGACCGGGCGGAGACGTCCAGGGCGAGCCAGGATCCTGCCCACCCCGCTTGGGTTCCCAGCAGCACCTCTTCTTCAACGCCTCCGCGCGCCGAGGTTGCCTACGGCTCGGTGATGCACTCGCCTTTTCTGCCTCCTCGGAAGCTCCTGCGCAACTTCTGGCAGCAAATGATCCCATCACTTTAATAGCGCAGGGGAGAGACACTTTCAGCAGCAGGCAAGCCAAAATGCAGCCAAATGAGACTTTGGGTTTGGGGCTTGGCTACCAATTGGTGGATGGGACGCGGGTGGCGCTGTGGGTCACAGAGCCTAGGACTTGCCGATCAGAAGGTCGGCGGTTCGAATCCCCACGACGGGGTGAGCTCCCGTTGCTCAGACCCAGCTCCTGCCAACCTAGCAGTTTGAAAGCACGTCAAGGTGCAAGTAGATAAATAGGTACCGCTCCGGCAGGAGCTGTACACCGGCTCCCTCGGCCAATAAAGCGAGATGAGTGCCACAACCCCAGAGTTGGTCACAACTGGACCTAATGGCCAGGGGTCCCTTTACCTTTACCTTTACCAATTGGTGGTATTCAGGACAATACAGGGGAGTGGGTCGTGCTGTGGTCTAAACCACTGAGCCTCTTAGGCTTGCTGATTGGAAGGTTGGCAGTTCAAATCCCCGCGACAGAGTGAGCTCCCGTTGTTTAGCTCCTGCCAAACTAGCAGTTCGAAAGCACGCCCGTGCAAGTAGATAAATAGGCACCGCTGCAGCGGGAAGGTAAACGGCATTTGTGTGCACTCTGGCTTCCGCCACGGTGTTCTGTTGTGCCAGAACTGGTCTAGTCTTTCTGGGCACATGACCTGGAAAGCTGTCTGTGGGCAAATGCCGGCTCCCTCAGCCTGCAGCAAGATGGAACACCACATTCCATAGTCGCCTTTGAATGGACCCAGGGGTCCTTTACCGCCTCCTCCGCAACACCTTGCAGGGTGCCGTTACAGCCTCGCAGGCTGCTACCTGCCATGAGGACTCACAGGCCACCACCGCCAGGCCTTGCAGGTTGTTGCTGCTACTGCCAACACATACTGCAGTTATGGCAAGCTGTTTCTGCCACTACTGCTTCTGCATCCTAGCAGGCTTCTGCCTGGCAGTCCCAGATTATTTGTATTCACTATGACTTATCGCCGTCCTTTGGATTGTCCTGAACACCACCTTTTGGTAAAGGTAAAGGTAAAGGGACCCCTGACCATTAGGTCCAGTCGTGACTGACTCTGGGGTTGCGGTGCTCATCTCGCTTTATTGGCCGAGGGAGCCGGTGTATTGCTTCCGGGTCATGTGGCCAACATGACTAAGCTGCTTCTGGCAAAGCAGAACAGCGCATGGAAACGCCGTTTACCTTCCCGCCGGAGTGGTACCTAATTATCTACTTGCACCTTGACGTGCTTTCGAACTGCTAGGTTGGCAGGAGCAGGGACCGAGCAACGGGAGCTCACCCCGTCGCGGGGATTTGAACCGCTGACCTTCTGATCGGCAAGTCCTTGGCTCTGTGGTTTAACCCACAGTGCCACCCGCATCCCTTACCATTTGGTAGCCAAGCCCAAAACCAAAGTCCTGTTTCGATGCGTTTTGGCTTGCCTGCTGATGAAACTGAGTGTGTGATGATTGATAATATTGTCATTTATCCATTTTAGACCCCCAAGTAGTAGCAGTTGCCAGGACATTGTCCTGTTCACCTCTGTATAGTTCCATCCTGATTTCAGACATTCTGATAGATTGCAATATTTAGCTGGTGATAACATTGTAGTGTATAGCTGGTGAGTTACCGCGATGTTGAAACCCAGATATCGCCTAGGCCTTACACACATTGTGATGCACGATATATTGCCAGCTCAAATATTATGAATCAGTTATCATGATATGAACTTCAAATGGGTGTTGGACGATATATTGATATATTGCCCAGCCCTAGTTAGAAGCATAGAATTGTGGTGTTGGAAGGGACCCTGAGGTCATCTAGTCCAGCCTCCTGCAATGCAGCAGTCTTTTACTCGAACCCACAACCAACTGAGCTACCCTAGAAATGAATGTTGCTTAGAAAAAGAGAGAAGGTTGCACGTGTTTGAGAATTTAACATTTTAAAAATAAAAATGCCAACTGTCTTTTTAAGCAAAAAGCGCTTTATTTATTTTGGAGGCGGGGTGGATTTTCCACAATAAGGAACTCAGGTGTGCAGGAAAAATATCAAGACTGGAGGATGTGAAGGTTAATGCTCATGCATCACTTTTGTCTGCAATTGTTCAGCAGTCAATGGATTCCAACAGAAGTCCCAATGGAAAATGGGCTGTCCAATCCATGGCTGCCACATTGTCAAGTTCTTACCCGCATCGTGGATGGTTGCAGTCCCATGCGCATCTACGTGGGCAATCTACTGCAGTGACCTCTGTAGAACCTATTCCCACTGTACACACAAAGGATTGGGTGGCATAGTGGCTGACCTGTACACCCACGCACCCACCTCATGCAAATTTTCTCAGAAATAGTTTCCGAGTTATTGAACACATGCTGTAGTAAATGTGCACAGAACGTCAACTTCAAAGGAAGTTTTACCTGTCCCATGTTGCAGAAATAACGAGAAAATTGGTCAGTGGGGTGGGTAAAGGTAAAGAGACCCCTGACCGTTAGGTCCAGTCGCAGACGACTCGGGGGTTGCGGTGCTCATCTCACTTTATTGGCCAAGGGAGCCTGTGTACAGCTTCCGGGTCATGTGGCCAGCATGACTAAGCCGCTTCTGGCGAACCAGAGCAGCGCACGGAAAAGCAGGGTGGGTAAGTGGATCTAATGCCTAGCTGGAACCCTGTATAATAGAGGAGTGATTTAGCCTTTCAAACAATATAAATTTCAAGCAAAAAATGATTGGGCATATGACACGCCCCTCCCCACTTGGGAGGAAGTGTTGCTCAATAGTACACATTTTCCAGGTGTTGCTCAAATAATGGCACCTTGGATCACATGAGGATTTTGGTCTTTCATGTTTAGCAAATCAGAGGTACGACTGAGAAGTGGTGAACTGCTTTGCAATAAATAATAGCACAGCCTTGCAAATGCCCATGATAATTGCTATCCCACAACACTTTTGTAAGCCTGCCTACATGCATGTATAATAGTCACTATGAATTTCCCCTATCCTCTTCCCCGCTGGTGACCAAATGAATGCCAGTTTATAAGTCGGAAACAATATTTCAATTATTTTTATGCAGTTATACCATAGTAACCATTTATATTATTTTCTAAAATGAAGTCCAAAACTATTGTTACAAGTTTTGAGGGGGTCAGTCTGGATGATGTCCTGAGTTCCTTCCAATCAAAATAGAAACTGAATAAAACAAGGAACCACCTTTTCAAACAGAATTAACTTTTAGCCAGTGAGCAGTGTGAGTGGCCTCTTGGTCTCTAATGTCTAGCGCCCTTGTTGCTTTCACAGTGTGTTGTATTCTTAATTTACTGTTATTAGATGCCCCTGAGAATGACTTTTTGCTGAAATATGATGGGCAGTGCATTTGAATCCATAAACCATCCCTCTGGCAGTTGGGGGCTTCCTTGCCTTTTGAATCTCTGGCCAAATTAGTTCTTCCCTTCCCACTTTATTCCTGTTTGATTTGGTTTACAGCTTCACACCTCAGCTCTTTTAACCATTACAACATTTTCCTCCAAATATTTATCAATCTCCAAATATTTACACCCCAGTGCTGAGTAACTGACCTCTGCATACTTTGAATGACCAGGGAGGGTTTTATTTCAGAGCACATAGCCCCATATAGTTCTGCTTTTTGGCTTTGCCTGTATTTGACAGTGTTCTGTGAATGCAATCTAAAATATTATTTAAAACTTGTAAGGTTGTAGTTTGTAGTGATACTCCCACACCACTCTGTCCTTGGCTAGATTTACTCACTCACTGTGGGCTGTAAAATGCATTAATTCTTGCAAAACTACGTGAAATCCAAACTGGATCCTAATTCGCTTCTTCAATGGGAAGCCAGGTGATGACAAGATCCAGAGTTTATTTTGAATACAAAGGAGACTTCTGCTGCTGCTGCATGCATCTGCAACAGTGGAAAGAATAAATATAGCAGATAACCAGAGTCGAAGGAATGTTGGCAGCAGTTTGCCATATCTTAGTATCAGAGGCACATATACATTCCTGAAAATTATGGCTCAATAATGGTAATGGAAACCCAGTTTGATTAAAGAGTAGAAAATTACATTTCATAAAGCTTCCCATTAACTGATTAACATTAGGACAGGCGTAAAGCTACCACTGTTCCATGAGTAATTTAAAAAATGTTAAGATGGGAAGGGTGGAGAAATAATGAAAGGGAGACTGGCAAAGGAGGCGTAAGAAAGAGGTAAGCTGCAGGGAGGAAGTAAGAAAATTCTGGGAGTTTTTGACAGAGAGGTCACTCCTAAGAGATTAACAGAGCGTGTGGGGAGTGTTTGCATCTCAGCCCCTCAATGAGAGGGGGAGTGAAGGGGGAAATAGTTTACTGTGGTGGCAGTTTGGTTCAGCTGTTCCTGAGATTACATACTCTGATAACTGGACATTTGTGGTATAAGTGTAGGATGAGCGTGGTGTGGGGGTATTGGCATCATGTTGCAAGTTATTTCTGGGAGGGGAAGTTGCAACATGGTGAATGGCAGGGATCAGAAAAACCGGGGTGGGGTGGGGGTGGGGTGGTAGCTGCAGGCCATTCTCTCTACTGATCCAAATTTGCAAGTGACTGGTGGCTACAGAGGCTGCAAGCCTGCTGGTGCTGGTGCTCAACGCCAGGTCAGTACATAATACGACCAACCAAACCCACGATTTAATTGCAGGTGAGGAAGCTGGCTTGCATAACTGAGACCTGGGTGGGTGAATTTGGTGGCACCTCCCTTTCATTGCCCAGTAACATAGCTGTCAACTTTTCCCTTTTTTAAAGGGAAATTCCCTTATTCCGAATAGGATTTCTCGCAAGAAAAGGGAAAAGTTGACAGCTATGCCCAGTAAGGACTTTAAAAAGGAAAAAAGACCCCTGACCATTAGGTCCAGTCGTGGCCGACTCTGGGGTTGCGGCGCTCATCGCGCTTTATTGCGTAAAGGTCACAGCCCAAACTGTATCTGCCTGGGTTTGCATATTTGTGTCAATAAAAGGAGGCTCCACAGAGCTGGCCGGCAGCTTGCTTGCAGCTCACCTGCATTATCAATTCCTACCTCATGTCCGTCACTTCATCCTATTGTGCCAGAAGTGGTTTAGTCATGCTGGCCACATGACCCAGAAAGCTGTCTGTGGACAAATGCTGGATGCCTCGGCCTGAAAGCGAGATGAGCGCTGTAACCCCATAATCACCTTTGACCATCCAGGGGTCCTTTACCTTTTTTTCCCTTCCTTATCAGCTTGTAGTCACAGGAGCTTTTTTCACTGATGTTTGTCTGCTGAAATACAAGAGCCCCATCTGCACAGAACTACAATAGTTTTGAAGGCGCACTTGTTTACACAAGCATTTGCTCAGTCTCCTGACCCACCTTTCCTGCTTTAATTGCTATGTTCTTTTTAATGGGAATGTTTTATTGCATATTTTAATCACAGAAGTTTACATTTTGCTTGTTTAATCATGTATTTTAATTATGGTGTATTTTGTTGTTATTCTGTATTTTAACAATGTTGTGCCATTGGTTTTATGTTTTTGTAAACTGCTTAGGAGCCATCTGGGTATTAGTGGTATATACATTAATTAGTTAATTAAAGGTAAAGGGACCCCTGACCGTTAGGTCCAGTCGCGGATGACTCTGGGGTTGCGGTGCTCATCTCGCTTTATTGGCCGAGGGAGCCGGCGTATAGCTTCCGGGTCATGTGGCCAACATGACTAAGCGACTTCTGGTGAACCAAAGCAGCGCATGGAAATGCCGTTTACCTTCCCGCCAGAGCGGTACCTATTTATCTACTTGCACTTTGACATGCTTTTGAACTGCTAGGTTGGCAGGAGCAGGGACCGAGCAACGAGAGCTCAACCTGTTGCTGGGATTCGAACCACCGACCTTCTGATCGGCAAGCCGTAGGCTCAGTGGTTTAGACCACAGCGCCACCCACGTCACAATTAGTTACTGTAGTTAGTTAAAATAATATATGCATAGATTTGTACTTTTGATAGGAAGTTTGCCACAAAGCAATGATACTTATTTCATGTGATCCAAACATGCCTGATTGAGAGCTCTTAACATAGCATAAATATTATTTGTGCGTGTATGTAATTTGCCTGGATTGCTTCCTAATGCATATATGAACAGTCCATTTGGAAATGCTATATCTAAAAAAAGAAGGGAAAAAAAGAGCACACCAGGAGATATATTGCAGTATTTGGGAAGCCTGGCTTTGATCCACAGCTATTTTGTCTACCGACTCTACCTGACTAATTAAGAGGTCAGCAAACACTACTTTCTAGTAGGCAGGGCACTGGATGCAAATCTTCTGAAGACACTCTAATCAATGCTTCTTGAAGGCGGCAGCCAAGGAGTTGACTGATCAATTGAAACTAGGAGTATATACAGGGAACTTCCTGCATTCCCCCATCCAGGTCTGTGTGGGGAGAATCCTGGGGCATGTTAACCAACATATGTTTGCAGTGGTGAACAGCATAAAATCAACAATAATATCACATTCGTTACACATCACAAATCAGTAGATTGGCTTGATATGTCGACATAGCAGGATTGCCCCTCAGCGAAATTGGGAACATTGGGGTCTAGCGGATATTCAAGAGTGGCTCGGTTTTTTCCCTGCAGGCAGGCCAGCACCAGTGGGAGAAGCCGGTCCACCCATGAGGCAAAGTGAGGCAACCACCTCAGGTGGCGGGATCCACAGGAGAAGCACAGGAGCTCCTTCCCTGACTAAATCGCTTCTGGTGCAACAGAACACCATGACAGAAACCGGAGCGCATGGAAACGCTGTTTACCTTCCCACCACAGTGGTACCTATTGATCTACTTGCACTGGTGTGCTTTCGAACTGCTAGGTTGGCAGAAGCTGGCACAGACCAACGGGAGCTCACTCCGTCAAGTGGATTCGAACCGCTGACCTTCCGATTGGCAAGCCCAAGAGGCTCAGTGGTTTAGACCAGTGTTTCCCAACCTTGGGCCTCCAGCTGTTTTTGAACTACAACTCCCATCATTCCCTGACTAGCAAGACCATTGGCAAGGGATGATGGGAATTGTAGTCCAAAAACAGCTGGAGGCCCAAGGTTGGGAAACACTGGTTTAGACCACACCACAGCTCCACCCGCTACCCTTGTGTATATATGTAAATGACCTGAATTGTGGGATTTTGTATAATTCTTCAGGATTTGTAGACACTTGGATTAATGGTGTGGAATTCAATGGAACTTCACATTTTGCATGTGTTTTGACAACAGCTAGTTACAAAAAAATAAGTATGTGCATGACATGCCATATACTTCCTTCCCTTTTATGATATATAAAGAAAAGCAAGTTGAATTGCTTTCTTTAAGTGTTTTTCTTTACGCATTAAAGGCAGTTCTGCATATAGCCAAATCTTTCAGTTCTGCGACACACAAATAATAGTGGTGTTTTGACCACAGGAGCAATGCAAATCTGTAACTTGATTGTCCCCTAGTGGCTAGTTCTTAAAATATGTTTGAAATACATTCACTCAAAGCTTAGAATCTTTTCCACATAAGAAAATGGACTGGCACAGCATCTAATGCACGATCATCTTGTTCTCTTGCTTTGCTTTCATTCTGAATTTCAGTTAGGTGGTGACAGAAGCATTTTCACTGAGTGTTAATATATTACAGTTGGAGCAGGAGACACACAACACAGAATACCTGAAATTGGATTTGACATGTCTTGTCTGACGTGCATAGGATTGCACTGTAAGCATGCCTAGGATTTGTGCAGCACTTAAATGTTACTAAACTGGTAGCTGGGTATCTCTCCTGCATTAGTCCGTTTGGAATGAGGGTGTCAACAACACTATCACATGTAATAAACAGTCACATATTCCAGGCACAAGGCATGTCATTTTAGGAAGTGAAACTAATTACTTCACTGGGGAGTCTTAAAAATATTATTTCTGTCACTGGACAACTTTTAGCTTGGTAAGTCTACATCTGATGAAGAAGCACATAAACTGCTTTCGGTAAATGAAACTATTTTAAATTTATCTTCTGAAAATGTCATGTAATGCTAAATAATAATAATGATAAATAAAAATATTCATTTATAATACAACTGCAAGTACTTGAGAGGTGGTTGTTGTTATAAGTGCAGCCTGTTTACTTAGAAGCAAATCCTCAACATTCAATGGGGCTTGTCTTTCAGACACATGTGGTCAAAATGTGATAAAGATCCCAACACCCTCACAATCCCACTTGGCAGGGACATGGAAAAGGGCCTTCTCGGTGGTGGCTGCTTCCAGACTCTTCAATTCCCTCTATGGAGAAGCTGGACTGGCTCCTTCCTTGCTGTCCTTCCACTGGCAGGTGAAGGACCTTGTTCCAACAGATTTTTGGGAAGTGGCTGCTTTGAATGACAGGGCTGGTGCCGTGCTGTTTTTATTGTCATCATTTGTATGTTTTAAACAGATTTTATAGGTGTGTAACATTTTAATTCTCTTAATGCTCAACTGTTAACATTTTTTAACGTTTTTGTTTTTTCTTATCTGTAATTGCCTTGAGTCCTGTCAAGGGAAAAAGGCAGAGTATAAATAAATATATCATATGGATAAAAATCCTAGTTCGTGTGTGATTAAGGGCAGAGGAGGATTAAATAATAATAATAATAATAATATTTTAAAAAATTATACCCCACCCTTCCCAGTTTAAAAACCAGGCTCAGGGTGGCTAACAGCAAATATAAAACACTGATTAAAATGCAACTTAGAAACAGCATAAAACAGCATTAAACACAACATAAAATGCAGCATTAATATCAATAAAATTCAAAAATGCAGGGGTTATTTTGGAAACAAACAAACAAAAAAACAACAACCCAGTCTGTAGATATCAAATGATCACCAGGGCTAACTGGCCAAGTTGGTCCTACTAGGGCCAGTAAGGGAAGAATTTAAATGTGGGGTCCCAGAAAGGGTTTCTTCATAGAAGAGCAAAGGGAAAAGGGAATAGAGAATCAGGCTAATTCAAAGTGAAGGCCAGGCAGAATAGCTCTGTCTTACAGGCCCTGCGGAAGGAGATCAAGTCCTGCAGGGCCCTAGTCTCGTGGGACAGAGCATTCCACCAGGTCGGAGCCATCACTGAAAAAGCCCTGGCCCTGGTGGAGGATAGTCTGGCTTCCTTAGGGCCTGGGACCTTTAAGCTATTATTATTCATTATTATACAAAAATGAAGATCATGGCCACTGGTCCCATCACCTCCTGGCAAATAGAAAGGGAAGAAATGGAGGCAGTGAGAGATTTTACTTTCTTGGGCTCCATGATCACTGCAGATGGTGACAGCAGTGACATTAAAATTAAAAAGATTAAAATTAAAATTAAAAGACGCCTGCTTCTTGGGAGAAAAGCAATGACAAACCTAGACAGCATCTTAAAAAGTAGAGACATCACCTTGCTAACAAAGGTCCGTATAGTTAAAGCTCTGGTTTTCCCAGTAGTGATGTATGGAAGTGAGACCTGGATCATAAAGAAGGCTGATCGCCGAAGAATTGATGCTTTTGAATTATGGTGCTGGAGGAGACTCTTGAGAGTCCTATGGACTGCAAAAGAAGATCAAACCTCTCCATTCTGAAGGAAATCAGCCCTGAGTGCCCACTGGAGACTTCCGGGTTAGCGCCATCGGCAATGGCGGAATTCCTCTGACTCAGAGGAACCCGCTCCGCCAAAATCGGGTCTTGCCGCTGCGGCGAAGGTGGAGACCCTTCAAAAGTCCCAGGCGGAGGAAGCCTGGGAACATGGGATTCAGCTCACACCAAGAGCGCCCCCCCTACTCACACGGAAACCCCTTTTCGGGGCTTCCGAAGTGACGCGGAGTGAGTGGCGCGGTGTCTCGAATCGACCGCTATTTTCACGGAGTGAAGCCGCACAGCCGTTGCCGGAGAGCACTGACTTCTTTTTGTGGACATTCAGATTTCAAACAACCCGTGAGTAGTACGGAAATTGGATTTTAAAAAAACACTTTTAAATTTGGCACGATCGGGGAAGGTCCAAACAGGAAGTCCGCCTCCCCTTTCTGTAAATAATTTAAAGCAAAGGACCTGTCAACTAAGGTCGTGGAGAGAGGTTTTTTTTTCTGTAAAGGACTTTAATTCTACGGATTGACACCATAAGAAATTTTATTTGGAAGCAGGGGAGCCTGCAGGAAAGGAACTGAATTTGGGAAATGATGTGCCGCCGCCCCCCCGGACCCGGGAGTGGTCCGTGAGAGCCCATTGATGAAGTATAGAACAATTTGACAGCTGTCAAACTAGCTGTCAAGACGCAAAAAGAGGACTTTGTTTCTGTTGCCTACATTTGTTGCAAGCTTGTTATTGAAAAGAAGGAGGGACTGTTACAATTTAACTGGACTTTTGGATCTGTGCTGAAAGGACTAAAAAGTAACTTAAATTCCCCTAGAGGGAGTTTGAGGATATTGCAGAGAATGGCTGTTGGAGAGGAACTGAATAGGGCATTCTTTCTCTTGGGAAAGTTGCAAGCTCAAATTGATGTTTTGACTACAAATGTTACAACTTTGGACACAAGAGTGAATACCATCATTGAACCTGATAAGAACTAGGCACAGGAATTTTATTCAATTGAACAAACAGGGAAATTTGAGAAGGAGAACCATGTTGTCTTTGAAGAGAAGAGGGAGCTGTAACCCTGCAGATGCGAAAGGAGAGCTGCAACTTGAGGCCTGATATGATGAAAACAAAGGGAAATAAATTTTTGAAGATGGAAGCTTGGCTTTTTTGAAAAAATCCCTAAGCCCCGGGGTCACAATTTCAGCAAAAATCTGACTTTTGCCAATTCACTCAACAATGGTGCCAAACGCTTGCAAATGCTTCCCTGAAAGTGTTGGCATTCGAAACAGATGGCTTTTTTATCACAGGACAAGAAATCAGCCCTCAACAACTTAACTGGCGGAAAAAGATTTATTTGAAAAAATCCCTAAGCCTCGGGGTCACAATTTCAGAAAAATCTGACTTTTGCTAATTCACTCAAAAATGGTGCTGAACGCCTGCAAATGCTCCCCTGAATGGTTTGGCAGTCGAAACAGAAAGATTTTTATCACAGGACAAGAAATCAGCCCTCAAGAACTTACCCGGCGGAAAAAGATTTTTTTGAAAAAATCCCTAAGCCCCGAGGTCACAATTTCAGCAAAAATATGACTTTCGTTAATTAAATCAAATATGGTGCCGAACGGTTGCAAATGCTCCCCTGAAAGGTTTGGCAGTCGAAACAGAAGGCTTTTTATCACAGGAAAAGAAATCAGCCCTCGACAACTTAACCGGCAGAAAAAGATGTTTTTGAAAATATCCCTAAGCCCCGGGGTCACAATATCAGCAAAAATCTGACTTTTGCCAAATCACTCAAAAATGGTGCTGAACGCTTGCAAATGCTCCCCTGAAAGGTTTGGTAGTCGAAACAGAAGGCTTTTTATCAAAGGACAGGAAATCATCCCTCAACAACTTAACTGACGGAAAAAGATTTTTTTGAAAAAATCCCTAAGCCTCGGGGTCACAATTTCAGCAAAAATCTGACTTTTGCCAATTCACTCAAAAATGGTGCTGAACGCTTGCAAATGTTCCCCTGAATGGTTTGGCAGTCGAAACAGAAAGCTTTTTATCACAGGTCAAGAAATCAGGCCTCAAGAACTTAACCGGCGGGAAAATATTTTTTTGAAAAAATCCCTAAGCCCCGGGGTCACAGTTTCAGCAAAAATATGACTTTTCCCAATTCACTGAACAATGGTGCCAAACGCTTGCAAATGCTTCCCTGAAAGTTTTGGCAGTCGAAACAGATGGCTTTTTATCACAGGACAAGAAATCAGCCGTGAAAAACCTAACCGGCGGACAAAGATTTTTTTGAAAAAATCCCTAAGCCCCGGGGTCACAATTTCAGCAAAAATCTGACTTTCGGGAATTCAGTCAAATATGGTGCCGAACGGGTGCAAGTGCTCCCCTAAAGGTTTGGCAGTCGAAACAGAAGGCTTTTTATCACAGGACAAGAAATCAGCCCTGAAAAACTTAACCGGCGGAAAAAGATTGTTTGAAAAAATCCCTAAGCCCCGGGGTCACAATTTCAGCAAACATCTGACTTTTGCCAATTCACTCAAAAATGGTGCCAAACGATTGCTAATGCTCCCCTGAAAGTTTTGGCAGTCAAAACAGAAGCCTTCTTATCACTCGAGAAGAAATCAGCCCTGAAAAACTTAACCGCCGGAAAAAGATTTTTTGAAAAAATCCCTAAGCCCCGGGGTCACAATTTCAGCAAAAATCTGACTTTTGCCAATTCACTCAAAAATGGTGCCAAACACTTGCAAATGCTTCCCTGAAAGTTTTGGCAGTCGAAACAGATGGCTTTTTATCACAGGACAAGAAATCAGCCGTGAAAAACATAACCGGCGGACAAAGATTTTTTTGAAAAAATCCCTAAGCTCCGGGGTCACAATTTCAGCAAAAATCTGACTTTCGGGAATTCAGTCAAATATGGTGCCGAACGGGTGCAAGTGCTCCCCTAAAGGTTTGGCAGTCGAAACAGAAGGCTTTTTATAACAGGACAAGAAATCAGCCCTGAAAAACTTAACCGGCGGAAAAAGATTTTTTTGAAAAAATCCCTCAGCCCCGGGGTCACAATTTCAGCAAAAATCTGACTTTCGGGAATTCAGTCAAATATGGTGCCGAACGGGTGCAAGTGCTCCCCTGAAAGGTTTGGCAGTCGAAACAGAAGGCTTTTTATCACAGGACAAGAAATCAGCCCTGAAAAACTTAACCGGCGGAAAAAGTTTTTTTTGGAAAAAATCCCTAAGTCCCGGGGTCACAATGTCAGCAAAAATCTGACTTTTCCCAATTCACTCAAAAATGGTGCCAATCCCTTGCAAATGCTCCCCTGAAAGTTTTGGCAGTCGAAACAGATGGCTTTTTATCAGAGGACAAGAAATGAGTCCTGAAAAACTTAACCAGCGGAAAATGTTTTTTTTGAAAAAATCCCTCAGCCCCGGGGTCACAATTTCAGCAAAAATCTGAATTTCGGGAATTCAGTCAAATATGGTGCCGAACGGGTGCAAGTGCTCCCCTGAAAGGTTTGGCAGTCGAAACAGAAGGCTTTTAATCACCGGACAAGAAATCAGCCCTGAAAAACTTAACTGGCGGAAAAAGATTTTTTGAACAAATCCTTAAGCCCTGGGGTCACATTTTCAGCAAAAATCTGACTTTTGCCAATTCACTCAAAAATGGTGCCAAACGTTTGCAAATGCTCCCCTGAATGTTTTGGCAGTAGAAACAGAAGCCTTATTATCACTGGAGAAGAAATGAGCCCTAAACAACTTAACTGGCGGAAAAAGATTTTTTTGAAAAAATCCCTAAGCCCCGGCGTCACAATTTCAGCAAAAATCTGACATTTGCCAATTCACTCAAAAATGGTGCCAAACCCTTGCAAATGCTCCCCTGAAAGTTTTGGCAGTCGAAACAGATGGCTTTTTATCACAGGACAAGAAATGAGTCCTGAAAAACTTAACCAGCGGAAAAAGTTTTTTTTGAAAAAATCCCTAAGCCCTGGGGTCACAATTCCAGCAAAAATCTGACTTTCGGGAATTCAGTCAAATATGGTGCCAAACGGGTGCAAGTGCTCCCCTGAAAGGTTTGGCTGTCGAAACAGAAGGCTTTTTATCACAGGACAAGATATCAGCCCTGAAAAACTTAACCGGCGGAAAAAGATGTTTTGAAAATATCCCTAAGCCCCGGGGTCACATTTTCAGCCAAAATCTGACTTTTGCCAATTCATTCAAAAATGGTGCCAAATGTTTGCAAATGCTCCCCTGAAAGTTTTGGCAGTCGAAACAGAAGGCTTTTTATCACAGGACAAGAAATCAGCCCTGAAAAACTTAACCGGCGGAAAAAGATTTTTTGAAAAAATCTCTGATCCCCGGGGTCACAATTTCAGCAAAAATCTGACTTTCGGGATGTGGGAGGAGAAAGGCTGGAAGGAGCAGCTCTCCAGCATTATGAAAATACTTGCTGCCTCATTGTGTCTTCTTTGTATGCTATGCTAAGCACCACTTGACTGGCTGTCTCCAACAAGTGGTGCCCTCTCTGAGGCTCAATTAAAAGAAGAGGAAAACTTAACAGAAAGGAGGCTGACTGAAGAAAGCAGTTGAGACGGACTTCAAAGGCTAAATAAAGGAAGCAGTGCGACGCTGACTTCAAACTTCAAAGGAAACTGTAAGAGGCTTCTCGATCATCGACTCATCGCGCCCGGAAAGGGTTACACAGCGCTGAATTCATCTACGGATCCCTGGTGAGTCGATCCCTATTATATTAATTTTAGAAATATGGGCAATTCCCTGTCATCTCCGCAACAGAAATTTTTAAAAGACTTACAATTTCTCCTGTCCTCCAACCAATTGGAAGTTCCTGAGGGTGATTTGATACAGCTCATTCTAGCCATTGATGAGCATTGTCCTTGGTTTCCAGCAGAGGGCACATGGGAGCTAACACAATGGGATAAGATCGGAGCACATTTTCATGGACATCCCAGTTTTGGTGTTCGAATTTTAAATGCTTGGTGTAAGATTCGTTATGCTATGGGCTCTTTATCACCAAAAAATATCTCCATGACTGCATTGCCAAAACAACCTTCAACTTCCTTAATTCAGCATGCTGTTATGCCATGTGTTCCAGCACTTGTTTTGCCAGCAGCCCCAGACCCCAAACCTCCAGATTACAGTGCCTCACCAGAGGATCCAATCCTGCAAAAATACAGTGGTCTGGCTGGAAATGACCCTGCTCTTTCAGCGGCAGAACAAGTTACCCCCTTTCAACGTGCAGTACTTGCCTGTTCCTTATCACAGGATACCATGGCATTCCCTGTTATTGTGCCCCCTGCTGGTGCTCCAGCAGGAACTCAAGCCCAGCACCAACCTTTTGACTTTAAAATCTTGAAAGAGCTTCAATTGTCAGTTAGGACAAATGGACTGCAAGCTCCATTTACACTAGCTCTTTTGAAAGCCACATTAGCCCAGCTATTGGTTCCAGATGACATCAAGCTTTTGGCACGTACAGTTTTACCCCCATCAGCAGGTGTATTGTTTGCCCATGAATGGGAAATCGCCTGTCGTGCTTATGCTCCTGCTTTACTGCAACAAGCAAGAGGGAGTAATCCTAATCTTACCCTCGCAGATGTGATGGATGCTATGATGGGGCGTGGGCCCTTCGCTCAGGCCTCAGTACAAGCCACACTGTTGCAGATCTTATTGAGGGATACTGCTCTTGCTGCTCAACAAGCAATGAGAAAAATTCCTGAACCCTCCAGTATTCAGTCTAGATGGGGTTCAATCAGACAAGAACCTAGAGAATCATATTCTTCCTTCATGGACAGGCTGATTACAGCAGTGAGTAGACAAATTGAAAATCCTGAAGCCAAACAAATAATTATCAAACAATTGGCCTTTGAAAATGCAAATGAGGATTGTAAGGTTGCGTTGCACCCGATAATACACAATCCTGCCACAGACACAGCAGCTATCCTTCGCATTTGTCAGTCTGTAGGTACAGCAGCTCATCTGCTGGTGGCAGCGCAAAATAAAAACCAGCCTGTAGCCACCGATACAACGTTTCCAGCGTGGCAAACCAAGATCACCGATACCTCAGTGTGGGTAGAGTGGCCTCCACCAAAAGAAAAATCTGCAGCAATGGCACCATCTCGTTTCTGAACAGCTTATTTCTGAACAATTGACTTTCGGCCACATTGAACCACTTTCATCCCACTGGCCCCAGCAGACAGGAACGGTTTGCTTTTACATTGCCAGTATATAACAATTTGCAGCCCACCCAGCGATATCAGTGGCTTGTCCTGCCTCACAGCATGCGGAACTCCCCTACACTTTGTCAGCATTTTGTGGATGAAGCATCGAAACCATTCCGCAGGCGCCACCTAGAGGTGCTACACACGAACTGCATCTGGCAGTGTTTGGCTTCCTCATCATTTGCCTCACCATCCTTTGCTGCACCGTTATACAAGGAAGAGAAGCAGACAACCCAGTCCAGTTGAAACCACCATATTTCACCTTATCAGCTGGCAAGCCGCAGTCGTCAGAATCTTACTCTGGCTGGCAGCATCCACGGCTCAGCCACTCTCAAACTATAAGAACAGCTTTGTTGAATAAGACTTTTAGGGGAGAAAATTATCATAAGATATGGAGGAATAATATTTTTGTGCAAGATATGATTAAGTTTACTAGTTTATTGCATGCTTCTAAATGTTGGTTATGTATGCACATGCCCCCTTTTGCCAGCCATTCAGGCATAATGCTTCATGGTGTGCCTGTCAATGGATCTTTTCGATTTACAAATATTATATCCCCTAAGCAAACTTTTTGGCCTCCAGTACAATTGACCCTCCATGAGCCTGCCCCCATTTGTTTTCAAATTAGAGAGGGGAAAGAATCATGGGGCATATATCCAAACTGTCAATATACATTGAAATTCATGTTTAATAGCTCTTGTTCTCTTACAGGAACATACAGTGACCAATCTCAGTGCTGCAGGAGTGACACGAGTGCATGGCTAAAAATTAGGAAAGAAACCTACCATGCAAATTGGAGTCTGAATTCTTCTATCCCTGGCTTAGCAAATGCCGCAGATGAGCAATTTCATATCAGTTCCTTATATACTGAAGCCTTTAATTGGTCCCAACAGAGTAGTAATATCAGCTATTTACTCCAAAGAGAGTTATGGTTGCTTTGTGGTGAAAAAGCATACAAAGCCATTCCTCGAAACCTCACAGGCACATGTACCTTAGGTATCGTGGTTCCGTTGTTGTATAAGGTTGATAAGTTACCATCTTCTCTTAGACTAAGAAATCGTCGGGAGGTTAATTCACCCATAAATCAATACATCGGTACCCAGATCTCTCGGGCCTTGCTGCCCTCAGTGGGTGCAGCAATGAACTATAGGGACCTCCATCAGCTAGCAAATTGGACTGAGGGATTATTCAATGATACCATAAAAGCTTTGAAGGAACTCAACCAGGAGGTGTCCGCAATGAGAGAAGTGGTTTTACAGAATCGTTATACTTTAGATGTGATTTTAGCCTCAAAAGGAGGAGTTTGTGCACTTGTTCATTCTCATTGTTGTATGTTTATTCCTGATAATAATGTCAGCATATCTGCGACGATCGACCATATGGAAACTATGGTAGCCCACAATCCGTTTGCCCCCCTCCTTCCGTTGATCCATGGGCATGGTTATATTCTTGGCTTGCGGATGGAAGTTGGCTTCGACATTTATTAATTTTAGTGATCATTATAGTAGTTATTTGCATTATTTTGTGTTGCTGTATTCAATGTATTCCTTCTTTAATCTCTATATGTACTGCATGGTTCTCCAGTCCGCGGCCCGCTTCCGGTTTCATAAGAGTCGCTTATTGCACTCGATATAATCGTGTTGGAATGGACATTTATGACTCTGATTAATAAAAGAAAGAAAGAGGGCATGTGGGAGTCATACAGCTAAGGCAGAGGCTTGTAAAAACTGCAGGGGCCCCCTGACATTCCTCTGGGCAATGATTACCTTAGACGGAGAGGGGAGTGTCAAGCCTTGACCGGATGAGGTAACAGGAGACTTTGAAAAACGGCCATGCGGCTGGGAGAACAAAGGAGATAAAAAAAAGTTGCCGGAGGAGAAAGGCTGGAAGGAGCAGCTCTCCAGCATTATGAAAATACTTGCTGCCTCATTGTGTCTTCTTTCTATGCGATGCTAAGCACCACTTGACTGGCTGGCTCCAACATCGGGAATTCAGTCAAATATGGTGCCGAACGGGTGCAAGTGCTCCCCTGAAAGGTTTGGCAGTCGAGACAGAAGGCTTTTTATCACAGGACAAGAAATCAGCCCTGGAAAACTTAACCGGCGGAAAAAGATTTTTTGAAAAAATCCCTAAGCCCCGGGGTCACAATTTCAGCAAAAATCTGACTTTCGGGAATTCAGTCAAATATGGTGCCGAACGGGTGCAAGTGCTGCCCTGAAGGTTTTGGCAGTCGAAACAGAAGCCTTATTTTCACTGGAGAAGAAATCAGCCCTAAACAGCTTAACCGGCGGAAAAAGATTTTTTTGAAAAAATCCCTCAGTCCTGGGGTCACAATTTCAACAAAAATCTGATTTTTGCCAATTCACTCAAAAATGGTGCCAAACCCTTGCAAATGCTCCCCTGAAAGTTTTGGCGGTCGAAACAGAAGGCTTTTTATCACAGGACAATAAATCAGCCCTGAAAAACTTAACGGGCGGAAAAAGATTTTTTGAAAAAATCCCTAAGCCCCGGGGTCACAATTTCATCAAAAATCTGACTTTTGCCAATTCACTCAAAGATGGTGCCAATTGTTTTCAAATCCTCCCCTGAAAGTTTTGGCAGTCGAAACAGAAGGCTTTTTATCACAGGACAAGAAATCAGCCCTGAACAACTTATCCGGCGGAAAAAGATATTTTGAAAAAATCCCTAAGCCCCGGGGTCACAATTTCAGCAAAAATCTGACTTTTGCCAATTCACTCAAAAATTCTGCCAAACGCTTGCAAATGCTCCCCTGAAAGTTTTGGCAGTCGAAACAGAAGCTTTTTATCACTGGAGAGGAAATCAGCCCTAAACAACTTAACCGGCGGAAAAAGTTTTTTTTGAAAAAATCCCTAAGACCCAGGGTCACAATTTCAGCAAAAATCTGACTTTTGCCAATTCACTCAAAAATGGTGCCAAATGTTTGCAAATGCTCCCCTGAAAGTTTTGGTAGTCGAAACAGAAGGCTTTTTATCACAGGAGAAGAAATCAGCCCTGGAAAACCTAACCGGTGGAAAAAGATTTTTTGAAAAAATCCCTAAGCCCCGGGGTCACAATTTGAGCAAAAATCTGACTTTTGCCAATTCAGTCAAATATGGTGCCGAACCGGTGCAAATACTCCCCTGAAAGGTTTGGCAGTCGATACAGAAGGCTTTTTATTACAGGACAAGAAATCAGCCCTGAAAAACTTAACCGGCGGAAAAAGATTTTTTGAAAAAATCCCTAAGCCCCGGGGTCACAATTTCAGCAAAAATCTGACTTTCGGGAATTCAGTCAAATATGGTGCCGAATGGGTGCAAGTGCTCACCTGAAAGGTTTGGCAGTCGAAACAGAAGGCTTTTTATCACAGGACAAGAAATCAGCCATGAAAAAATTAACCGGCGGAAAAAGCTATTTTGAAAAAATCCCTAAGCCCCAGGGTCACAATTTCAGCAAAAATCTGACTTTCGGGAATCTGTCAAATATGGTGCCAAACGCTTGCAAATGCTCCCCTGAAAGGTTTTGGCAGTCGAAACAGAAGACTTTTTATCACAGGACAAGAAATTAGCCCTGAAAAACTTAACCGGCGAAAAAGATTTTTTGAAAAAATGCCTAAGCCCCGGGGTCACAATTTCAGCAAAAATCTGACTTTTGCCAATTCACTCAAAATTGGTGCCAAATGTTTGCAAATGCTCCCCTGAAAGTTTTGGCAGTCGAAACAGATGGCTCTTTATCACAGGACAAGAAATCAGCCCTGAAAAACTTAACCGGCGGAAAAAGATATTTTGAAAAAATCCCGAAATCCCGGGGTCACAATTTCAGCAAAAATCTGACTTTTGCCAATTCACTCAAAAATGGTGCCAAACCCTTGCAAATGCTCCCCTGAAAGTTTTGGCAGTCGATACAGAAGGCTTTTTATTACAGGACAAGAAATCAGCCCTGAAAAACTTAACCGGCGGAAAAAGTTTTTTTTGAAAAAATCCCTAAGACCCAGGGTCACAATTTCAGCAAAAATCTGACTTTTGCCAATTCACTCAAAAATGGTGCCAAATGTTTGCAAATGCTCCCCTGAAAGTTTTGGTAGTCGAAACAGAAGGCTTTTTATCACAGGAGAAGAAATCAGCCCTGAAAAACTTAACCGGCGAAAAAGATTTTTTGAAAAAATGCCTAAGCCCCGGGGTCACAATTTCAGCAAAAATCTGACTTTTGCCAATTCACTCAAAATTGGTGCCAAATGTTTGCAAATGCTCCCCTGAAAGTTTTGGCAGTCGAAACAGATGGCTCTTTATCACAGGACAAGAAATCAGCCCTGAAAAACTAAACCAGCGGAAAAAGATTTTTTGAAAAAATCCCTAAGCCCCGGGCTCACAATTTCAGCAAAAATCTGACTTTTGCCAATTCACTCAAAAATGGTGCCGAACCGGTGCAAGTGCTCCCCTGAAAGTTTTGGCAGTCGAAACAGAAGGCTTTTTATCACAGTTCAAGAAATCAGCCCTGAAAAACTTAACCGGCGGAAAAAGATATTTTGAAAAAATCCCGAAATCCCGGGGTCACAATTTCAGCAAAAATCTGACTTTTGCCAATTCACTCAAAAATGGTGCCAAACCCTTGCAAATGCTCCCCTGAAAGTTTTGGCAGTCGAAACAGAAGCTTTTTATCACTGGAGAGGAAATCAGACCTAAACAACTTAACCGGCGGAAAAAGTTTTTTTTGAAAAAATCCCTAAGACCCAGGGTCACAATTTCAGCAAAAATCTGACTTTTGCCAATTCACTCAAAAATGGTGCCAAATGTTTGCAAATGCTCCCCTGAAAGTTTTGGTAGTCGAAACAGAAGGCTTTTTATCACAGGAGAAGAAATCAGCCCTGGAAAACCTAACCGGTGGAAAAAGATTTTTTGAAAAAATCCCTAAGCCCCGGGCTCACAATTTCAGCAAAAATCTGACTTTTGCCAATTCACTCAAAAATGGTGCCGAACCGGTGCAAGTGCTCCCCTGAAAGTTTTGGCAGTCGAAACAGAAGGCTTTTTATCACAGTTCAAGAAATCAGCCCTGAAAAACTTAACCGGCGGAAAAAGATATTTTGAAAAAATCCCGAAATCCCGGGGTCACAATTTCAGCAAAAATCTGACTTTTGCCAATTCACTCAAAAATGGTGCCAAACCCTTGCAAATGCTCCCCTGAAAGTTTTGGCAGTCGATACAGAAGGCTTTTTATTACAGGACAAGAAATCAGCCCTGAAAAACTTAACCGGCGGAAAAAGTTTTTTTTGAAAAAATCCCTAAGACCCAGGGTCACAATTTCAGCAAAAATCTGACTTTTGCCAATTCACTCAAAAATGGTGCCAAATGTTTGCAAATGCTCCCCTGAAAGTTTTGGTAGTCGAAACAGAAGGCTTTTTATCACAGGAGAAGAAATCAGCCCTGAAAAACTTAACCGGCGAAAAAGATTTTTTGAAAAAATGCCTAAGCCCCGGGGTCACAATTTCAGCAAAAATCTGTCTTTTGCCAATTCACTCAAAATTGGTGCCAAATGTTTGCAAATGCTCCCCTGAAAGTTTTGGCAGTCGAAACAGATGGCTCTTTATCACAGGACAAGAAATCAGCCCTGAAAAACTAAACCAGCGGAAAAAGATTTTTTGAAAAAATCCCTAAGCCCCGGGCTCACAATTTCAGCAAAAATCTGACTTTTGCCAATTCACTCAAAAATGGTGCCGAACCGGTGCAAGTGCTCCCCTGAAAGTTTTGGCAGTCGAAACAGAAGGCTTTTTATCACAGTTCAAGAAATCAGCCCTGAAAAACTTAACCGGCGGAAAAAGATATTTTGAAAAAATCCCGAAATCCCGGGGTCACAATTTCAGCAAAAATCTGACTTTTGCCAATTCACTCAAAAATGGTGCCAAACCCTTGCAAATGCTCCCCTGAAAGTTTTGGCAGTCGAAACAGAAGCTTTTTATCACTGGAGAGGAAATCAGACCTAAACAACTTAACCGGCGGAAAAAGTTTTTTTTGAAAAAATCCCTAAGACCCAGGGTCACAATTTCAGCAAAAATCTGACTTTTGCCAATTCACTCAAAAATGGTGCCAAATGTTTGCAAATGCTCCCCTGAAAGTTTTGGTAGTCGAAACAGAAGGCTTTTTATCACAGGAGAAGAAATCAGCCCTGGAAAACCTAACCGGTGGAAAAAGATTTTTTGAAAAAATCCCTAAGCCCCGGGGTCACAATTTGAGCAAAAATCTGACTTTTGCCAATTCACTCAAAGATGGTGCCAATTGTTTTCAAATCATCCCCTGAAAGTTTTGGCAGTCGAAACAGAAGGCTTTTTATTACAGGACAAGAAATCAGCCCTGAAAAACTTAACCGGCGGAAAAAGATTTTTTGAAAAAATCCCTAAGCCCCGGGGTCACAATTTCAGCAAAAATCTGACTTTCGGGAATTCAGTCAAATATGGTGCCGAATGGGTGCAAGTGCTCACCTGAAAGGTTTGGCAGTCGAAACAGAAGGCTTTTTATCACAGGACAAGAAATCAGCCATGAAAAAATTAACCGGCGGAAAAAGCTATTTTGAAAAAATCCCTAAGCCCCAGGGTCACAATTTCAGCAAAAATCTGACTTTCGGGAATCTGTCAAATATGGTGCCAAACGCTTGCAAATGCTCCCCTGAAAGGTTTTGGCAGTCGAAACAGAAGACTTTTTATCACAGGACAAGAAATTAGCCCTGAAAAACTTAACCGGCGAAAAAGATTTTTTGAAAAAATGCCTAAGCCCCGGGGTCACAATTTCAGCAAAAATCTGACTTTTGCCAATTCACTCAAAATTGGTGCCAAATGTTTGCAAATGCTCCCCTGAAAGTTTTGGCAGTCGAAACAGATGGCTCTTTATCACAGGACAAGAAATCAGCCCTGAAAAACTTAACCGGCGGAAAAAGATATTTTGAAAAAATCCCGAAATCCCGGGGTCACAATTTCAGCAAAAATCTGACTTTTGCCAATTCACTCAAAAATGGTGCCAAACCCTTGCAAATGCTCCCCTGAAAGTTTTGGCAGTCGATACAGAAGGCTTTTTATTACAGGACAAGAAATCAGCCCTGAAAAACTTAACCGGCGGAAAAAGTTTTTTTTGAAAAAATCCCTAAGACCCAGGGTCACAATTTCAGCAAAAATCTGACTTTTGCCAATTCACTCAAAAATGGTGCCAAATGTTTGCAAATGCTCCCCTGAAAGTTTTGGTAGTCGAAACAGAAGGCTTTTTATCACAGGAGAAGAAATCAGCCCTGAAAAACTTAACCGGCGAAAAAGATTTTTTGAAAAAATGCCTAAGCCCCGGGGTCACAATTTCAGCAAAAATCTGACTTTTGCCAATTCACTCAAAATTGGTGCCAAATGTTTGCAAATGCTCCCCTGAAAGTTTTGGCAGTCGAAACAGATGGCTCTTTATCACAGGACAAGAAATCAGCCCTGAAAAACTAAACCAGCGGAAAAAGATTTTTTGAAAAAATCCCTAAGCCCCGGGCTCACAATTTCAGCAAAAATCTGACTTTTGCCAATTCACTCAAAAATGGTGCCGAACCGGTGCAAGTGCTCCCCTGAAAGTTTTGGCAGTCGAAACAGAAGGCTTTTTATCACAGTTCAAGAAATCAGCCCTGAAAAACTTAACCGGCGGAAAAAGATATTTTGAAAAAATCCCGAAATCCCGGGGTCACAATTTCAGCAAAAATCTGACTTTTGCCAATTCACTCAAAAATGGTGCCAAACCCTTGCAAATGCTCCCCTGAAAGTTTTGGCAGTCGAAACAGAAGCTTTTTATCACTGGAGAGGAAATCAGACCTAAACAACTTAACCGGCGGAAAAAGTTTTTTTTGAAAAAATCCCTAAGACCCAGGGTCACAATTTCAGCAAAAATCTGACTTTTGCCAATTCACTCAAAAATGGTGCCAAATGTTTGCAAATGCTCCCCTGAAAGTTTTGGTAGTCGAAACAGAAGGCTTTTTATCACAGGAGAAGAAATCAGCCCTGGAAAACCTAACCGGTGGAAAAAGATTTTTTGAAAAAATCCCTAAGCCCCGGGGTCACAATTTGAGCAAAAATCTGACTTTTGCCAATTCAGTCAAATATGGTGCCGAACCGGTGCAAATACTCCCCTGAAAGGTTTGGCAGTCGATACAGAAGGCTTTTTATTACAGGACAAGAAATCAGCCCTGAAAAACTTAACCGGCGGAAAAAGATTTTTTGAAAAAATCCCTAAGCCCCGGGGTCACAATTTCAGCAAAAATCTGACTTTCGGGAATTCAGTCAAATATGGTGCCGAATGGGTGCAAGTGCTCACCTGAAAGGTTTGGCAGTCGAAACAGAAGGCTTTTTATCACAGGACAAGAAATCAGCCATGAAAAAATTTACCGGCGGAAAAAGCTATTTTGAAAAAATCCCTAAGCCCCAGGGTCACAATTTCAGCAAAAATCTGACTTTCGGGAATCTGTCAAATATGGTGCCAAACGCTTGCAAATGCTCCCCTGAAAGGTTTTGGCAGTCGAAACAGAAGACTTTTTATCACAGGACAAGAAATTAGCCCTGAAAAACTTAACCGGCGAAAAAGATTTTTTGAAAAAATGCCTAAGCCCCGGGGTCACAATTTCAGCAAAAATCTGACTTTTGCCAATTCACTCAAAATTGGTGCCAAATGTTTGCAAATGCTCCCCTGAAAGTTTTGGCAGTCGAAACAGATGGCTCTTTATCACAGGACAAGAAATCAGCCCTGAAAAACTAAACCAGCGGAAAAAGATTTTTTGAAAAAATCCCTAAGCCCCGGGCTCACAATTTCAGCAAAAATCTGACTTTTGCCAATTCACTCAAAAATGGTGCCGAACCGGTGCAAGTGCTCCCCTGAAAGTTTTGGCAGTCGAAACAGAAGGCTTTTTATCACAGTTCAAGAAATCAGCCCTGAAAAACTTAACCGGCGGAAAAAGATATTTTGAAAAAATCCCGAAATCCCGGGGTCACAATTTCAGCAAAAATCTGACTTTTGCCAATTCACTCAAAAATGGTGCCAAACCCTTGCAAATGCTCCCCTGAAAGTTTTGGCAGTCGAAACAGAAGCTTTTTATCACTGGAGAGGAAATCAGACCTAAACAACTTAACCGGCGGAAAAAGTTTTTTTTGAAAAAATCCCTAAGACCCAGGGTCACAATTTCAGCAAAAATCTGACTTTTGCCAATTCACTCAAAAATGGTGCCAAATGTTTGCAAATGCTCCCCTGAAAGTTTTGGTAGTCGAAACAGAAGGCTTTTTATCACAGGAGAAGAAATCAGCCCTGGAAAACCTAACCGGTGGAAAAAGATTTTTTGAAAAAATCCCTAAGCCCCGGGGTCACAATTTGAGCAAAAATCTGACTTTTGCCAATTCAGTCAAATATGGTGCCGAACCGGTGCAAATACTCCCCTGAAAGGTTTGGCAGTCGATACAGAAGGCTTTTTATTACAGGACAAGAAATCAGCCCTGAAAAACTTAACCGGCGGAAAAAGATTTTTTGAAAAAATCCCTAAGCCCCGGGGTCACAATTTCAGCAAAAATCTGACTTTCGGGAATTCAGTCAAATATGGTGCCGAATGGGTGCAAGTGCTCACCTGAAAGGTTTGGCAGTCGAAACAGAAGGCTTTTTATCACAGGACAAGAAATCAGCCATGAAAAAATTTACCGGCGGAAAAAGCTATTTTGAAAAAATCCCTAAGCCCCAGGGTCACAATTTCAGCAAAAATCTGACTTTCGGGAATCTGTCAAATATGGTGCCAAACGCTTGCAAATGCTCCCCTGAAAGGTTTTGGCAGTCGAAACAGAAGACTTTTTATCACAGGACAAGAAATTAGCCCTGAAAAACTTAACCGGCGAAAAAGATTTTTTGAAAAAATGCCTAAGCCCCGGGGTCACAATTTCAGCAAAAATCTGTCTTTTGCCAATTCACTCAAAATTGGTGCCAAATGTTTGCAAATGCTCCCCTGAAAGTTTTGGCAGTCGAAACAGATGGCTCTTTATCACAGGACAAGAAATCAGCCCTGAAAAACTAAACCAGCGGAAAAAGATTTTTTGAAAAAATCCCTAAGCCCCGGGCTCACAATTTCAGCAAAAATCTGACTTTTGCCAATTCACTCAAAAATGGTGCCGAACCGGTGCAAGTGCTCCCCTGAAAGTTTTGGCAGTCGAAACAGAAGGCTTTTTATCACAGTTCAAGAAATCAGCCCTGAAAAACTTAACCGGCGGAAAAAGATATTTTGAAAAAATCCCGAAATCCCGGGGTCACAATTTCAGCAAAAATCTGACTTTTGCCAATTCACTCAAAAATGGTGCCAAACCCTTGCAAATGCTCCCCTGAAAGTTTTGGCAGTCGATACAGAAGGCTTTTTATTACAGGACAAGAAATCAGCCCTGAAAAACTTAACCGGCGGAAAAAGATTTTTTGAAAAAATCCGTAAGCCCCGGGGTCACAATTTCAGAAAGAATATGACTTTCGGGAATTCAGTCAAATATGGTGCCGAACGGGTGCAAGTGCTCCCCTGAAAGGTTTGGCAGTCGAAACAGAAGGCTTTTTACCACAGGTCAAGAAATCAGCCCTGGAAACTTAACCGGCGGAAAAAGATTTTTTTGAAAAAATCCCTAAGCCCCGGGGTCACAGTTTCAGCAAAAATCTAAGTTTTGCCAATTCACTCAAAAATGGTGTCAAACGCTTGCAAATGCTCGTGAAAGTTTTGGCAGTCGAAACAGAAGCCTTATTATCACTGGAGAAGAAATCAGCCCTAAACAGCTTAACCAGCGAAAAAAGATTTTTTTGAAAAAATCCCTAAGCCCTGGGGTCACAATTTCAGCAAAAATCTGACTTTTGCCAATTCACTCAAAGATGGTGCCAATTGTTTTCAAATCATCCCCTGAAAGTTTTGGCAGTCGAAACAGAAGGCTTTTTATTACAGGACAAGAAATCAGCCCTGAAAAACTTAACCGGCGGAAAAAGATTTTTTGAAAAAATCCCTAAGCCCCGGGGTCACAATTTCAGCAAAAATCTGACTTTCGGGAATTCAGTCAAATATGGTGCCGAATGGGTGCAAGTGCTCACCTGAAAGGTTTGGCAGTCGAAACAGAAGGCTTTTTATCACAAGACAAGAAATCAGCCATGAAAAAATCAACCGGCGGAAAAAGCTATTTTGAAAAAATCCCTAAGCCCCAGGGTCACAATTTCAGCAAAAATCTGACTTTCGGGAATCTGTCAAATATGGTGCCAAATGTTTTCAAATGCTCCCCTGAAAGGTTTTGGCAGTCGAAACAGATGGCTCTTTATCACAGGACAAGAAATCAGCCCTGAAAAACTAAACCAGCGTAAAAAGATTTTTTGAAAAAATCCCTAAGCCCCGGGGTCACAATTTCAGCAAAAATCTGACTTTTGCCAATTCACTCAAAAATGGTGCCGAACCGGTGCAAGTGCTCCCCTGAAAGTTTTGGCAGTCGAAACAGAAGGCTTTTTATCACAGTTCAAGAAATCAGCCCCGAAAAACTTAACCGGCGGAAAAAGATATTTTGAAAAAATCCCTAAGCCCCGGGGTCACAATTTCAGCAAAAATCTGACCTTCGGGAATTCAGTCAAATATGGTGCCAAACGCTTGCAAATGCTCCCCTGAAAGGTTTGGCAGTCGATACAGAAGGCTTTTTATTACAGGACAAGAAATCAGCCCTGAAAAACTTAACCGGCGGAAAAAGATTTTTTGAACAAATCCCTAAGCCCCAGGGTCACAATTTCAGGAAAAATCTGACTTTTGCCAATTCATTCAAAAATGGTGCCAAATGTTTGCAAATGCTCCCCTGAACGTTTTGGCAGTCGAAACAGATGGCTTTTTATCACAGAACAAGAAATCAGCCCTGAAAAACTTAACCGGCGGAAAAAGATTTTTTGAAAAAATCCCTAAGCCCCGGGGTCACAATTTCAGGAAAAATCTGACTTTTGCCAATTCACTCAAAAATGGTGCCGAACGGGTGCAAGTGCTCCCCTGAAAGTTTTGGCAGTCGAAACAGAAGGCTTTTTATCACAGGACAAGAAATCAGCCCTGAAAAACTTAACCGGTGGAAAAAGATTTTTTGAAAAAATCCCTAAGCCTCGGGGTTACAATTTGAGCAAAAATCTGACTTTTGCCAATTCAGTCAAATATGGTGCCGAACCGGTGCAAGTGCTCCCTTGAAAGTTTTGGCAGTCGAAACAGAAGGCTTTTTATCACAGGACAAGAAATCAGCCCTGAAAAACTTAACCGGCGGAAAAAGATATTTTGAAAAAATCCCTAACCCCCGGGGTCACAATTTCAGCAAAAATCTGACCTTCGGGAATTCAGTCAAATATGGTGCCAAACGCTTGCAAATGCTCCCCTGAAAGGTTTGGCAGTCGATACAGAAGGCTTTTTATAACAGGACAAGAAATCACCCCTGAAAAACTTAACTGGCGGAAAAAGATTTTTTTGAACAAATCCCTAAGCCCCGGGGTCACAATTTCAGCAAAAATCTGACTTTTCCCAATTCATTAAAAAATGGTGCCAAACGTTTGCAAACGCTCCGCTGAAAGTTTTGGCAGTCGAAACAGAAGCCTTATTATCACTGGAGAAGAAATCAGCCCTAAACAGCTTAACCGGCGAAAAAAGATTTTTTTGAAAAAATCCCTAAGCCCCGGGGTCACAATTTCAGCAAAAATCTGACTTTTGCCAATGCACTCAAAAATGGTGCCAAACCCTTGCAAATGCTCCCCTGAAAGTTTTGGCAGTCGAAACAGAAGGCTTTTTATCACAGGACAAGAAATTAGCCCTGAAAAACTTAACCGGCGAAAAAGATTTTTTGAAAAAATGCCTAAGCCCCGGAGTCACAATTTTAGCAAAAATCTGACTTCTGCCAATTCACTCAAAATTGGTGCCAAACCCTTGCAGATGCTCCCCTGAAAGTTTTGGCAGTCGAAACAGAAGGCTTTTTATCACAGGACAAGAAATCAGTCCTGAAATACTTATCAGGCAGAAAAAGATATTTGGAAAAAAGTCCCTAAGACCTGGGGTCACAATTTCAGCAAAAATCTGACTTTTGGGAATTCAGTCAAATATGGTGCCAAGCGCTTGCAAATGCTCCCCTGAAAGAAATGAGCCCTGAAAAACTTAACCGGCTCAAAAATTCACTCAAAAATGGTGCTAAACCCTTGCAAATGCTTCCCTGAAAGTTTTGGCAGTCGAAACAGATGGCTTTTTATTACAGGACAAGAAATGAGCACTGAAAAACTTAACCGGCGGAAAAAGTTTTTTTTGAAAAAATCCCGAAGTCCCGGGGTCACAATTTCAGCAAAAATCTGAATTTCGGTAATTCAGTCAAATATGGTGCCGAACGGGTGCAAGTGCTCCCCTGAAAGTTTTGGCAGTTGAAACAGAAGGCTTTTCATCACAGGACAAGAAATCAGCCCTGAAAAACTTAACCGGTGGAAAAAGATTTTTTAAAAAAATCCCTAAGCCCCGGGGTCACAATTTGAGCAAAAATCTGACTTTTGCCAATTCAGTCAAATATGGTGCCAAACGCTTGCAAATGCTCCCCTGAAAGGTTTGGCAGTCGAAACAGAAGGCTTTTTATTACAGGACAAGAAATCAGCCCTGAAAAACTTAACCGGCGGAAAAAGATTTTTTGAAAAAATCCGTAAGCCCCGGGGTCACAATTTCAGAAAAAATCTGACTTTCGGGAATTCAGTCAAATATGGTCCCGAACGGGTGCAAGTGCTCCCCTGAAAGGTTTGGCAGTCGATACAGAAGGCTTTTTATCACAGGTCAAGAAATCAGCCCTGGAAACTTAACCGGCGGAAAAAGATTTTTTTGAAAAAAACCCTAAGCCCCGGGGTCACAGTTTCAGCAAAAATCTAAGTTTTGCCAATTCACTCAAAAATGGTGTCAAACGCTTGCAAATGCTCGTGAAAGTTTTGGCAGTCGAAACAGAAGCCTTATTATCACTGGAGAAGAAATCAGCCCTAAACAGCTTAACCAGCGGAAAAAGCTTTTTTTGAAAAAATCCCTAAGCCCCGGGTTCACAATTTTAGCAAAAATCTGACTTTTGCCAATTCATTCAAAAATGGTGCCAAACGTTTGCAAACGCTCCCCTGAAAGTTTTGGCAGTCGAAACAGATGGCTTTTTATCACAGAACAAGAAATCAGCCCTGAAAAACTTAACCGGCGGAAAAAGATTTTTTGAACAAATCCCTAAGCCCCAGGGTCACAATTTCAGGAAAAATCTGACTTTTGCCAATTCACTCAAAAATGTTGCCAAATGTTTGCAAATGCTCCCCTGAACGTTTTGGCAGTCGAAACAGAAGGCTTTATATCACAGGACAAGAAATCAGCCCTGAAAAACTTAACCGGCGGAAAAAGATTTTTTGAAAAAATCCCTAAGCCCCGGGGTCACAATTTCAGCAAAAATCTGACTTTCGGGAATTCAGTCAAATATGGTGCCAAACGCTTGCAAATGCTCCCCTGAAAGGTTTGGCAGTCGATACAGAAGGCTTTTTATCACAGGACAAGATATCAGCCTTGAAAAACTTAACCGGCGGAAAAAGATTTTTTTGAAAAAATCCCGAAGTCCCGGGGTCACAATGTCAGCAAAAATCTGACTTTTGACAATTCACTCAAAAATGGTGCCAAACCCTTGCAAATGCTCCCTTGAAAGTTTTGGCAGTCGAAACAGATGGCTTTTTATCACAGGACAAGAAATCAGCCCTGAAATACTAAACCAGCGGAAAAAGATTTTTTGAAAAAATCCCTAAGCCCCGGGGTCACAATTTCAGCAAAAATCTGAATTTCGGGAATTCAGTCAAATATGGTGCCGAACGGGTGCAAGTGCTCCCCTGAAAGTTTTGGCAGTCGAAACAGAAGGCTTTTCATCACAGGACAAGAAATCAGCCCTGAAAAACTTAACCGGTGGAAAAAGATTTTTTGAAAAAATCCCTAAGCCCCGGGGTCACAATTTGAGCAAAAATCTGACTTTTGCCAATTCAGTCAAATATGGTGCCGAACCGGTGCAAGTTCTCCCCTGAAAGTTTTGGCAGTCGAAACAGAAGGCTTTTTATCACAGGACAAGAAATCACCCCTGAAAAACTTAACCGGCGGAAAAATATATTTTGAAAAAATCCCTAACCCCCGGGGTCACAATTTCAGCAAAATTCTGACCTTCGGGAATTCAGTCAAATATGGTGCCAAACGCTTGCAAATGCTCCCCTGAAAGGTTTGGCAGTTGATACAGAAGGCTTTTTATAACAGGACAAGAAATCACCCCTGAAAAACTTAACTGGCGGAAAAAGATTTTTTTGAACAAATCCCTAAGCCCCGGGGTCACAATTTTAGCAAAAATCTGACTTTTCCCAATTCATTAAAAAATGGTGCCAAACGTTTGCAAACGCTCCGCTGAAAGTTTTGGCAGTCGAAACAGAAGCCTTATTATCACTGGAGAAGAAATCAGCCCTAAACAGCTTAACCGGCGAAAAAAGATTTTTTTGAAAAAATCCCTAAGCCCCGGGGTCACAATTTCAGCAAAAATCTGACTTTTGCCAATGCACTCAAAAATGGTGGCAAACGCTTGCAAATGCTCCCCTGAAAGTTTTGGCAGTCGAAACAGAAGCCTTATTATCACTGGAGAAGAAATCAGCCCTAAACAGCTTAACCAGCGAAAAAAGATTTTTTTGAAAAAATCCCTAAGCCCCGGGATCACAATTTCAGCAAAAATCTGACTTTTCCCAATTCACTCAAAAATGGTGCCAAACGTTTGCAAACGCTCCCCTGAAAGTTTTGGCAGTCGAAACCAAAGGCTTTTTATCACAGGACAAGAAATCAGCCCTGAAAAACTTAACCGGCGGAAAAAGATTTTTTTGAAAAAATCCCTAAGCCCCGGGGTCACAGTTTCAGCAAAAATCTAAGTTTTGCCAATTCACTCAAAAATGGTGTCAAACGCTTGCAAATGCTCGTGAAAGTTTTGGCAGTCGAAACAGAAGCCTTATTATCACTGGAGAAGAAATCAGCCCCAAACAGCTTAACCGGCGGAAAAAGCTTTTTTTGAAAAAATCCCTAAGCCCCGGGGTCACAATTTCAGCAAAAATCTGACTTTCGGGAATTCAGTCAAATATGGTGCCGAATGGGTGCAAGTGCTCACCTGAAAGGTTTGGCAGTCGAAACAGAAGGCTTTTTATCACAGGACAAGAAATCAGCCCTGAAAAACTTAACCGGCGAAAAAGATTTTTTGAAAAAATGCCTAAGCCCCGGGGTCACAATTTCAGCAAAAATCTGACTTTTGCCAATTCATTCAAAAATGGTGCCAAATGTTTGCAAATGCTCCCCTGAACGTTTTGGCAGTCGAAACAGATCGCTTTTTATCACAGAACAAGAAATCAGCCCTGAAAAACTTAACCGGCGGAAAAAGATTTTTTGAAAAAATCCCTAAGCCCCGGGGTCACAATTTCCGCAAAAATCTGAGTTTCGCGAATTCAGTCAAATATGGTGCCAAACGCTTGCAAATTCTCCCCTGAAAGGTTTGGCAGTCGATACAGAAGGCTTTTTATCACAGGACAAGATATCAGCATTGAAAAACTTAACCGGCGGAAAAAGATTTTTTTGAAAAAATCCCGAAGTCCCGGGGTCACAATTTCAGCAAAAATCTGACTTTTGCCAATTCACTCAAAAATGGTGCCAAACCCTTGCAAATGCTCCCTTGAAAGTTTTGGCAGTCGAAACAGATGGCTTTTTATCACAGGACAAGAAATCAGCCCTGAAAAACTAAACCAGCGGAAAAAGATTTTTTGAAAAAATCCCTAAGCCCCGGGGTCACAATTTCAGCAAAAATCTGAATTTCGGGAATTCAGTCAAATATGGTGCCGAATGGGTGCAAGTGCTCCCCTGAAAGTTTTGGCAGTTGAAATAGAAGGCTTTTTATCACAGGACAAGAAATCAGCCCTGAAAAACTTAACCGGTGGAAAAAGATTTTTTGAAAAAATCCCTAAGCCCCGGGGTCACAATTTGAGCAAAAATCGGACTTTTGCCAATTCAGTCAAATATGGTGCCGAACCGGTGCAAGTGCTCCCCTGAAAGTTTTGGCAGTCGAAACAGAAGGCTTTTTATCACAGGACAAGAAATCACCCCTGAAAAACTTAACCGGTGGAAAAAGATATTTTGAAAAAATCCCTAACCCCCGGGGTCACAATTTCAGCAAAAATCTGACCTTCGGGAATTCAGTCAAATATGGTGCCAAACGATTGCAAATGCTCCCCTGAAAGTTTTGGCAGTCGATACAGAAGGCTTTTTATAACAGGACAAGAAATCACCCCTGAAAAACTTAACCGGCGTAAAAAGATTTTTTTGAACAAATCCCTAAGCCCCGGGGTCACAATTTCAGCAAAAATCTGACTTTTGCCAATTCACTCAAAAATGGTGCCAAACGCTTGCGAATGCTTCCTTGAAAGTTTTGGCATTCGAAACAGATGGCTTTTTATCAGAGGACAAGAAATCAGCCGTGAAAAACATAACCGGCGGAAAAAGATTTTTTTGGAAAAAATCCCTAAGCCCCGGGGTCGCAATTTTAGCAAAAATCTGACTTTTCCCAATTCATTAAAAAATGGTGCCAAACGTTTGCAAACGCTCCGCTGAAAGTTTTGGCAGTCGAAACAGAAGCCTTATTATCACTGGAGAAGAAATCAGCCCTAAACAGCTTAACCAGCGAGAAAAGATTTTTTTGAAAAAATCCCTGAGCCCCGGGGTCACAGTTTCAGCAAAAATCTAAGTTTTGCCAATTCACTCAAAAATGGTGTCAAACGCTTGCAAATGCTCGTGAAAGTTTTGGCAGTCGAAACAGAAGCCTTATTATCACTGGAGAAGAAATCAGCCCCAAACAGCTTAACCGGCAGAAAAAGCTTTTTTTGAAAAAATCCCTAAGCCCCGGGTTCACAATTTTAGCAAAATTCTGACTTTTGCCAATTCATTCAAAAATGGTGCCAATTGTTCTCAAATCCTCCCCTGAAAGTTTTGGCAGTCGAAACAGATGGCTTTTTATCACAGAACAAGAAATGAGCCCTGAAAAACTTAACCGGCGGAAAAAGATTTTTTGAACAAATCCCTAAGCCCCAGGGTCACAATTTCAGGAAAAATCTGACTTTTGCCAATTCATTCAAAAATGGTGCCAAATGTTTGCAAATGCTCCCCTGAACGTTTTGGCAGTCGAAACAGATGGCTTTTTATCACAGAACAAGAAATCAGCCCTGAAAAACTTAACCGGCGGAAAAAGATTTTTTGAAAAAATCCCTAAGCCCCGGGGTCACAATTTCCGCAAAAATCTGAGTTTCGGGAATTCAGTCAAATATGGTGCCAAACGCTTGCAAATTCTCCCCTGAAAGGTTTGGCAGTCGATACAGAAGGCTTTTTATCACAGGACAAGATATCAGCATTGAAAAACTTAACCGGCGGAAAAAGATTTTTTTGAAAAAATCCCGAAGTCCCGGGGTCACAATTTCAGCAAAAATCTGACTTTTGCCAATGCACTCAAAAATGGTGCCAAACCCTTGCAAATGCTCCCTTGAAAGTTTTGGCAGTCGAAACAGATGGCTTTTTATCACAGGACAAGAAATCAGCCCTGAAAAACTTAACCGGTGGAAAAAGATTTTTTGAAAAAATCCCTAAGCCCCGGGGTCACAATTTGAGCAAAAATCTGAATTTCGGGAATTCAGTCAAATATGGTGCCGAACGGGTGCAAGTGCTCCCCTGAAAGTTTTGGCAGTTGAAATAGAAGGCTTTTTATCACAGGACAAGAAATCAGCCCTGAAAAACTTAACCGGTGGAAAAAGATTTTTTGAAAAAATCCCTAAGCCCCGGGGTCACAATTTGAGCAAAAATCGGACTTTTGCCAATTCAGTCAAATATGGTGCCGAACCGGTGCAAGTGCTCCCCTGAAAGTTTTGGCAGTCGAAACAGAAGGCTTTTTATCACAGGACAAGAAATCACCCCTGAAAAACTTAACCGGTGGAAAAAGATATTTTGAAAAAATCCCTAACCCCCGGGGTCACAATTTCAGCAAAAATCTGACCTTCGGGAATTCAGTCAAATATGGTGCCAAACGCTTGCAAATGCTCCCCTGAAAGGTTTGGCAGTCGATACAGAAGGCTTTTTATAACAGGACAAGAAATCACCCCTGAAAAACTTAACCGGCGTAAAAAGATTTTTTTGAACAAATCCCTAAGCCCCGGGGTCACAATTTCAGCAAAAATCTGACTTTTGCCAATTCACTCAAAAATGGTGCCAAACGCTTGCGAATGCTTCCTTGAAAGTTTTGGCATTCGAAACAGATGGCTTTTTATCAGAAGACAAGAAATCAGCCGTGAAAAACATAACCGGCGGAAAAAGATTTTTTTGGAAAAAATCGCTAAGCCCCGGGGTCGCAATTTTAGCAAAAATCTGACTTTTCCCAATTCATTAAAAAATGGTGCCAAACGTTTGCAAATGCTCCGCTGAAAGTTTTGGCAGTCGAAACAGAAGCCTTATTATCACTGGAGAAGAAATCAGCCCTAAACAGCTTAACCAGCGAGAAAAGATTTTTTTGAAAAAATCCCTGAGCCCCGGGGTCACAATTTGAGCAAAAATCTGAATTTCGGGAATTCAGTCAAATATGGTGCCGAACGGGTGCAAGTGCTCCCCTGAAAGTTTTGGCAGTTGAAATAGAAGGCTTTTTATCACAGGACAAGAAATCAGCCCTGAAAAACTTAACCGGTGGAAAAAGATTTTTTGAAAAAATCCCTAAGCCCCGGGGTCACAATTTGAGCAAAAATCGGACTTTTGCCAATTCAGTCAAATATGGTGCCGAACCGGTGCAAGTGCTCCCCTGAAAGTTTTGGCAGTCGAAACAGAAGGCTTTTTATCACAGGACAAGAAATCACCCCTGAAAAACTTAACCGGTGGAAAAAGATATTTTGAAAAAATCCCTAACCCCCGGGGTCACAATTTCAGCAAAAATCTGACCTTCGGGAATTCAGTCAAATATGGTGCCAAACGCTTGCAAATGCTCCCCTGAAAGGTTTGGCAGTCGATACAGAAGGCTTTTTATAACAGGACAAGAAATCACCCCTGAAAAACTTAACCGGCGTAAAAAGATTTTTTTGAACAAATCCCTAAGCCCCGGGGTCACAATTTCAGCAAAAATCTGACTTTTGCCAATTCACTCAAAAATGGTGCCAAACGCTTGCGAATGCTTCCTTGAAAGTTTTGGCATTCGAAACAGATGGCTTTTTATCAGAAGACAAGAAATCAGCCGTGAAAAACATAACCGGCGGAAAAAGATTTTTTTGGAAAAAATCGCTAAGCCCCGGGGTCGCAATTTTAGCAAAAATCTGACTTTTCCCAATTCATTAAAAAATGGTGCCAAACGTTTGCAAATGCTCCGCTGAAAGTTTTGGCAGTCGAAACAGAAGCCTTATTATCACTGGAGAAGAAATCAGCCCTAAACAGCTTAACCAGCGAGAAAAGATTTTTTTGAAAAAATCCCTGAGCCCCGGGGTCACAATTTCAGCAAAAATCTGACTTTTGCCAATGCACTCAAACATGGTGCCAAACGCTTGCAAATGCTTCCTTGAAAGTTTTGGCAGTCGAAACAGATGGCTTTTTATCAGAGGACAAGAAATCAGCCGTGAAAAACATAACCGGCGGAAAAAGATTTTTTTTGAAAAAATCCCTAAGCCCCGGGGTCACAATTTTAGCAAAAATCTGACTTTTCCCAATTCATTAAAAAATGGTGCCAAACGTTTGCAAACGCTCCGCTGAAGGTTTTGGCAGTCGAAACAGAAGCCTTATTATCACTGGAGAAGAAATCAGCCCTAAACAGCTTAACCGGCGAAAAAAGATTTTTTTGAAAAAATCCCTAAGCCCCGGGGTCACAATTTCAGCAAAAATCTGACTTTTGCCAATGCACTCAAAAATGGTGCCAAACGCTTGCAAATGCTCCCCTGAAAGTTTTGGCAGTCGAAACAGAAGCCTTATTATCACTGGAGAAGAAATCAGCCCTAAACAGCTTAACCAGCGAAAAAAGATTTTTTTGAAAAAATCCCTAAGCCCTGGGGTCACAATTTCAGCAAAAATCTGACTTTTCCCAATTCACTCAAAAATGGTGCCAAACGTTTGCAAACGCTCCCCTGAAAGTTTTGGCAGTCGAAACCAAAGGCTTTTTATCACAGGACAAGAAATCAGCCCTGAAAAACTTAACCGGCTAAAAAAGATTTTTTGAAAAAATCCCTAAGCCCCGGGGTCACAATTTCAGCAAAAATCTGACTTTTGCCAATTCACTCAAAAATGGTGCCAAACCCTTGCAAATGCTTCCCTGAAAGTTTTGGCAGTCGAAACAGAAGGCTTTTTATCACAGGACAAGAAATTAGCCCTGAAAAACTTAACCGGCGGAAAAAGATTTTTTGAAAAAATCCCTAAGCCCCGGGGTCACAATTTCCGCAAAAATCTGAGTTTCGGGAATTCACTCAAAAATGGTGCCAAACGCTTGCGAATGCTTCCTTGAAAGTTTTGGCATTCGAAACAGATGGCTTTTTATCAGAGGACAAGAAATCAGCCGTGAAAAACATAACCGGCGGAAAAAGATTTTTTTTGAAAAAATCCCTGAGCCCCGGGGTCACAATTTCAGCAAAAATCTGACTTTTGCCAATGCACTCAAACATGGTGCCAAACGCTTGCAAATGCTCCCCTGAAAGTTTTGGCAGTCGAAACAGAAGCCTTATTATCACTGGAGAAGAAATCAGCCCTAAACAGCTTAACCAGCGAAAAAAGATTTTTTTGAAAAAATCCCTAAGCCCCGGGGTCACAATTTCAGCAAAAATCTGACTTTTCCCAATTCACTCAAAAATGGTGCCAAACGTTTGCAAACGCTCCCCTGAAAGTTTTGGCAGTCAAAACCAAAGGCTTTTTATCACAGGACAAGAAATCAGCCCTGAAAAACTTAACCGGCGGAAAAAGATATTTTGAAAAAATCCCTAAGCCCCGGGGTCACATTTTCCGCAAAAATCTGAGTTTCGGGAATTCAGTCAAATATGGTGCCAAACGCTTGCAAATGCTCCCCTGAAAGGTTTGGCAGTCGATACAGAAGGCTTTTTATCACAGGACAAGATATCAGCATTGAAAAACTTAACCGGCGGAAAAAGATTTTTTTGAAAAAATCCCGAAGTCCCGGGGTCACAATTTCAGCAAAAATCTGACTTTTGCCAATTCACTCAAAAATGGTGCCAAACCCTTGCAAATGCTCCCCTGAAAGTTTTGGCAGTCGAAACAGATGGCTTTTTATCACAGGACAAGAAATCAGCCCTGATAAACTAAACCAGCGGAAAAAGATTTTTTGAAAAAATCCCTAAGCCCCGGGGTCACAATTTCAGCAAAAATCTGAATTTCGGGAATTCAGTCAAATATGGTGCCGAACGGGTGCAAGTGCTCCCCTGAAAGTTTTGGCAGTTGAAATAGAAGGCTTTTTATCATAGGACAAGAAATCAGCCCTGAAAAACTTAACCGGTGGAAAAAGATTATTCGAAAAAAACCCTAAGCCCCGGGGTCACAATTTGAGCAAAAATCGGACTTTTGCCAATTCAGTCAAATATGGTGCCGAACCGGTGCAAGTGCTCCCCTGAAAGTTTTGGCAGTCGAAACAGAAGGCTTTTTATCACAGGACAAGAAATCAGCCCTGAAAAACTTAACCGGTGGAAAAAGATATTTTGAAAAAATCCCTAACCCCCGGGGTCACAATTTCAGCAAAAATCTGACCTTCGGGAATTCAGTCAAATATGGTGCCAAACGCTTGCAAATGCTCCCCTGAAAGGTTTGGCAGTCGATACAGAAGGCTTTTTATAACAGGACAAGAAATCACCCCTGAAAAACTTAACCGGCGTAAAAAGATTTTTTTGAACAAATCCCTAAGCCCCGGGGTCACAATTTCAGCAAAAATCTGACTTTTGCCAATTCACTCAAAAATGGTGCCAAACGCTTGCGAATGCTTCCTTGAAAGTTTTGGCATTCGAAACAGATGGCTTTTTATCAGAGGACAAGAAATCAGCCGTGAAAAACATAACCGGCGGAAAAAGATTTTTTTGGAAAAAATCCCTAAGCCCCGGGGTCGCAATTTTAGCAAAAATCTGACTTTTCCCAATTCATTAAAAAATGGTGCCAAACGTTTGCAAACGCTCCGCTGAAAGTTTTGGCAGTCGAAACAGAAGCCTTATTATCACTGGAGAAGAAATCAGCCCTAAACAGCTTAACCAGCGAGAAAAGATTTTTTTGAAAAAATCCCTGAGCCCCGGGGTCACAATTTCAGCAAAAATCTGACTTTTGCCAATGCACTCAAACATGGTGCCAAACGCTTGCAAATGCTCCCCTGAAAGTTTTGGCAGTCGAAACAGAAGCCTTATTATCACTGGAGAAGAAATCAGCCCTAAACAGCTTAACCAGCGAAAAAAGATTTTTTTGAAAAAATCCCTAAGCCCCGGGGTCACAATTTCAGCAAAAATCTGACTTTTCCCAATTCACTCAAAAATGGTGCCAAACGTTTGCAAACGCTCCCCTGAAAGTTTTGGCAGTCGAAACCAAAGGCTTTTTATCACAGGACAAGAAATCAGCCCTGAAAAACTTAACCGGCGGAAAAAGATTTTTTGAAAAAATCCCTAAGCCCCGGGGTCACAATTTCAGCAAAAATCTGACTTTCGGGAATTCAGTCAAATATGGTGCCAAGCGCTTGCAAATGCTCCCTTGAAAGGTTTGGCAGTCGATACAGAAGGCTTTTTATCACAGGACAAGAAATCAGCCCTGAAAAACTTAACCGGCGGAAAAAGATTTTTTGAAAAAATCCCTAAGCCCCTGGGTCACAATTTCAGCAAAAATCTGAATTTCGGGAATTCAGTCAAATATGGTGCCAAACCCTTGCAAATGCTCCCCTGAAAGTTTTGGCAGTCGAAACAGATGGCTCTTTATCACAGGACAAGAAATCAGCCCTGAAAAACTAAACCAGCGGAAAAAGATTTTTTGAAAAAATCCCTAAGCCCCGGGGTCACAATTTCAGCAAAAATCGGTCTTTTGCCAATTCAGTCAAATATGGCGCCGAACCGCTGCAAGTGCTCCCCTGAAAGTTTTGGCAGTCGAAACAGAAGGCTTTTTATCACAGTTCAAGAAATCAGCCCTGAAAAACTTAACCGGCGGAAAAAGATATTTTGAAAAAATCCCTAAGCCCCGGGGTCACAATTTCAGCAAAAATCTGACCTTCGGGAGTTCAGTCAAATATGGTGCCAAACGCTTGCAAATGTTCCCCTGAAAGGTTTGGCAGTCGATACAGAAGGCTTTTTATTACAGGACAATAAATCAGCCCTGAAAAACTTAACCGGCGGAAAAAGATTTTTTGAAAAAATCCGTAAGCCCCGGGGTCACAATTTCAGAAAAAACCTGACTTTCGGGAATTCAGTCAAATATGGTGCCGAACGGGTGCAAGTGCTCCCCTGAAAGGTTTGGCAGTCGAAACAGAAGGCTTTTTATCACAGGTCAAGAAATCAGCCCTGGAAACTTAACCGGTGGAAAAAGATTTTTTTGAAAAAATCCCTAAGCCCCGGGGTCACAGTTTCAGCAAAAATCTAAGTTTTGCCAATTCACTCAAAAATGGTGTCAAACGCTTGCAAATGCTCGTGAAAGTGTTGGCAGTCGAAACAGAAGCCTTATTATCACTGGAGAAGAAATCAGCCCTAAACAGCTTAACCGGCGGAAAAAGATTTTTTTGAAAAAATCCCTAAGCCCCGGGGTCACAGTTTCAGCAAAAATCTAAGTTTTGCCAATTCACTCAAAAATGGTGTCAAACACTTGCAAATGCTCGTGAAAGTTTTGGCAGTCGAAACAGAAGCCTTATTATCACTGGAGAAGAAATCAACCCTAAACAGCTTAACCGGAGGAAAAAGCTTTTTTTGAAAAAATCCCTAAGCCCCGGGTTCACAATTTTAGCAAAAATCTGACTTTCCCCAATTCATTCAAAAATGGTGCCAAACGTTTGCAAACGCTCCCCTGAAAGTTTTGGCAGTCGAAACAGATGGCTTTTTATCACAGAACAAGAAATCAGCCCTGAAAAACTTAACCGGCGGAAAAAGATTTTTTGAACAAATCCCTAAGCTCCGGGGTCACAATTTCAGGAAAAATCTGACTTTTGCCAATTCACTCAAAAATGGTGCCAAATGTTTGCAAATGCTCCCGTGAACGTTTTGGCAGTCGAAACAGAAGGCTTTATATCACAGGACAAGAAATCAGCCCTGAAAAACTTAACCGGCGGAAAAAGATTTTTTGAAAAAATCCCTAGGCCCCGGGGTCACAATTTCCGCAAAAATCTGAGATTCGGGAATTCAGTCAAATATGGTGCCAAACGCTTGCAAATGCTCCCCTGAAAGGTTTGGCAGTCGATACAGAAGGCTTTTTATCACAGGACATGATATCAGCCCTGAAAAACTTAACCGGCGGAAAAAGATTTTTTTGATAAAATCCCGAAGTCCCGGGGTCACAAATTCAGCAAAAATCTGACGTTTGCCAATTCACTCAAAAATGGTGCCAAACCCTTGCAAATGCTCCCCTGAAAGTTTTGGCACTCGAAACAGATGGCTTTTTATCTCAGGACAAGAAATCAGCCCTCAAAAACTAAACCAGCGGGAAAGATTTTTTGAAAAAATCCCTAAGCCCCTGGGTCACAATTTCAGCAAAAATCTGAATTTCGGGAATTCAGTCAAATATGGTGCCAAGCGCTTGCAAATGCTCCCTTGAAAGGTTTGGCAGTCGATACAGAAGGCTTTTTATCACAGGACAAGAAATCAGCCCTGAAAAACTTAACCGGCGGAAAATGATTTTTTGAAAAAATCCCTAAGCCCCTGGGTCACAATTTCAGCAAAAATCTGAATTTCGGGAATTCAGTCAAATATGGTGCCGAACGGGTGCAAGTGCTCCCCTGAAAGTTTTGGCAGTTGAAACAGAAGGCTTTTTATCACAGGACAAGAAATCAGCCCTGAAAAACTTAACCGGTGGAAAAAGATTTTTTGAAAGAATCCCTAAGCCCCGGGGTCACAATTTGAGCAAAAATCTGACTTTTGCCAATTCAGTCAAATATGGTGCCGAACCGGTGCAAGTGCTCCCCTGAAAGTTTTGGCAGTCGAAACAGAAGGCTTTTTATCACAGGACAAGAAATCACCCCTGAAAAACTTAACCGGCGGAAAAAGATTTTTTGAAAGAATCCCTAAGCCCCGGGGTCACAATTTCAGCAAAAATCTGACTTTTGCCAATTCACTCAAAAATGTTGCCAAACGCTTGCGAATGCTTCCTTGGAAGTTTTGGCAGTCGAAACATGGCTTCTTATCAGAGGACAAGAAATCAGCCGTGAAAAACATAACCGGCGGAAAACGATTTTTTTTGAAAAAATCCCTAAGCCCCGGTGTCACAATTTTAGCAAAAATCTGACTTTTCCCAATTCACTCAAAAATGGTGCCAAATGTTTGCAAATGCTCCCGTGAACGTTTTGGCAGTCGAAACAGAAGGCTTTAATATCACAGGACAAGATATCAGCCCTGAAAAACTTAACCGGCGGAAAAAGATTTTTTGAAAAAATCCCTAAGCCCCGGGGTCACAATTTCCGCAAAAATCTGAGTTTCGGGAATTCAGTCAAATATGGTGCCAAACGCTTGCAAATGCTCCCCTGAAAGGTTTGGCAGTCGATACAGAAGGCTTTTTATCACAGGACATGATATCAGCCCTGAAAAACTTAACCGGCGGAAAAAGATTTTTTTGATAAAATCCCGAAGTCCCGGGGTCACAATTTCAGCAAAAATCTGACGTTTGCCAATTCACTCAAAAATGGTGCCAAACCCTTGCAAATGCTCCCCTGAAAGTTTTGGCAGTCGAAACAGATGGCTTTTTATCACAGGACAAGAAATCGGCCCTGAAAAACTAAACCAGCGGGAAAGATTTTTTGAAAAAATCCCTAAGCCCCTGGGTCACAATTTCAGCAAAAATCTGAATTTCGGGAATTCAGTCAAATATGGTGCCGAACGGGTGCAAGTGCTCCCCTGAAAGTTTTGGCAGTTGAAACAGAAGGCTTTTTATCACAGGACAAGAAATCAGCCCTGAAAAACTTAACCGGTGGAAAAAGATTTTTTGAAAGAATCCCTAAGCCCCGGGGTCACAATTTGAGCAAAAATCTGACTTTTGCCAATTCAGTCAAATATGGTGCCGAACCGGTGCAAGTGCTCCCCTGAAAGTTTTGGCAGTCGAAACAGAAGGCTTTTTATCACAGGACAAGAAATCACCCCTGAAAAACTTAACCGGCGGAAAAAGATTTTTTTGAACAAATCCCTAAGACCCGGGGTCACAATTTCAGCAAAAATCTGACTTTTGCCAATTCACTCAAAAATGGTGCCAAACGCTTGCGAATGCTTCCTTGAAAGTTTTGGCAGTCGAAACATGGCTTCTTATCAGAGGACAAGAAATCAGCCGTGAAAAACATAACCGGCGGAAAACGATTTTTTTTGAAAAAATCCCTAAGCCCCGGTGTCACAATTTTAGCAAAAATCTGACTTTTCCCAATTCACTCAAAAATGGTGCCAAACATTTGCAAACGCTCCCCTGAAAGTTTTGGCAGTCGATACAGAAGGCTTTTTATCACAGGACAAGAAATCAGCCCTGAAAAACTTAACCGGCTCAAAAATTCACTCAAAAATGGTGCTAAACCCTTGCAAATGCTTCCCTGAAAGTTTTGGCAGTCGAAACAGATGGCTTTTTATCAAAGGACAAGAAATCAGCCCTGAAAAACTTAACCGGCGGAAAAAGTTTTTTTTGAAAAAATCCCGAAGTCCAGGGGTCACAATTTCAGCAAAAATCTGACTTTTGCCAATTCACTCAAAAATGGTGTCAAACGCTTGCAAATGCTCGTGAAAGTTTTGGCAGTCGAAACAGAAGCCTTATTATCACTGGAGAAGAAATCAGCCCTAAACAGCTTAACCGGCGGAAAAAGCTTTTTTTGAAAAAATCCCTAAGCCCCGGGTTCACAATTTTAGCAAAAATCTGACTTTTCCCAATTCATTCAAAAATGGTGCCAAACGTTTGCAAACGCTCCCCTGAAAGTTTTGGCAGTCGAAACAGATGGCTTTTTATCACAGAACAAGAAATCAGCCCTGAAAAACTTAACCGGCGGAAAAAGATTTTTTGAACAAATCCCTAATCCCCGGGGTCACAATTTCAGGAAAAATCTGACTTTTGCCAATTCACTCAAAAATGGTGCCAAATGTTTGCAAATGCTCCCCTGAACGTTTTGGCAGTCGAAACAGAAGGCTTTTTATCACAGGACAAGAAATCAGCCCTGAAAAACTTAACCGGCGGAAAAAGATTTTTTGAAAAAATCCCTAAGCCCCGGGGTCACAATTTCCGCAAAAATCTGAGATTCGGGAATTCAGTCAAATATGGTGCCAAACGCTTGCAAATGCTCCCCTGAAAGGTTTGGCAGTCGATACAGAAGGCTTTTTATCACAGGACAAGAAATCAGCCCTGAAAAACTTAACCGGCGGAAAAAGATTTTTTGAAAAAATCCCTAAGCCCCTGGGTCACAATTTCAGCAAAAATCTGAATTTCGGGAATTCAGTCAAATATGGTGCCGAACGGGTGCAAGTGCTCCCCTGAAAGTTTTGGCAGTTGAAACAGAAGGCTTTTTATCACAGGACAAGAAATCAGCCCTGAAAAACTTAACCGGTGGAAAAAGATTTTTTGAAAGAATCCCTAAGCCCCGGGGTCACAATTTGAGCAAAAATCTGACTTTTGCCAATTCAGTCAAATATGGTGCCAAACGCTTGCAAATGCTCCCCTGAAAGCTTTGGCAGTCGATACAGAATGCTTTTTATAACAGTACAAGAAATCACCCCTGAAAAACTTAACCGGCGGAAAAAGATTTTTTTGAAAAAATCCCGAAATCCCGGGGTCACAATTTCAGCAAAAATCTGACTTTTGCCAATTCACTCAAAAATGGTGCCAAACCCTTGCAAATGCTCCCCTGAAAGTTTTGGCAGTCGAAACAGAAGGCTTTTTATTACAGGACAAGAAATCAGCCGTGAAAAACTTAACCGGCGGAAAAAGATTTTTTGAAAAAATCCGTAAGCCCCGGGGTCACAATTTCAGAAAAAATCTGACTTTCGGGAATTCAGTCAAATATGGTGCCGAACGGGTGCAAGTGCTCCCCTGAAAGGTTTGGCAGTCGAAACAGAAGGCTTTTTATCACAGGACAAGAAATCAGCCCTGGAAACTTAACCGGCGGAAAAAGATTTTTTTGAAAAAATCCCTAAGCCCCGGGGTCACAATTTCAGCAAAAATCTGACTTTTGCCAATTCACTCAAAAATGGTGCCAAACGCTTGCGAATGCTTCCTTGGAAGTTTTGGCAGTTGAAACAGATGGCTTTTTATCAGAGGACAAGAAATCAGCCGTGAAAAACATAACCGGCGGGAAAAGATTTTTTTTGAAAAAATCCCTAAGCCCCGGGGTCACAATTTTAGCAAAAATCTGACTTTTCCCAATTCATTAAAAAATTGTGCCAAACGTTTGCAAACGCTCCGCTGAAAGTTTTGGCAGTCGAAACAGAAGCCTTATTATCACTGGAGAAGAAATCAGCCCTAAACAGCTTAACCGGCGGAAAAAGCTTTTTTTGAAAAAATCCCTAAGCCCCGGGTTCACAATTTCAGCAAAAATCTGACTTTTGCCAATTCACTCAAAAATGGTGCCAAACGCTTGCGAATGCTTCCTTGGAAGTTTTGGCAGTCGAAACAGATGGCTTTTTATCAGAGGACAAGAAATCAGCCCTGAAAAACTTAACCGGCGGAAAAAGATTTTTTGAAAAAATCCCTAAGCCCCGGGGTCACAATTTCAGCAAAAATCTGACTTTTGCCAATTCACTCAAAAATGGTTCCAAACCCCCTTGCAAATGCTCCCCTGAAAGTTTTGGCAGTCGAAACAGAAGGCTTTTTATCACAGGACAAGAAATTAGCCCTGAAAAACTTAACCGGCGGAAAAAGTTTTTTTTGAAAAAATCCCGAAGTCCCGGGGTCACAATTTCAGCAAAAATCTGACTTTCGGGAATTCAGTCAAATATGGTGCCAAACGCTTGCAAATGCTCCCCTGAAAGGTTTGGCAGTCGATACAGAAGGCTTTTTATCAGAGGACAAGAAATCAGCCGTGAAAAACATAACCGGCGGAAAAAGATTTTTTTTGAAAAAATCCCTAAGCCCCGGGGTCACAATTTTAGCAAAAATCTGACTTTTCCCAATTCTTTAAAAAATGGTGCCAAACGTTTGCAAACGCTCCGCTGAAAGTTTTGGCAGTCGAAACAGAAGGCTTATTATCGCTGGAGAAGAAATCAGCCCTAAACAGCTTAACCGGCGAAAAAAGATTTTTTTGAAAAAATCCCTAAGCCCCGGGGTCACAATTTCAGCAGAAATCTGACTTTTGCCAATGCACTCAAAAATGGTGCCAAACGCTTGCAAATGCTCCCCTGAAAGTTTTTGCAGTCAAAACAGAAGCCTTATTATCACTGGAGAAGAAATCAGCCCCAAACAGCTTAACCGGCGGAAAAAGATTTTTTTGAAAAAATCCGTAAGCCCCGGGGTCACAATTTCAGAAAAAATCTGACTTTCGGGAATTCAGTCAACTATGGTGCCGAACGGGTGCAAGTGCTCCCCTGAAAGGTTTGGCAGTCGAAACAGAAGGCTTTTTAGCACAGGACAAGAAATCAGCCCTGGAAACTTAACCGGCGGAAAAAGATTTTTTTGAAAAAATCCCTAAGCCCCGGGGTCACAATTTCAGCAAAAATCTGACTTTTCCCAATTCACTCAAAAATGGTGCCAAACGCTTGTGAATGCTTCCTTGGAAGTTTTGGCAGTCGAAACAGATGGCTTTTTATCAGAGGACAAGAAATCAGCCGTGAAAAACATAACCGGCGGGAAAAGATTTTTTTTTGAAAAAATCCCTAAGCCCCGGGGTCACAATTTTAGCAAAAATCTGACTTTTCCCAATTCATTAAAAAATTGTGCCAAACGTTTGCAAACGCTCCGCTGAAAGTTTTGGCAGTCGAAACAGAAGCCTTATTATCACTGGAGAAGAAATCAGCCCTAAACAGCTTAACCGGCGGAAAAAGCTTTTTTTGAAAAAATCCCCAAGCCCCGGGTTCACAATTTTAGCAAAAATCTGACTTTTCCCAATTCATTCAAAAATGGTGCCAAACGTTTGCAAACGCTCCCCTGAAAGTTTTGGCAGTCGAAACAGATGGCTTTTTATCACAGAACAAGAAATCAGCCCTGAAAAACTTAACCGGCGGAAAAAGATTTTTTGAACAAATCCCTAAGCCCCGGGGTCACAATTTCAGGAAAAATCTGACTTTTGCCAATTCACTCAAAAATGGTGCCAAATGTTTGCAAATGCTCCCCTGAACGTTTTGGCAGTCGAAACAGAAGGCTTTATATCACAGGACAAGAAATCAGCCCTGAAAAACTTAAGCGGCGGAAAAAGATTTTTTGAAAAAATCCCTAAGCCCCGGGGTCACAATTTCCGCAAAAATCTGAGTTTCGGGAATTCAGTCAAATATGGTGCCAAACGCTTGAAAATGCTCCCCTGAAAGGTTTGGCAGTCGATACAGAAGGCTTTTTATCACAGGACATGATATCAGCCCTGAAAAACTTAACCGGCGGAAAAAGATTTTTTTGATAAAATCCCGAAGTTCCGGGGTCACAATTTCAGCAAAAATCTGACTTTTGCCAATTCACTCAAAAATGGTGCCAAACCCTTGCAAATGCTCCCCTGAACGTTTTGGCAGTCGAAACAGAAGGCTTTATATCACAGGACAAGAAATCAGCCCTGAAAAACTAAACCAGCGGAAAAAGATTTTTTGAAAAAATCCCTAAGCCCCGGGGTCACAATTTCAGCAAAAATCTGACTTTTGCCAATTCACTCAAAAATGGTGCCAAACGCTTGCGAATGCTTCCTTGGAAGTTTTGGCAGTCGAAACAGATGGCTTTTTATCAGAGGACAAGAAATCAGCCGTGAAAAACATAACCGGCGGGAAAAGATTTTTTTTGAAAAAATCCCTAAGCCCCGGGGTCACAATTTTAGCAAAAATCTGACTTTTCCCAATTCATTAAAAAATTGTGCCAAACGTTTGCAAACGCTCCGCTGAAAGTTTTGGCAGTCGAAACAGAAGCCTTATTATCACTGGAGAAGAAATCAGCCCTAAACAGCTTAACCGGCGGAAAAAGCTTTTTTTGAAAAAATCCCTAAGCCCCGGGTTCACAATTTTAGCAAAAATCTGACTTTTCCCAATTCATTCAAAAATGGTGCCAAACATTTGCAAACGCTCCCCTGAAAGTTTTGGCAGTCGAAACAGATGGCTTTTTATCACAGAACAAGAAATCAGCCCTGAAAAACTTAACCGGCGGAAAAAGATTTTTTGAAAAAATCCCTAAGCCCCGGGGTCACAATTTCAGCAAAAATCTGACTTTTGCCAATTCACTCAAAAATGGTGCCAAACGCTTGCGAATGCTTCCTTGGAAGTTTTGGCAGTCGAAACAGATGGCTTTTTATCAGAGGACAAGAAATCAGCCGTGAAAAACTTAACCGGCGGAAAAAGATTTTTTGAAAAAATCCCTAAGCCCCGGGGTCACAATTTCAGCAAAAATCTGACTTTTGCCAATTCACTCAAAAATGGTGCCAAACCCCCTTGCAAATGCTCCCCTGAAAGTTTTGGCAGTCGAAACAGAAGGCTTTTTATCACAGGACAAGAAATTAGCCCTGAAAAACTTAACCGGCGGAAAAAGTTTTTTTTGAAAAAATCCCGAAGTCCCGGGGTCACAATTTCAGCAAAAATCTGACTTTCGGGAATTCAGTCAAATATGGTGCCAAACGCTTGCAAATGCTCCCCTGAAAGGTTTGGCAGTCGATACAGAAGGCTTTTTATCAGAGGACAAGAAATCAGCCGTGAAAAACATAACCGGCGGAAAAAGATTTTTTTTGAAAAAATCCCTAAGCCCCGGGGTCACAATTTTAGCAAAAATCTGACTTTTCCCAATTCTTTAAAAAATGGTGCCAAACGTTTGCAAACGCTCCGCTGAAAGTTTTGGCAGTCGAAACAGAAGCCTTATTATCGCTGGAGAAGAAATAAGCCCTAAACAGCTTAACCGGAGAAAAAAGATTTTTTTGAAAAAATCCCTAAGCCCCGGGGTCACAATTTCAGCAGAAATCTGACTTTTGCCAATGCACTCAAAAATGGTGCCAAACGCTTGCAAATGCTCCCCTGAAAGTTTTTGCAGTCAAAACAGAAGCCTTATTATCACTGGAGAAGAAATCAGCCCTAAACAGCTTAACCGGCGGAAAAATATTTTTTTGAAAAAATCCGTAAGCCCCGGGGTCACAATTTCAGAAAAAATCTGACTTTCGGGAATTCAGTCAAATATGGTGCCGAACGGGTGCAAGTGCTCCCCTGAAAGGTTTGGCAGTCGAAACAGAAGGCTTTTTATCACAGGACAAGAAATCAGCCCTGGAAACTTAACCGGCGGAAAAAGATTTTTTTGAAAAAATCCCTAAGCCCCGGGGTCACAATTTCAGCAAAAATCTGACTTTTCCCAATTCACTCAAAAATGGTGCCAAACGCTTGCGAATGCTTCCTTGGAAGTTTTGGCAGTCGAAACAGATGGCTTTTTATCAGAGGACAAGAAATCAGCCGTGAAAAACATAACCGGCGGGAAAAGATTTTTTTTTGAAAAAATCCCTAAGCCCCGGGGTCACAATTTTAGCAAAAATCTGACTTTTCCCAATTCATTAAAAAATTGTGCCAAACGTTTGCAAACGCTCCGCTGAAAGTTTTGGCAGTCGAAACAGAAGCCTTATTATCACTGGAGAAGAAATCAGCCCTAAACAGCTTAACCGGCGGAAAAAGCTTTTTTTGAAAAAATCCCCAAGCCCCGGGTTCACAATTTTAGCAAAAATCTGACTTTTCCCAATTCATTCAAAAATGGTGCCAAACGTTTGCAAACGCTCCCCTGAAAGTTTTGGCAGTCGAAACAGATGGCTTTTTATCACAGAACAAGAAATCAGCCCTGAAAAACTTAACCGGCGGAAAAAGATTTTTTCAACAAATCCCTAAGCCCCGGGGTCACAATTTCAGGAAAAATCTGACTTTTGCCAATTCACTCAAAAATGGTGCCAAATGTTTGCAAATGCTCCCCTGAACGTTTTGGCAGTCGAAACAGAAGGCTTTATATCACAGGACAAGAAATCAGCCCTGAAAAACCTAAGCGGCGGAAAAAGATTTTTTGAAAAAATCCCTAAGCCCCGGGGTCACAATTTCCGCAAAAATCTGAGTTTCGGGAATTCAGTCAAATATGGTGCCAAACGCTTGAAAATGCTCCCCTGAAAGGTTTGGCAGTCGATACAGAAGGCTTTTTATCACAGGACATGATATCAGCCCTGAAAAACTTAACCGGCGGAAAAAGATTTTTTTGATAAAATCCCGAAGTTCCGGGGTCACAATTTCAGCAAAAATCTGACTTTTGCCAATTCACTCAAAAATGGTGCCAAACCCTTGCAAATGCTCCCCTGAACGTTTTGGCAGTCGAAACAGAAGGCTTTATATCACAGGACAAGAAATCAGCCCTGAAAAACTAAACCAGCGGAAAAAGATTTTTTGAAAAAATCCCTAAGCCCCGGGGTCACAATTTCAGCAAAAATCTGACTTTTGCCAATTCACTCAAAAATGGTGCCAAACGCTTGCGAATGCTTCCTTGGAAGTTTTGGCAGTCGAAACAGATGGCTTTTTATCAGAGGACAAGAAATCAGCCGTGAAAAACATAACCGGCGGGAAAAGATTTTTTTTGAAAAAATCCCTAAGCCCCGGGGTCACAATTTTAGCAAAAATCTGACTTTTCCCAATTCATTAAAAAATTGTGCCAAACGTTTGCAAACGCTCCGCTGAAAGTTTTGGCAGTCGAAACAGAAGCCTTATTATCACTGGAGAAGAAATCAGCCCTAAACAGCTTAACCGGCGGAAAAAGCTTTTTTTGAAAAAATCCCTAAGCCCCGGGTTCACAATTTTAGAAAAAATCTGACTTTCGGGAATTCAGTCAAATATGGTGCCGAACGGGTGCAAGTGCTCCCCTGAAAGGTTTGGCAGTCGAAACAAAAGGCTTTTTATCACAGGACAAGAAATCAGCCCTGGAAACTTAACCGGCGGAAAAAGATTTTTTTGAAAAAATCCCTAAGCCCCGGGGTCACAATTTCAGCAAAAATCTGACTTTTCCCAATTCACTCAAAAATGGTGCCAAACGCTTGCGAATGCTTCCTTGGAAGTTTTGGCAGTCGAAACAGATGGCTTTTTATCAGAGGACAAGAAATCAGCCGTAAAAAACATAACCGGCGGGAAAAGATTTTTTTTTGAAAAAATCCCTAAGCCCCGGGGTCACAATTTTAGCAAAAATCTGACTTTTCCCAATTCATTAAAAAATGGTGCCAAACGTTTGCAAACGCTCCGCTGAAAGTTTTGGCAGTCGAAACAGAAGCCTTATTATCACTGGAGAAGAAATCAGCCCTAAACAGCTTAACCAGCGGAAAAAGCTTTTTTTGAAAAAATCCCTAAGCCCCGGGGTCACAATTTCAGCAAAAATCTGACTTTTGCCAATTCACTCAAAAATGGTGCCAAACCCTTGCAAATGCTCCCCTGAACGTTTTGGCAGTCGAAACAGATGGCTTTTTATCACAGGACAAGAAATCAGCCCTGAAAAACTAAACCAGCGGAAAAAGATTTTTTTGTAAAAATCCCTAAGCCCCGGGGTCACAATTTCAGCAAAAATCTGAGTTTCGGGAATTCAGTCAAATATGGTGCCAAACGCTTGCAAATGCTCCCCTGAAAGGTTTGGCAGTCGATACAGAAGGCTTTTTATCACAGGACAAGAAATCAGCCCTGAAAAACTTAACCGGCGAAAAAGATTTTTTGAAAAAATGCCTAAGCCCCGGGGTCACAATTTCAGCAAAAATCTGACTTTTGCCAATTCACTCAAAAATGGTGCCAAACGCTTGCGAATGCTTCCCTGAAAGTTTTGGCAGTCGAAACAGAAGCCTTATTATCACTGGAGAAGAAATCAGCCCTAAACAGCTTAACCGGCGAAAAAAGATTTTTTTGTAAAAATCCCTAAGCCCCGGGGTCACAATTTCAGCAAAAATCTGACTTTTCCCAATTCACTCAAAAATGGTGCCAAACGTTTGCAAACGCTCCCCTGAAAGTTTTGGCAGTCGAAACCAATGGCTTTTTATCACAGGACAAGAAATCAGCCCTGAAAAACTTAACCGGCGGAAAAAGTTTTTTTGAAAAAAACCCTAAGCCCCGGGGTCACAATTTCAGCAAAAATCTGACTTTTGCCAATTCACTCAAAAATGGTGCCAAACCCTTGCAAATGCTCCCCTGAACGTTTTGGCAGTCGAAACAGAAGGCTTTATATCACAGGACAAGAAATCAGCCCTGAAAAACTTAACCGGCGGAAAAAGATTTTTTGAAAAAATCCCTAAGCCCCGGGGTCACAATTTCCGCAAAAATCTGAGTTTCGGGAATTCAGTCAAATATGGTGCCAAACGCTTGCAAATGCTCCCCTGAAAGGTTTGGCAGTCGATACAGAAGGCTTTTTATCACAGAACAAGAAATCAGCCCTGAAAAACTTAACCGGCGGAAAAAGATTTTTTGAACAAATCCCTAAGCCCCGGGGTCACAATTTCAGGAAAAATCTGACTTTTGCCAATTCACTCAAAAATGGTGCCAAATGTTTGCAAATGCTCCCCTGAACGTTTTGGCAGTCGAAACAGAAGGCTTTATATCACAGGACAAGAAATCAGCCCTGAAAAACTTAACCGGCGGAAAAAGATTTTTTGAAAAAATCCCTAAGCCCCGGGGTCACAATTTTAGCAAAAATCTGAATTTTCCCAATTCATTAAAAAATTGTGCCAAACGTTTGCAAACGCTCCGCTGAAAGTTTTGGTAGTCGAAACAGAAGCCTTATTATCACTGGAGAAGAAATCAGCCCTAAACAGCTTAACCGGCGGAAAAAGCTTTTTTTGAAAAAATCCCTAAGCCCCGGGTTCACAATTTTAGCAAAAATCTGACTTTTCCCAATTCATTCAAAAATGGTGCCAAACATTTGCAAACGCTCCCCTGAAAGTTTTGGCAGTCGAAACAGATGGCTTTTTATCACAGAACAAGAAATCAGCCCTGAAAAACTTAACCGGCGGAAAAAGATATTTTGAAAAAATCCCTAAGCCCCGGGGTCACAATTTGAGCAAAAATCTGACTTTTGCCAATTCAGTCAAATATGGTGCCGAACGGGTGCAAGTGCTCCCCTGAAAGTTTTGGCAGTCGAAACAGAAGGCTTTTTATTACAGGACAAGAAATCAGCCCTGAAAAACTTAACCGGCGGAAAAAGATATTTTGAAAAAATCCCTAAGCCCCGGGGTCACAATTTCAGCAAAAATCTGACCTTCGGGAATTCAGTCAAATATGGTGCCAAACGCTTGCAAATGCTCCCCTGAAAGGTTTGGCAGTTGATACAGAAGGCTTTTTATTACAGGAGAAGAAATCACCCCTGAAAAACTTAACCGGCGGAAAAAGATTTTTTTGAACAAATCCCTAAGCCCCGGGGTCACAATTTCAGCAAAAATCTGACTTTTGCCAATTCACTCAAAAATGGTGCCAAACGCTTGCGAATGCTTCCTTGGAAGTTTTGGCAGTCGAAACAGATGGCTTTTTATCAGAGGACAAGAAATCAGCCGTGAAAAACTTAACCGGCGGCAAAAGATTTTTTGAAAAAATCCCTAAGCCCCGGGGTCACAATTTCAGCAAAAATCTGACTTTTGCCAATTCACTCAAAAATGGTTCCAAACCCCCTTGCAAATGCTCCCCTGAAAGTTTTGGCAGTCGAAACAGAAGGCTTTTTATCACAGGACAAGAAATTAGCCCTGAAAAACTTAACCGGCGGAAAAAGTTTTTTTTGAAAAAATCCCTAAGCCCCGGGGTCACAATTTCAGCAAAAATCTGACTTTTGCCAATTCACTCAAAAATGGTGCCAAACGCTTGCGAATGCTTCCTTGGAAGTTTTGGCAGTCGAAACAGATGGCTTTTTATCAGAGGACAAGAAATCAGCCGTGAAAAACATAACCGGCGGGAAAAGATTTTTTTTGAAAAAATCCCTAAGCCCCGGGGTCACAATTTTAGCAAAAATCTGACTTTTCCCAATTCATTAAAAAATTGTGCCAAACGTTTGCAAACGCTCCGCTGAAAGTTTTGGCAGTCGAAACAGAAGCCTTATTATCACTGGAGAAGAAATCAGCCCTAAACAGCTTAACCGGCGGAAAAAGCTTTTTTTGAAAAAATCCCTAAGCCCCGGGTTCACAATTTTAGAAAAAATCTGACTTTCGGGAATTCAGTCAAATATGGTGCCGAACGGGTGCAAGTGCTCCCCTGAAAGGTTTGGCAGTCGAAACAGAAGGCTTTTTATCACAGGACAAGAAATCAGCCCTGGAAACTTAACCGGCGGAAAAAGATTTTTTTGAAAAAATCCCTAAGCCCCGGGGTCACAATTTCAGCAAAAATCTGACTTTTCCCAATTCACTCAAAAATGGTGCCAAACGCTTGCGAATGCTTCCTTGGAAGTTTTGGCAGTCGAAACAGATGGCTTTTTATCAGAGGACAAGAAATCAGCCGTGAAAAACATAACCGGCGGGAAAAGATTTTTTTTTGAAAAAATCCCTAAGCCCCGGGGTCACAATTTTAGCAAAAATCTGACTTTTCCCAATTCATTAAAAAATGGTGCCAAACGTTTGCAAACGCTCCGCTGAAAGTTTTGGCAGTCGAAACAGAAGCCTTATTATCACTGGAGAAGAAATCAGCCCTAAACAGCTTAACCAGCGGAAAAAGCTTTTTTTGAAAAAATCCCTAAGCCCCGGGTTCACAATTTTAGCAAAAATCTGACTTTTCCCAATTCATTCAAAAATGGTGCCAAACGTTTGCAAACGCTCCCCTGAAAGTTTTGGCAGTCGAAACAGATGGCTTTTTATCACAGAACAAGAAATCAGCCCTGAAAAACTTAACCGGCGGAAAAAGATTTTTTGAACAAATCCCTAAGCCCCGGGGTCACAATTTCAGGAAAAATCTGACTTTTGCCAATTCACTCAAAAATGGTGCCAAATGTTTGCAAATGCTCCCCTGAACGTTTTGGCAGTCAAAACAGAAGGCTTTATATCACAGGACAAGAAATCAGCCCTGAAAAACTTAACCGGCGGAAAAAGATTTTTTGAAAAAATCCCTAAGCCCCGGGGTCACAATTTCCGCAAAAATCTGAGTTTCGGGAATTCAGTCAAATATGGTGCCAAACGCTTGCAAATGCTCCCCTGAAAGGTTTGGCAGTCGATACAGAAGGCTTTTTATCACAGAACAAGAAATCAGCCCTGAAAAACTTAACCGGCGGAAAAAGATTTTTTGAACAAATCCCTAAGCCCCGGGGTCACAATTTCAGGAAAAATCTGACTTTTGCCAATTCACTCAAAAATGGTGCCAAATGTTTGCAAATGCTCCCCTGAACGTTTTGGCAGTCGAAACAGAAGGCTTTATATCACAGGACAAGAAATCAGCCCTGAAAAACTTAACCGGCGGAAAAAGATTTTTTGAAAAAATCCCTAAGCCCCGGGGTCACAATTTCCGCAAAAATCTGAGTTTCGGGAATTCAGTCAAATATGGTGCCAAACGCTTGCAAATGCTCCCCTGAAAGGTTTGGCAGTCGATACAGAAGTCTTTTTATCACAGGACATGATATCAGCCCTGAAAAACTTAACCGGCGGAAAAAGATTTTTTTGATAAAATCCCGAAGTCCCGGGGTCACAATTTCAGCAAAAATCTGACTTTTGCCAATTCACTCAAAAATGGTGCCAAACCCTTGCAAATGCTCCCCTGAACGTTTTGGCAGTCGAAACAGATGGCTTTTTATCACAGGACAAGAAATCAGCCCTGAAAAACTAAACCAGCGGAAAAAGATTTTTTTGTAAAAATCCCTAAGCCCCGGGGTCACAATTTCAGCAAAAATCTGAGTTTCGGGAATTCAGTCAAATATGGTGCCAAACGCTTGCAAATGCTCCCCTGAAAGGTTTGGCAGTCGATACAGAAGGCTTTTTATCACAGGACAAGAAATCAGCCCTGAAAAACTTAACCGGCGAAAAAGATTTTTTGAAAAAATGCCTAAGCCCCGGGGTCACAATTTCAGCAAAAATCTGACTTTTGCCAATTCACTCAAAAATGGTGCCAAACGCTTGCGAATGCTTCCCTGAAAGTTTTGGCAGTCGAAACAGAAGCCTTATTATCACTGGAGAAGAAATCAGCCCTAAACAGCTTAACCGGCGAAAAAAGATTTTTTTGTAAAAATCCCTAAGCCCCGGGGTCACAATTTCAGCAAAAATCTGACTTTTCCCAATTCACTCAAAAATGGTGCCAAACGTTTGCAAACGCTCCCCTGAAAGTTTTGGCAGTCGAAACCAATGGCTTTTTATCACAGGACAAGAAATCAGCCCTGAAAAACTTAACCGGCGGAAAAAGTTTTTTTGAAAAAAACCCTAAGCCCCGGGGTCACAATTTCAGCAAAAATCTGACTTTTGCCAATTCACTCAAAAATGGTGCCAAACCCTTGCAAATGCTCCCCTGAACGTTTTGGCAGTCGAAACAGAAGGCTTTATATCACAGGACAAGAAATCAGCCCTGAAAAACTTAACCGGCGGAAAAAGATTTTTTGAAAAAATCCCTAAGCCCCGGGGTCACAATTTCCGCAAAAATCTGAGTTTCGGGAATTCAGTCAAATATGGTGCCAAACGCTTGCAAATGCTCCCCTGAAAGGTTTGGCAGTCGATACAGAAGGCTTTTTATCACAGAACAAGAAATCAGCCCTGAAAAACTTAACCGGCGGAAAAAGATTTTTTGAACAAATCCCTAAGCCCCGGGGTCACAATTTCAGGAAAAATCTGACTTTTGCCAATTCACTCAAAAATGGTGCCAAATGTTTGCAAATGCTCCCCTGAACGTTTTGGCAGTCGAAACAGAAGGCTTTATATCACAGGACAAGAAATCAGCCCTGAAAAACTTAACCGGCGGAAAAAGATTTTTTGAAAAAATCCCTAAGCCCCGGGGTCACAATTTTAGCAAAAATCTGAATTTTCCCAATTCATTAAAAAATTGTGCCAAACGTTTGCAAACGCTCCGCTGAAAGTTTTGGCAGTCGAAACAGAAGCCTTATTATCACTGGAGAAGAAATCAGCCCTAAACAGCTTAACCGGCGGAAAAAGCTTTTTTTGAAAAAATCCCTAAGCCCCGGGTTCACAATTTTAGCAAAAATCTGACTTTTCCCAATTCATTCAAAAATGGTGCCAAACATTTGCAAACGCTCCCCTGAAAGTTTTGGCAGTCGAAACAGATGGCTTTTTATCACAGAACAAGAAATCAGCCCTGAAAAACTTAACCGGCGGAAAAAGATATTTTGAAAAAATCCCTAAGCCCCGGGGTCACAATTTGAGCAAAAATCTGACTTTTGCCAATTCAGTCAAATATGGTGCCGAACGGGTGCAAGTGCTCCCCTGAAAGTTTTGGCAGTCGAAACAGAAGGCTTTTTATTACAGGACAAGAAATCAGCCCTGAAAAACTTAACCGGCGGAAAAAGATATTTTGAAAAAATCCCTAAGCCCCGGGGTCACAATTTCAGCAAAAATCTGACCTTCGGGAATTCAGTCAAATATGGTGCCAAACGCTTGCAAATGCTCCCCTGAAAGGTTTGGCAGTTGATACAGAAGGCTTTTTATTACAGGAGAAGAAATCACCCCTGAAAAACTTAACCGGCGGAAAAAGATTTTTTTGAACAAATCCCTAAGCCCCGGGGTCACAATTTCAGCAAATATCTGACTTTTGCCAATTCACTCAAAAATGGTGCCAAACGCTTGCGAATGCTTCCTTGGAAGTTTTGGCAGTCGAAACAGATGGCTTTTTATCAGAGGACAAGAAATCAGCCGTGAAAAACTTAACCGGCGGCAAAAGATTTTTTGAAAAAATCCCTAAGCCCCGGGGTCACAATTTCAGCAAAAATCTGACTTTTGCCAATTCACTCAAAAATGGTTCCAAACCCCCTTGCAAATGCTCCCCTGAAAGTTTTGGCAGTCGAAACAGAAGGCTTTTTATCACAGGACAAGAAATTAGCCCTGAAAAACTTAACCGGCGGAAAAAGTTTTTTTTGAAAAAATCCCGAAGTCCCGGGGTCACAATTTCAGCAAAAATCTGACTTTCGGGAATTCAGTCAAATATGGTGCCAAACGCTTGCAAATGCTCCCCTGAAAGGTTTGGCAGTCGATACAGAAGGCTTTTTATCAGAGGACAAGAAATCAGCCGTGAAAAACATAACCGGCGGAAAAAGATTTTTTTTGAAAAAATCCCTAAGCCCCGGGGTCACAATTTTAGCAAAAATCTGACTTTTCCCAATTCTTTAAAAAATGGTGCCAAACGTTTGCAAACGCTCCGCTGAAAGTTTTGGCAGTCGAAACAGAAGCCTTATTATCGCTGGAGAAGAAATCAGCCCTAAACAGCTTAACCGGCGAAAAAAGATTTTTTTGAAAAAATCCCTAAGCCCCGGGGTCACAATTTCAGCAGAAATCTGACTTTTGCCAATGCACTCAAAAATGGTGCCAAACGCTTGCAAATGCTCCCCTGAAAGTTTTTGCAGTCAAAACAGAAGCCTTATTATCACTGGAGAAGAAATCAGCCCCAAACAGCTTAACCGGCGGAAAAAGATTTTTTTGAAAAAATCCGTAAGCCCCAGGGTCACAATTTCAGAAAAAATCTGACTTTCGGGAATTCAGTCAACTATGGTGCCGAACGGGTGCAAGTGCTCCCCTGAAAGGTTTGGCAGTCGAAACAGAAGGCTTTTTAGCACAGGACAAGAAATCAGCCCTGGAAACTTAACCGGCGGAAAAAGATTTTTTTGAAAAAATCCCTAAGCCCCGGGGTCACAATTTCAGCAAAAATCTGACTTTTCCCAATTCACTCAAAAATGGTGCCAAACGCTTGCGAATGCTTCCTTGGAAGTTTTGGCAGTCGAAACAGATGGCTTTTTATCAGAGGACAAGAAATCAGCCGTGAAAAACATAACCGGCGGGAAAAGATTTTTTTTTGAAAAAATCCCTAAGCCCCGGGGTCACAATTTTAGCAAAAATCTGACTTTTCCCAATTCATTAAAAAATTGTGCCAAACGTTTGCAAACGCTCCGCTGAAAGTTTTGGCAGTCGAAACAGAAGCCTTATTATCACTGGAGAAGAAATCAGCCCTAAACAGCTTAACCGGCGGAAAAAGCTTTTTTTGAAAAAATCCCCAAGCCCCGGGTTCACAATTTTAGCAAAAATCTGACTTTTCCCAATTCATTCAAAAATGGTGCCAAACGTTTGCAAACGCTCCCCTGAAAGTTTTGGCAGTCGAAACAGATGGCTTTTTATCACAGAACAAGAAATCAGCCCTGAAAAACTTAACCGGCGGAAAAAGATTTTTTGAACAAATCCCTAAGCCCCGGGGTCACAATTTCAGGAAAAATCTGACTTTTGCCAATTCACTCAAAAATGGTGCCAAATGTTTGCAAATGCTCCCCTGAACGTTTTGGCAGTCGAAACAGAAGGCTTTATATCACAGGACAAGAAATCAGCCCTGAAAAACTTAAGCGGCGGAAAAAGATTTTTTGAAAAAATCCCTAAGCCCCGGGGTCACAATTTCCGCAAAAATCTGAGTTTCGGGAATTCAGTCAAATATGGTGCCAAACGCTTGAAAATGCTCCCCTGAAAGGTTTGGCAGTCGATACAGAAGGCTTTTTATCACAGGACATGATATCAGCCCTGAAAAACTTAACCGGCGGAAAAAGATTTTTTTGATAAAATCCCGAAGTTCCGGGGTCACAATTTCAGCAAAAATCTGACTTTTGCCAATTCACTCAAAAATGGTGCCAAACCCTTGCAAATGCTCCCCTGAACGTTTTGGCAGTCGAAACAGAAGGCTTTATATCACAGGACAAGAAATCAGCCCTGAAAAACTAAACCAGCGGAAAAAGATTTTTTGAAAAAATCCCTATGCCCCGGGGTCACAATTTCAGCAAAAATCTGACTTTTGCCAATTCACTCAAAAATGGTGCCAAACGCTTGCGAATGCTTCCTTGGAAGTTTTGGCAGTCGAAACAGATGGCTTTTTATCAGAGGACAAGAAATCAGCCGTGAAAAACATAACCGGCGGGAAAAGATTTTTTTTGAAAAAATCCCTAAGCCCCGGGGTCACAATTTTAGCAAAAATCTGACTTTTCCCAATTCATTAAAAAATGGTGCCAAACGTTTGCAAACGCTCCGCTGAAAGTTTTGGCAGTCGAAACAGAAGCCTTATTATCACTGGAGAAGAAATCAGCCCTAAACAGCTTAACCGGCGGAAAAAGCTTTTTTTGAAAAAATCCCTAAGCCCCGGGTTCACAATTTTAGCAAAAATCTGACTTTTCCCAATTCATTCAAAAATGGTGCCAAACATTTGCAAACGCTCCCCTGAAAGTTTTGGCAGTCGAAACAGATGGCTTTTTATCACAGAACAAGAAATCAGCCCTGAAAAACTTAACCGGCGGGAAAAGATTTTTTGAAAAAATCCCTAAGCCCCGGGGTCACAATTTCAGCAAAAATCTGACTTTTGCCAATTCACTCAAAAATGGTGCCAAACGCTTGCGAATGCTTCCTTGGAAGTTTTGGCAGTCGAAACAGATGGCTTTTTATCAGAGGACAAGAAATCAGCCGTGAAAAACTTAACCGGCGGAAAAAGATTTTTTGAAAAAATCCCTAAGCCCCGGGGTCACAATTTCAGCAAAAATCTGACTTTTGCCAATTCACTCAAAAATGGTGCCAAACCCCCTTGCAAATGCTCCCCTGAAAGTTTTGGCAGTCGAAACAGAAGGCTTTTTATCACAGGACAAGAAATTAGCCCTGAAAAACTTAACCGGCGGAAAAAGTTTTTTTTGAAAAAATCCCGAAGTCCCGGGGTCACAATTTCAGCAAAAATCTGACTTTCGGGAATTCAGTCAAATATGGTGCCAAACGCTTGCAAATGCTCCCCTGAAAGGTTTGGCAGTCGATACAGAAGGCTTTTTATCAGAGGACAAGAAATCAGCCGTGAAAAACATAACCGGCGGAAAAAGATTTTTTTTGAAAAAATCCCTAAGCCCCGGGGTCACAATTTTAGCAAAAATCTGACTTTTCCCAATTCTTTAAAAAATGGTGCCAAACGTTTGCAAACGCTCCGCTGAAAGTTTTGGCAGTCGAAACAGAAGCCTTATTATCGCTGGAGAAGAAATAAGCCCTAAACAGCTTAACCGGAGAAAAAAGATTTTTTTGAAAAAATCCCTAAGCCCCGGGGTCACAATTTCAGCAGAAATCTGACTTTTGCCAATGCACTCAAAAATGGTGCCAAACGCTTGCGAATGCTTCCTTGGAAGTTTTGGCAGTCGAAACAGATGGCTTTTTATCAGAGGACAAGAAATCAGCCGTGAAAAACATAACCGGCGGGAAAATATTTTTTTTTGAAAAAATCCCTAAGCCCCGGGGTCACAATTTTAGCAAAAATCTGACTTTTCCCAATTCATTAAAAAATTGTGCCAAACGTTTGCAAACGCTCCGCTGAAAGTTTTGGCAGTCGAAACAGAAGCCTTATTATCACTGGAGAAGAAATCAGCGCTAAACAGCTTAACCGGCGGAAAAAGCTTTTTTTGAAAAAATCCCCAAGCCCCGGGTTCACAATTTTAGCAAAAATCTGACTTTTCCCAATTCATTCAAAAATGGTGCCAAACGTTTGCAAACGCTCCCCTGAAAGGTTTGGCAGTCGATACAGAAGGCTTTTTATCACAGGACATGATATCAGCCCTGAAAAACTTAACCGGCGGAAAAAGATTTTTTTGATAAAATCCCGAAGTTCCGGGGTCACAATTTCAGCAAAAATCTGACTTTTGCCAATTCACTCAAAAATGGTGCCAAACCCTTGCAAATGCTCCCCTGAACGTTTTGGCAGTCGAAAGAGAAGGCTTTATATCACAGGACAAGAAATCAGCCCTGAAAAACTAAACCAGCGGAAAAAGATTTTTTGAAAAAATCCCTAAGCCCCGGGGTCACAATTTCAGCAAAAATCTGACTTTTGCCAATTCACTCAAAAATGGTGCCAAACGCTTGCGAATGCTTCCTTGGAAGTTTTGGCAGTCGAAACAGATGGCTTTTTATCAGAGGACAAGAAATCAGCCGTGAAAAACATAACCGGCGGGAAAAGATTTTTTTTGAAAAAATCCCTAAGCCCCGGGGTCACAATTTTAGCAAAAATCTGACTTTTCCCAATTCATTAAAAAATTGTGCCAAACGTTTGCAAACGCTCCGCTGAAAGTTTTGGCAGTCGAAACAGAAGCCTTATTATCACTGGAGAAGAAATCAGCCCTAAACAGCTTAACCGGCGGAAAAAGCTTTTTTTGAAAAAATCCCTAAGCCCCGGGTTCACAATTTTAGAAAAAATCTGACTTTCGGGAATTCAGTCAAATATGGTGCCGAACGGGTGCAAGTGCTCCCCTGAAAGGTTTGGCAGTCGAAACAGAAGGCTTTTTATCACAGGACAAGAAATCAGCCCTGGAAACTTAACCGGCGGAAAAAGATTTTTTTGAAAAAATCCCTAAGCCCCGGGGTCACAATTTCAGCAAAAATCTGACTTTTCCCAATTCACTCAAAAATGGTGCCAAACGCTTGCGAATGCTTCCTTGGAAGTTTTGGCAGTCGAAACAGATGGCTTTTTATCAGAGGACAAGAAATCAGCCGTGAAAAACATAACCGGCGGGAAAAGATTTTTTTTTGAAAAAATCCCTAAGCCCCGGGGTCACAATTTTAGCAAAAATCTGACTTTTCCCAATTCATTAAAAAATGGTGCCAAACGTTTGCAAACGCTCCGCTGAAAGTTTTGGCAGTCGAAACAGAAGCCTTATTATCACTGGAGAAGAAATCAGCCCTAAACAGCTTAACCAGCGGAAAAAGCTTTTTTTGAAAAAATCCCTAAGCCCCGGGTTCACAATTTTAGCAAAAATCTGACTTTTCCCAATTCATTCAAAAATGGTGCCAAACGTTTGCAAACGCTCCCCTGAAAGTTTTGGCAGTCGAAACAGATGGCTTTTTATCACAGAACAAGAAATCAGCCCTGAAAAACTTAACCGGCGGAAAAAGATTTTTTGAACAAATCCCTAAGCCCCGGGGTCACAATTTCAGGAAAAATCTGACTTTTGCCAATTCACTCAAAAATGGTGCCAAATGTTTGCAAATGCTCCCCTGAACGTTTTGGCAGTCGAAACAGAAGGCTTTATATCACAGGACAAGAAATCAGCCCTGAAAAACTTAACCGGCGGAAAAAGATTTTTTGAAAAAATCCCTAAGCCCCGGGGTCACAATTTCCGCAAAAATCTGAGTTTCGGGAATTCAGTCAAATATGGTGCCAAACGCTTGCAAATGCTCCCCTGAAAGGTTTGGCAGTCGATACAGAAGGCTTTTTATCACAGAACAAGAAATCAGCCCTGAAAAACTTAACCGGCGGAAAAAGATTTTTTGAACAAATCCCTAAGCCCCGGGGTCACAATTTCAGGAAAAATCTGACTTTTGCCAATTCACTCAAAAATGGTGCCAAATGTTTGCAAATGCTCCCCTGAACGTTTTGGCAGTCGAAACAGAAGGCTTTATATCACAGGACAAGAAATCAGCCCTGAAAAACTTAACCGGCGGAAAAAGATTTTTTGAAAAAATCCCTAAGCCCCGGGGTCACAATTTCCGCAAAAATCTGAGTTTCGGGAATTCAGTCAAATATGGTGCCAAACGCTTGCAAATGCTCCCCTGAAAGGTTTGGCAGTCGATACAGAAGTCTTTTTATCACAGGACATGATATCAGCCCTGAAAAACTTAACCGGCGGAAAAAGATTTTTTTGATAAAATCCCGAAGTCCCGGGGTCACAATTTCAGCAAAAATCTGACTTTTGCCAATTCACTCAAAAATGGTGCCAAACCCTTGCAAATGCTCCCCTGAACGTTTTGGCAGTCGAAACAGATGGCTTTTTATCACAGGACAAGAAATCAGCCCTGAAAAACTAAACCAGCGGAAAAAGATTTTTTTGTAAAAATCCCTAAGCCCCGGGGTCACAATTTCAGCAAAAATCTGAGTTTCGGGAATTCAGTCAAATATGGTGCCAAACGCTTGCAAATGCTCCCCTGAAAGGTTTGGCAGTCGATACAGAAGGCTTTTTATCACAGGACAAGAAATCAGCCCTGAAAAACTTAACCGGCGAAAAAGATTTTTTGAAAAAATGCCTAAGCCCCGGGGTCACAATTTCAGCAAAAATCTGACTTTTGCCAATTCACTCAAAAATGGTGCCAAACGCTTGCGAATGCATCCCTGAAAGTTTTGGCAGTCGAAACAGAAGCCTTATTATCACTGGAGAAGAAATCAGCCCTAAACAGCTTAACCGGCGAAAAAAGATTTTTTGAAAAAATGCCTAAGCCCCGGGGTCACAATTTCAGCAAAAATCTGACTTTTCCCAATTCACTCAAAAATGGTGCCAAACGTTTGCAAACGCTCCCCTGAAAGTTTTGGCAGTCGAAACCAATGGCTTTTTATCACAGGACAAGAAATCAGCCCTGAAAAACTTAACCGGCGGAAAAAGTTTTTTTGAAAAAAACCCTAAGCCCCGGGGTCACAATTTCAGCAAAAATCTGACTTTTGCCAATTCACTCAAAAATGGTGCCAAACCCTTGCAAATGCTCCCCTGAACGTTTTGGCAGTCGAAACAGAAGGCTTTATATCACAGGACAAGAAATCAGCCCTGAAAAACTTAACCGGCGGAAAAAGATTTTTTGAAAAAATCCCTAAGCCCCGGGGTCACAATTTCCGCAAAAATCTGAGTTTCGGGAATTCAGTCAAATATGGTGCCAAACGCTTGCAAATGCTCCCCTGAAAGGTTTGGCAGTCGATACAGAAGGCTTTTTATCACAGAACAAGAAATCAGCCCTGAAAAACTTAACCGGCGGAAAAAGATTTTTTGAACAAATCCCTAAGCCCCGGGGTCACAATTTCAGGAAAAATCTGACTTTTGCCAATTCACTCAAAAATGGTGCCAAATGTTTGCAAATGCTCCCCTGAACGTTTTGGCAGTCGAAACAGAAGGCTTTATATCACAGGACAAGAAATCAGCCCTGAAAAACTTAACCGGCGGAAAAAGATTTTTTGTAAAAATCCCTAAGCCCCGGGGTCACAATTTCCGCAAAAATCTGAGTTTCGGGAATTCAGTCAAATATGGTGCCAAACACTTGCAAATGCTCCCCTGAAAGGTTTGGCAGTCGATACAGAAGTCTTTTTATCACAGGACATGATATCAGCCCTGAAAAACTTAACCGGCGGAAAAAGATTTTTTTGATAAAATCCCGAAGTCCCGGGGTCACAATTTCAGCAAAAATCTGACTTTTGCCAATTCACTCAAAAATGGTGCCAAACCCTTGCAAATGCTCCCCTGAACGTTTTGGCAGTCGAAACAGATGGCTTTTTATCACAGGACAAGAAATCAGCCCTGAAAAACTAAACCAGCGGAAAAAGATTTTTTTGTAAAAATCCCTAAGCCCCGGGGTCACAATTTCAGCAAAAATCTGAGTTTCGGGAATTCAGTCAAATATGGTGCCAAACGCTTGCAAATGCTCCCCTGAAAGGTTTGGCAGTCGATACAGAAGGCTTTTTATCACAGGACAAGAAATCAGCCCTGAAAAACTTAACCGGCGAAAAAGATTTTTTGAAAAAATGCCTAAGCCCCGGGGTCACAATTTCAGCAAAAATCTGACTTTTCCCAATTCACTCAAAAATGGTGCCAAACGCTTGCGAATGCTTCCCTGAAAGTTTTGGCAGTCGAAACCAATGGCTTTTTATCACAGGACAAGAAATCAGCCCTGAAAAACTTAACCGGCGGAAAAAGTTTTTTTGAAAAAAACCCTAAGCCCCGGGGTCACAATTTCAGCAAAAATCTGACTTTTGCCAATTCACTCAAAAATGGTGCCAAACCCTTGCAAATGCTCCCCTGAAAGTTTTGGCAGTCGAAACAGAAGGCTTTTTATCACAGGACAAGAAATTAGCCCTGAAAAACTTAACCGGCGAAAAAGATTTTTTGAAAAAATGCCTAAGCCCCGGGGTCACAAGTTCAGCAAAAATCTGACTTTTGCCAATTCACTCAAAATTAGTGCCAAATGTTTGCCAATGCTCCCCTGAAAGCTTTTGCAGTCGAAACAGAAGGCTTTTTATCACAGGACAAGAAATCAGCCCTGAAATACTTATCGGGCAGAAAAAGATACTTGGAAAAAAGTCCCTAAGGCCCGGGGTCACAATTTCAGCAAAAATCTGACTTTTGCAATTCAGTCAAATATGGTGCCAAATGTTTGCAAATGCTCCCCTGAAAGTTTTGGCAGTCGAAACAGAAGGCTTTTTATCACAGTTCAAGAAATCAGCCCTGAAAAACTTAACCGGCGGAAAAAGATATTTTGAAAAAAATCCCTAAGCCCCGGGGTCACAATTTCAGCAAACATCTGACTTTTGCCAATTCACTCAAAAATGGTGCCAAACCCTTGCAAATGCTCCCCTGAAAGTTTTGGCAGTCGAAACAGAAGGCTTTTTATCACAGGACAAGAAATCAGCCCTGAAAAACTTAACCGGCGGAAAAAGATATTTTGAAAAAATCCCTAAGCCCCGGGGTCACAATTTCATCAAAAATCTGACTTTTGCCAATTCAGTCAAATATGGTGCCAAATGTTTGCAAATGCTCCCCTGAAAGTTTTGGCAGTCGATACAGAAGGCTTTTTATCACAGGACAAGAAATCAGCCCTGAAAAACTTAAACAGCGGAAAAAGATATTTTTTAAAAATGTCACAATTTCATCAAAAATCTGACATATGCCAATTCACTCAAAAATGGTGCCAAATGTTTGCAAATGCTCCCCTGAAAGTTTTGGCAGTCGAAACCGAAGGCTTTTTATCACAGGACAAGAAATCAGACCTGAAAAACTTAACCAGCGGAAAAAGATATTTTGAAAAAATCCCTAAGACCCGGGAGTCACAATTTCATCAAAAATCTGACTTTTGCCAATGCACTCAAAAATGGTGCCAAACCCTTGCAAATGCTCCCCTGAAAGGTTTGGCAGTCGAAACAGAAGCCTTATTATCACAGGACAAGAAATCGGCTGTGAAAAACATAACCGGAGGAAAAATATTTTTTTGAAAACATCCTTAAGCCCCGGGGTCACAATTTCAGCAAAAATCTGACTTTTCCCAATTCACTCAAAAATGGTGCCAAATGTTTGCAAATGCTCCCCTGAAAGTTTTGGCAGTCGAAACAGAAGGCTTTTTATCACAGGACAAGAAATCAGCCCTGAAAAACTTAACCGGCGGAAAAAGATATTTTGAAAAAATCCCTAAGCCCCGGGGTCACAATTTCAGCAAAAATCTGACTTTTGCCAATTCAGTCAAATATGGTGCCAAACCCTTGCAAATGCTCCCCTGAAAGGTTTGGCAGTCGATACAGAAGGCTTTTTATCATAGGACATGAAATCTGCCCTGAAAAACTTAACCGGCGGAAAAAGATTTTTTGAAAAAATCCCTAAGCCCCGGGGTCACAATTTCAGCAAAAATCTGACTTTTGCCAATTCAATCCAAAATGGTGCCAAATGTTTGGAAATGCTCCCCTGAAAGTTTTGGCAGTCGAAACAGATGGCTTTTAATCACAGGACAAGAAATCAGCCCTGAAAAACTTAACTGGCGGAAAAAGATATTTTGAAAAAATCCCTAAGCCCCGGGGTCACAATTTCAGCAAAAATCTGACTTTTGCCAATTCACTCAAAAATGGTGCCAAACCCCTGCAATTGCTCACCTGAAAGTTTTGGCAGTCGAAACAGAAGGCTTATTATCACAGGACAAGAAATCAGCCCTGAAAAACTTAACCAGCGGAAAAAGATATTTTGAAAAAATCCCTAAGCCCCGGGGTCACAATTTCAGCAAAAATCTGACTTTTGCCAATTCAGTGAAATATGGTGCCAAACCCTTGCAGATGCTCCCCTGAAAGGTTTGGCAGTCGATACAGAAGGCTTTTTATCACAGGACAAGAAATCAGCCCTGAAAAACTTAACCGGCGGAAAAAGATATTTTGAAAAAATCCCTAAGCCCCGGGGTCACAATTTCATCAAAAATCTGACTTTTGCCAATTCAGTCAAATATGGTGCCAAATGTTTGCAAATGCTCCCCTGAAAGTTTTGGCAGTCGATACAGAAGGCTTTTTATCACAGGACAAGAAATCAGCCCTGAAAAACTTAAACAGCGGAAAAAGATATTTTTTAAAAATGTCACAATTTCATCAAAAATCTGACATATGCCAATTCACTCAAAAATGGTGCCAAATGTTTGCAAATGCTCCCCTGAAAGTTTTGGCAGTCGAAACCGAAGGCTTTTTATCACAGGACAAGAAATCAGACCTGAAAAACTTAACCAGCGGAAAAAGATATTTTGAAAAAATCCCTAAGACCCGGGAGTCACAATTTCATCAAAAATCTGACTTTTGCCAATGCACTCAAAAATGGTGCCAAACCCTTGCAAATGCTCCCCTGAAAGGTTTGGCAGTCGAAACAGAAGCCTTATTATCACAGGACAAGAAATCGGCTGTGAAAAACATAACCGGAGGAAAAATATTTTTTTGAAAACATCCTTAAGCCCCGGGGTCACAATTTCAGCAAAAATCTGACTTTTCCCAATTCACTCAAAAATGGTGCCAAATGTTTGCAAATGCTCCCCTGAAAGTTTTGGCAGTCGAAACAGAAGGCTTTTTATCACAGGACAAGAAATCAGCCCTGAAAAACTTAACCGGCGGAAAAAGATATTTTGAAAAAATCCCTAAGCCCCGGGGTCACAATTTCAGCAAAAATCTGACTTTTGCCAATTCAGTCAAATATGGTGCCAAACCCTTGCAAATGCTCCCCTGAAAGGTTTGGCAGTCGATACAGAAGGCTTTTTATCATAGGACATGAAATCTGCCCTGAAAAACTTAACCGGCGGAAAAAGATTTTTTGAAAAAATCCCTAAGCCCCGGGGTCACAATTTCAGCAAAAATCTGACTTTTGCCAATTCAATCCAAAATGGTGCCAAATGTTTGGAAATGCTCCCCTGAAAGTTTTGGCAGTCGAAACAGATGGCTTTTAATCACAGGACAAGAAATCAGCCCTGAAAAACTTAACTGGCGGAAAAAGATATTTTGAAAAAATCCCTAAGCCCCGGGGTCACAATTTCAGCAAAAATCTGACTTTTGCCAATTCACTCAAAAATGGTGCCAAACCCCTGCAATTGCTCACCTGAAAGTTTTGGCAGTCGAAACAGAAGGCTTATTATCACAGGACAAGAAATCAGCCCTGAAAAACTTAACCAGCGGAAAAAGATATTTTGAAAAAATCCCTAAGCCCCGGGGTCACAATTTCAGCAAAAATCTGACTTTTGCCAATTCAGTGAAATATGGTGCCAAACCCTTGCAGATGCTCCCCTGAAAGGTTTGGCAGTCGATACAGAAGGCTTTTTATCACAGGACAAGAAATCAGCCCTGAAAAACTAAACCAGCGGAAAAAGATTTTTTGAAAAAATCCCTAAGCCCCGGGGTCACAATTTCAGCAAAAATCTGACTTTTGCCAATTCAATCAAATAGGGTGCCGAACCGGTGCAAGTGCTCCCCTGAAAGTTTTGGCAGTCGAAACAGAAGGCTTTTTATCACAGTTCAAGAAATCAGCCCTGAAAAACTTAGCCGGCGGAAAAAGATATTTTGCAAAAATGCCTAAGCCCCGGGGTCACAATTTCAGCAAAAATATGACCTCCGGGAATTCAGTCAAATATGGTGCCAAACGCTTGCAAATGCTCCCCTGAAAGGTTTGGCAGTCGATACAGAAGTCTTTTTATTACAGGACAAGAAATCAGCCCTGAAAAACTTAACCGGCGGAAAAAGATTTTTTGAAAAAATCCCTAAGCCCCGGGGTCACAATTTCAGAAAAAATCTGACTTTCGGGAATTCAGTCAAATATGGTGCTGAACGGGTGCAAGTGCTCCCCTGAAAGGTTTGGCAGTCGAAACAGAAGGCTTTTTATCACAGGTCAAGAAATCAGCCCTGGAAACTTAACCGGCGGAAAAAGATTTTTTTGAAAAAATCCCTAAGCCCCGGGGTCACAGTTTCAGCAAAAATCTAAGTTTTGCCAATTCACTCAAAAATGGTGTCAAACGCTTGCAAATGCTCGTGAAAGTGTTGGCAGTCGAAACAGAAGCCATATTATCACTGGAGAAGAAATCAGCCCTAAACAGCTTAACCGGCGGAACAAGATTTTTTTGAAAAAATCCCTAAGCCCTGCGGTCACAATTTCAGCAAAAATCTGACTTTTGCCAATTCACTCAAAAATGGTGCCAAACGCTTGCGAATGCTTCCCTGAAAGTTTTGGCAGTCGAAACAGATGGCTTTTTATCAGAGGACAAGAAATCAGCCCTGAAAAACATAACCGGCGAAAAAAGATTTTTTTTGCAAAAATCCCTAAGCCCCGGGTTCACAATTTTAGCAAAAATCTGACTTTTCCCAATTCATTCAAAAATGGTGCCAAACATTTGCAAACGCTCCCCTGAAAGTTTTGGCAGTCGAAACAGATGGCTTTTTATCACAGAACAAGAAATCAGCCCTGAAAAACTTAACCGGCGGAAAAAGATATTTTGAAAAAATCCCTAAGCCCCGGGGTCACAATTTCATCAAGAATCTGACTTTTGCCAATTCAGTCAAATATGGTGCCAAATGTTTGCAAATGCTCCCCTGAAATTTTTGGCAGTCGAAACCGAAGGCTTTTTATAACAGCACAAGAAATCAGCCCTCAGCAACTTAACCGGCGGAAAAAGTAAATTTTGAAAAAATCCCTAAGCCCCGGGGTCACAATTACAGCAAACATCTGACTTTTGCCAATTCACTCAGAAATGGTGCCAAACCCTTGCAAATGCTCCCCTGAAAGTTTTGGCAGTCGAAACAGAAGGCTTTTTATCACAGGACAAGAAATCAGCCCTGAAAAACTTAACCGGCGGAAAAAGATATTTTGAAAAAATCCCTAAGACCCCGGAGTCACAATTTCATCAAAAATCTGACTTTTGCCAATTCAGTCAAATATGGTGCCAAATGTTTGCAAATGCTCCCCTGAAAGTTTTGGCAGTCGATACAGAAGGCTTTTTATCACAGGACAAGAAATCAGCCCTGAAAAACTTAACCAGCGGAAAAAGATATTTTTTAAAAATGTCACAATTTCATCAAAAATCTGACATATGCCAATTCACTCAAAAATGGTGCCAAATGTTTGCAAATGCTCCCCTGAAAGTTTTGGCAGTCGAAACCGAAGGCTTTTTATCACAGGACAAGAAATCAGACCTGAAAAACTTAACCAGCGGAAAAAGATATTTTGAAAAAATCCCTAAGACCCCGGAGTCACAATTTCATCAAAAATCTGACTTTTGCCAATGCACTCAAAAATGGTGCCAAACCCTTGCAAATGCTCCCCTGAAAGGTTTGGCGGTCGAAACAGAAGCCTTATTATCACAGGACAAGAAATCGGCTGTGAAAAACATAACCGGAGGAAAAATATTTTTTTGAAAACATCCTTAAGCCCCGGGGTCACAATTTCAGCAAAAATCTGACTTTTCCCAATTCACTCAAAAATGGGGCGAAATGTTTGCAAATGCTCCCCTGAAAGTTTTGGCAGTCGAAACAGAAGGCTTTTTATCACAGGACAAGAAATCAGCCCTGAAAAACTTAACCGGCGGAAAAAGATATTTTGAAAAAATCCCTAAGCCCCGGGGTCACAATTTCAGCAAAAATCTGACTTTTGCCAATTCAGTCAAATATGGTGCCAAATGTTTGCAAATGCTCCCCTGAATGTTTTGGCAGTCGAAACAGATGGCTTTTTATCACAGGACAAGAAATCAGCTGTGAAAAACATAACTGGCGGAAAAATATTTTTTTGAAAAAATCCCTAAGCCCCGGGGTCACAATTTCAGCAAAAATCTGACTTTTGCCAATTCACACAAAAATGGTGCCAAATGTTTGCAAATGCTCCCCTGAAAGTTATGGAAGTCGAAACTGAAGGCTTTTTATCACAGGACAAGAAATCAGCCCTGAAATACTCAATCTGCGTAAAAAGATATTTTGAAAATATCCCTAAGCCCCGGGGTCACAATTTCATCAAAAATCTGACTTTTGCCAATTCAGTCAAATATGATGCCAAATGTTTGCAAATGCTCCCCTGAAAGTTTTGGCAGTCGAAACCGAAGGCTTTTTATCACAGGACAAGAAATCAGCCCTGAAAAACTTAACCGGCGGAAAAAGATTTTTTGAAAAAATACCTAAGCCCCGGGGTCACAATTTCAGCAAAAATCTAACTTTTGCCAATTCAGTCAAATATGGTGCCAAATGGTTGCAAATGCTCCCAAGAAAGTTTTGGCAGGCGAAACAGATGGCTTTTTATCACAGGACAAGAAATCAGCTGTGAAAAACTTAACCGGCGGAAAAAGATTTTTTGAAAAAATCCCTAAGCCCCGGGGTCACAATTTCATCAAAAATCTGACTTTTGCCAATTCAGTCAAATATGGTGCCAAATGTTTTCAAATGCTCCCCTGAAATTTTTGGCAGTCGAAACCGAAGGCTTTTTATCACAGCACAAGAAATCAGCCCTCAACAACTTAAACGGCGGAAAAAGTAAATTTTGAAAAAATCCCTAAGTCCCGGGGTCACAATTACAGCAAACATCTGACTTTTGCCAATTCACTCAAAAATGGTGCCAAACCCTTGCAAATGCTTCCCTGAAAGTTTTGGCAGTCGAAACAGAAGGCTTTGTATCACAGGACAAGAAATCAGCCCTGAAAAACATAACCGGCGGAAAAATATTTTTTGGAAAAAATCCCTAAGTCCCGGGGTCACAATTTCAGCAAAAATCTGACTTTTGCCAATTCACTCAAAAATGGTGCCAAATGTTTGCAAATGCTCCCCTGAAAGTTTTGGCAGTCGAAACAGAAGGCTTTGTATCACAGGACAAGAAATCAGCCCTGAAAAACTTAACTGGCGGAAAAAGATATTTTGAAAAAATCCCTAAGCCCCGGGGTCACAATTTCATCAAAAATCTGACTTTTGCCAATTCACTCAAAAATGCTGCCAAACCCTTGCAAATGCTCCCCTGAAAGGTTTGGCATTCGAAACAGAAGGCTTTTTATCACAGGACAAGAAATCAGCCCTGAAAAACTTAACCGGCGGAAAAAGATATTTTGAAAAAATCCCTAAGCCCCGGGGTCACAATTTCATCAAAAATCTGACTTTTGCCAATTCACTCAAAAATGGTGCCAAATGTTTGCAAATGCTCCCCTGAAAGTTTTGGCAGTCGAAACAGATGGCTTTTTATCACAGGACAAGAAATCAGCTGTGAAAAACATAACCGGCGGAAAAATATTTTTTTGAAAAAATTCCTAAGCCCCGGGGTCACAATTTCAGCAAAAATCCGACTTTTGCCAATTCACTCAAAAATGGTGCCAAATGTTTGCAAATGCTCCCCTGAAAGTTTTGGCAGTCGAAACAGAAGGCTTTGTATCACAGGACAAGTAATCAGCCCTGAAAAACTTAACCGGCCGAAAAAGATTTTTTGAAAAACCCCCTAAGCCCCGGGGTCACAATTTCAGCAAAAATCTGACTTTTGCCAATTCAGTCAAATATGGTGCCAAATGTTTGCAAATGCTCCCCTGAAAGTTTTGGCAGTCGAAACAGATGGCTTTTTATCACAGCACAAGAAATCAGCTGTGAAAAACATAACCGGCGGAAAAATATTTTTTGAAAAAATCCCTAAGCCCCGGGGTCACAATTTCAGCAAAAATCTGACTTTTGCCAATTCACTCAAAAATGGTGCCACATGTTTGGAAATGCTCCCTTGAAAGGTTTGGCAGTCGAAACAGAAGGTTTTTTATCACAGGACATGAAATCAGCTGTGAAAAACATAACCGGCGGAGAAAGATTTTTTGAAAAAATACCTAAGCCCCGGGGTCACAATTTCATCAAAAATCTGACTTTTGCCAATTCAGTCAAATATGGTGCGAAATGTTTGCAAATGCTCCCCTGAAAGTTTTGGCAGTCGAAACAGAAGGCTTTTTATCACAGGACAAGAAATCAGCCCTGAAAAACTTAACCGGCGGAAAAAGTAAATTTTGAAAAAATCCCTAAGCCCCGGGGTCACAATTTGAGCAAAAATCTGACTTTTGCCAATTCAGTCAAATATGGTGCCGAACCGGTGCAAGTTCTCCCCTGAAAGTTTTGGCAGTCGAAACAGAAGGCTTTTTATCACAGGACAAGAAATCAGCCCTGAAAAACTTAACAGGCGGAAAAAGATATTTTGAAAAAATCCCTAAGCCCCGGGGTCACAATTTCATGAAAAATCTGACTTTTGCCAATTCACTCAAAAATGGTGCCAAACCCTTGCAAATGCTCCCCCGAAAGGTTTGGCAGTCGAAACAGAAGCCTTATTATCACAGGACAAGAAATCAGCTGTGAAAAACATAACTGGCGGAAAAATATTTTTTTGAAAAAATCCCTAAGCCCCGGGGTCACAATTTCAGCAAAAATCTGACTTTTCCCAATTCACTCAAAAATGGTGCCAAATGTTTACAAATGCTCCCCTGAAAGTTTTGGAAGTCGAAACGGAAGGCTTTTTATCACAGGACAAGAAATCAGCCCTGAAATACTTAATCTGCGTAAAAAGATATTTTGAAAATATCCCTAAGCCCCGGGGTCACAATTTCATCAAAAATCTGACTTTTGCCAATTCAGTCAAATATGGTGCCAAATGTTTGCAAATGCTCCCCTGAAAGTTTTGGCAGTCGAAACCGAAGGCTTTTTATCACAGGACAAGAAATCAGCCCTGAAAAACTTAACCGGCGGAAAAAGATTTTTTGAAAAAATACCTAAGCCCCGGGGTCACAATTTCAGCAAAAATCTGACTTTTGCCAATTCAGTCAAATATGGTGCCAAATGGTTGCAAATGCTCCCAAGAAAGTTTTGGCAGGCGAAACAGATGGCTTTTTATCACAGGACAAGAAATCAGCTGTGAAAAACTTAACCGGCGGAAAAAGATTTTTTGAAAAAATCCCTAAGCCCCGGGGTCACAATTTCATCAAAAATCTGACTTTTGCCAATTCAGTCAAATATGGTGCCAAATGTTTTCAAATGCTCCCCTGAAATTTTTGGCAGTCGAAACCGAAGGCTTTTTATCACAGCACAAGAAATCAGCCCTCAACAACTTAAACGGCGGAAAAAGTAAATTTTGAAAAAATCCCTAAGTCCCGGGGTCACAATTACAGCAAACATCTGACTTTTGCCAATTCACTCAAAAATGGTGCCAAACCCTTGCAAATGCTTCCCTGAAAGTTTTGGCAGTCGAAACAGAAGGCTTTGTATCACAGGACAAGAAATCAGCCCTGAAAAACATAACCGGCGGAAAAATATTTTTTGGAAAAAATCCCTAAGTCCCGGGGTCACAATTTCAGCAAAAATCTGACTTTTGCCAATTCACTCAAAAATGGTGCCAAATGTTTGCAAATGCTCCCCTGAAAGTTTTGGCAGTCGAAACAGAAGGCTTTGTATCACAGGACAAGAAATCAGCCCTGAAAAACTTAACTGGCGGAAAAAGATATTTTGAAAAAATCCCTAAGCCCCGGGGTCACAATTTCATCAAAAATCTGACTTTTGCCAATTCACTCAAAAATGCTGCCAAACCCTTGCAAATGCTCCCCTGAAAGGTTTGGCATTCGAAACAGAAGGCTTTTTATCACAGGACAAGAAATCAGCCCTGAAAAACTTAACCGGCGGAAAAAGATATTTTGAAAAAATCCCTAAGCCCCGGGGTCACAATTTCATCAAAAATCTGACTTTTGCCAATTCACTCAAAAATGGTGCCAAATGTTTGCAAATGCTCCCCTGAAAGTTTTGGCAGTCGAAACAGTTGGCTTTTTATCACAGGACAAGAAATCAGCTGTGAAAAACATAACCGGCGGAAAAATATTTTTTTGAAAAAATTCCTAAGCCCCGGGGTCACAATTTCAGCAAAAATCCGACTTTTGCCAATTCACTCAAAAATGGTGCCAAATGTTTGCAAATGCTCCCCTGAAAGTTTTGGCAGTCGAAACAGAAGGCTTTGTATCACAGGACATGAAATCAGCCCTGAAAAACTTAACCGGCGGAGAAAGATTTTTTGAAAAACCCCCTAAGCCCCGGGGTCACAATTTCAGCAAAAATCTGACTTTTGCCAATTCAGTCAAATATGGTGCCAAATGTTTGCAAATGCTCCCCTGAAAGTTTTGGCAGTCGAAACAGAAGGCTTTTTATCACAGGACAAGAAATCAGCTGTGAAAAACATAACCGGCGGAAAAAGTAAATTTTGAAAAAATCCCTAAGCCCCGGGGTCACAATTTGAGCAAAAATCTGACTTTTGCCAATTCAGTCAAATATGGTGCCGAACCGGTGCAAGTTCTCCCCTGAAAGTTTTGGCAGTCGAAACAGAAGGCTTTTTATCACAGGACAAGAAATCAGCCCTGAAAAACTTAACAGGCGGAAAAAGATATTTTGAAAAAATCCCTAAGCCCCGGGGTCACAATTTCATGAAAAATCTGACTTTTGCCAATTCACTCAAAAATGGTGCCAAACCCTTGCAAATGCTCCCCCGAAAGGTTTGGCAGTCGAAACAGAAGCCTTATTATCACAGGACAAGAAATCAGCTGTGAAAAACATAACTGGCGGAAAAATATTTTTTTGAAAAAATCCCTAAGCCCCGGGGTCACAATTTCAGCAAAAATCTGACTTTTCCCAATTCACTCAAAAATGGTGCCAAATGTTTGCAAATGCTCCCCTGAAAGTTTTGGAAGTCGAAACTGAAGGCTTTTTATCACAGGACAAGAAATCAGCCCTGAAATACTTAATCTGCGTAAAAAGATATTTTGAAAATATCCCTAAGCCCCGGGGTCACAATTTCATCAAAAATCTGACTTTTGCCAATTCAGTCAAATATGGTGCCAAATGTTTGCAAATGCTCCCCTGAAAGTTTTGGCAGTCGAAACCGAAGGCTTTTTATCACAGGACAAGAAATCAGCCCTGAAAAACTTAACCGGCGGAAAAAGATTTTTTGAAAAAATACCTAAGCCCCGGGGTCACAATTTCATCAAAAATCTGACTTTTGCCAATTCAGTCAAATATGGTGCGAAATGTTTGCAAATGCTCCCCTGAAAGTTTTGGCAGTCGAAACAGAAGGCTTTTTATCATAGGACAAGAAATCAGCCCTGAAAAACTTAACCGGCGGAAAACGTAAATTTTGAAAAAATCCCTAAGCCCCGGGGTCACAATTACAGCAAACATCTGACTTTTGCCAATTCACTCAAAAATGGTGCCAAACCCTTGCAAATGCTCCCCTGAAAGTTTTGGCAGTCGAAACAGAAGGCTTTTTATCACAGGACAAGAAATCAGCCCTGAAAAACTTAACCAGCGGAAAAAGATATTTTTTTATAATGTCACAATTTCATCAAAAATCTGACATATGCCAATTCACTCAAAAATGGTGCCAAATGTTTGCAAATGCTCCCCTGAAAGTTTTGGCAGTCGAAACCGAAGGCTTTTTATCACAGGACAAGAAATCAGACCTGAAAAACTTAACCAGCGGAAAAAGATATTTTGAAAAAATCCCTAAGACCCCGGGGTCACAATTTCATCAAAAATCTGACTTTTGCCAATGCATTCAAAAATGGTGCCAAACCCTTGCAAATGCTCCCCTGAAAGGTTTGGCATTCGAAACAGAAGGCTTTTCATCACAGGACAAGAAATCAGCCCTGAAAAACTTAACCAGCGGAAAAAGATATTTTTTTAAAATGTCACAATTTCATCAAAAATCTGACATATGCCAATTCACTCAAAAATGGTGCCAAATGTTTGCAAATGCTCCCCTGAAAGTTTTGGCAGTCGAAACCAAAGGCTTTTTATCACAGGACAAGAAATCAGACCTGAAAAACTTAACCAGCGGAAAAAGATATTTTGAAAAAATCCCTAAGACCCCGGGGTCACAATTTCATCAAAAATCTGACTTTTGCCAATGCACTCAAAAATGGTGCCAAACCCTTGCAAATGCTCCCCTGAAAGGTTTGGCAGTCGAAACAGAAGCCTTATTATCACAGGACAAGAAATCGGCTGTGAAAAACATAACCGGAGGAACAATATTTTTTTGAAAACATCCTTAAGCCCCGGGGTCACAATTTCAGCAAAAATCTGACTTTTCCCAATTCACTCGAAAATGGTGCCAAATGTGTGCAAATGCTCCCCTGAATGTTTTGGCAGTCGAAACCGAAGGCTTTTTATCACAGGACAAGAAATCAGCCCTGAAAAACTTAACCGGCGGAAAAAGATATTTTGAAAAAATCCCTAAGCCCCGGGGTCACAATTTCATGAAAAATCTGACTTTTGCCAATTCACTCAAAAATGGTGCCAAACCCTTGCAAATGCTCCCCCGAAAGGTTTGGCAGTCGAAACAGAAGCCTTATTATCACAGGACAAGAAATCAGCTGTGAAAAACATAACTGGCGGAAAAATATTTTTTTGAAAAAATCCCTAAGCCCCGGGGTCACAATTTCAGCAAAAATCTGACTTTTCCCAATTCACTCAAAAATGGTGCCAAATGTTTGCAAATGCTCCCCTGAAAGTTTTGGAAGTCGAAACTGAAGGCTTTTTATCACAGGACAAGAAATCAGCCCTGAAATACTTAATCTGCGTAAAAAGATATTTTGAAAATATCCCTAAGCCCCGGGGTCACAATTTCATCAAAAATCTGACTTTTGCCAATTCAGTCAAATATGGTGCCAAATGTTTGCAAATGCTCCCCTGAAAGTTTTGGCAGTCGAAACCGAAGGCTTTTTATCACAGGACAAGAAATCAGCCCTGAAAAACTTAACCGGCGGAAAAAGATTTTTTGAAAAAATACCTAAGCCCCGGGGTCACAATTTCATCAAAAATCTGACTTTTGCCAATTCAGTCAAATATGGTGCGAAATGTTTGCAAATGCTCCCCTGAAAGTTTTGGCAGTCGAAACAGAAGGCTTTTTATCATAGGACAAGAAATCAGCCCTGAAAAACTTAACCGGCGGAAAACGTAAATTTTGAAAAAATCCCTAAGCCCCGGGGTCACAATTACAGCAAACATCTGACTTTTGCCAATTCACTCAAAAATGGTGCCAAACCCTTGCAAATGCTCCCCTGAAAGTTTTGGCAGTCGAAACAGAAGGCTTTTTATCACAGGACAAGAAATCAGCCCTGAAAAACTTAACCAGCGGAAAAAGATATTTTTTTATAATGTCACAATTTCATCAAAAATCTGACATATGCCAATTCACTCAAAAATGGTGCCAAATGTTTGCAAATGCTCCCCTGAAAGTTTTGGCAGTCGAAACCGAAGGCTTTTTATCACAGGACAAGAAATCAGACCTGAAAAACTTAACCAGCGGAAAAAGATATTTTGAAAAAATCCCTAAGACCCCGGGGTCACAATTTCATCAAAAATCTGACTTTTGCCAATGCATTCAAAAATGGTGCCAAACCCTTGCAAATGCTCCCCTGAAAGGTTTGGCATTCGAAACAGAAGGCTTTTCATCACAGGACAAGAAATCAGCCCTGAAAAACTTAACCAGCGGAAAAAGATATTTTTTTAAAATGTCACAATTTCATCAAAAATCTGACATATGCCAATTCACTCAAAAATGGTGCCAAATGTTTGCAAATGCTCCCCTGAAAGTTTTGGCAGTCGAAACCAAAGGCTTTTTATCACAGGACAAGAAATCAGACCTGAAAAACTTAACCAGCGGAAAAAGATATTTTGAAAAAATCCCTAAGACCCCGGGGTCACAATTTCATCAAAAATCTGACTTTTGCCAATGCACTCAAAAATGGTGCCAAACCCTTGCAAATGCTCCCCTGAAAGGTTTGGCAGTCGAAACAGAAGCCTTATTATCACAGGACAAGAAATCGGCTGTGAAAAACATAACCGGAGGAACAATATTTTTTTGAAAACATCCTTAAGCCCCGGGGTCACAATTTCAGCAAAAATCTGACTTTTCCCAATTCACTCGAAAATGGTGCCAAATGTGTGCAAATGCTCCCCTGAATGTTTTGGCAGTCGAAACCGAAGGCTTTTTATCACAGGACAAGAAATCAGCCCTGAAAAACTTAACCGGCGGAAAAAGATATTTTGAAAATAACCCTAAGCCCCGGGGTCACAATTTCATCAAAAATCTGACTTTTGCCAATTCAGTCAAATATGGTGCCAAACGCTTGCAAATGCTCCCCTGAAAGGTTTGGCAGTTGATACAGAAGGCTTTTTATCACAGGACAAGAAATCAGACCTGAAAAACTTAACCAACGGAAAAAGATATATTGAAAAAATCCCTAAGACCCCCGGGGTGACAATTTCATCAAAAATCTGACTTTTGCCAATGCACTCAAAAATGGTGCCAAACCCTTGCAAATGCTCCCCTGAAAGGTTTGGCAGTCGAAACAGAAGCCTTATTATCACAGGACAAGAAATCGGCTGTGAAAAACATAACCGGAGGAACAATATTTTTTTGAAAACATCCTTAAGCCCCGGGGTCACAATTTCAGCAAAAATCTGACTTTTCCCAATTCACTCGAAAATGGTGCCAAATGTTTGCAAATGCTCCCCTGAATGTTTTGGCAGTCGAAACCGAAGGCTTTTTATCACAGGACAAGAAATCAGCCCTGAAAAACTTAACCCGCGGAAAAAGATTTTTTGAAAAAATACCTAAGCCCCGGGGTCACAATTTCAGCAAAAATCTGACTTTTGCCAATTCACTCAAAAATGGTGCCAAATGTTTGCAAATGCTCCCCTGAAAGTTTTGGAAGTCGAAACTGAAGGCTTTTTATCACAGGACAAGAAATCAGCCCTGAAATACTTATCCTGCGTAAAAAGATATTTTGAAAATAACCCTAAGACCCCCGGGGTCACAATTTCATCAAAAATCTGACTTTTGCCAATGCACTCAAAAATGCTGCCAAACCCTTGCAAATGCTCCCCTGAAAGGTTTGGCAGTCGAAACAGAAGCCTTATTATCACAGGACAAGAAATCGGCTGTGAAAAACATAACCGGAGGAACAATATTTTTTTGAAAACTTCCTTAAGCCCCGGGGTCACAATTTCAGCAAAAATCTGACTTTTCCCAATTCACTCAAAAGTGGTGCCAAATGTTTGCAAATGCTCCCCTGAATGTTTTGGCAGTCGAAACCGAAGGCTTTTTATCACAGGACAAGAAATCAGCCCTGAAAAACTTAACCGGCGGAAAAAGATTTTTTGAAAAAATACCTAAGCCCCGGGGTCACAATTTCAGCAAAAATCTGAATTTTGCCAATTCACTCAAAAATGGTGCCAAATGTTTGCAAATGCTCCCTTGAAAGTTTTGGAAGTCGAAACTGAAGGCTTTTTATCACAGGACAAGAAATCAGCCCTGAAATACTTATCCTGCGTAAAAAGATATTTTGAAAATAACCCTAAGCCCCGGGGTCACAATTTCATCAAAAATCTGACTTTTGCCAATTAAGTCAAATATGGTGCCAAACGCTTGCAAATGCTCCCCTGAAAGGTTTGGCAGTTGATACAGAAGGCTTTTTATCACAGGACAAGAAATCAGACCTGAAAAACTTAACCAACGGAAAAAGATATATTGAAAAAATCCCTAAGACCCCCGGGGTGACAATTTCATCAAAAATCTGACTTTTGCCAATGCACTCAAAAATGGTGCCAAACCCTTGCAAATGCTCCCCTGAAAGGTTTGGCAGTCGAAACAGAAGCCTTATTATCACAGGACAAGAAATCGGCTGTGAAAAACATAACCGGAGGAAAAATATTTTTTTGAAAACTTCCTTAAGCCCCGGGGTCACAATTTCAGCAAAAATCTGACTTTTCCCAATTCACTCAAAAGTGGTGCCAAATGTTTGCAAATGCTCCCCTGAAAGTTTTGGAAGTCGAAACTGAAGGCTTTTTATCACAGGACAAGAAATCAGCCCTGAAATACTTATCCTGCGTAATAAGATATTTTGAAAATATCCCTAAGCCCCGGGGTCACAATTTCATCAAAAATCTGACTTTTGCCAATTCAGTCAAATATGGTGCCAAATGTTTGCAAATGCTCCCCTGAAAGTTTTGGCAGTCGAAACCGAAGGCTTTTTATCACAGCACAAGAAATCAGCCCTGAAATACTTATCCTGCGTAATAAGATTTTTTGAAAAAATCCCTAAGCCCCGGGGTCACAATTACAGCAAACATCTGACTTTTGCCAATTCACTCAAAAATGGTGCCAAACCCTTGCAAATGCTCCCCTAAAAGTTTTGGCAGTCGAAACAGAAGGCTTTTTATCACAGGACAAGAAATCAGCCCTGAAAAACTTAACCGGCGGAAAAAGATATTTTGAAAAAATCCCTAAGCCCCGGGGTCACAATTTCATCAAAAATCTGACTTTTGCCAATTCAGTCAAATATGGTGCCAAATGTTTGCAATTGCTCCCCTGAAAGTTTTGGCAGTCGATACAGAAGGCTTTTTATCACAGGACAAGAAATCAGCCCTGAAAAACTTAACCAGCGGAAAAAGATATTTTTTTAAAATGTCACAATTTCATCAAAAATCTGACATATGCCAATTCACTGAAAAATGGTGCCAAATGTTTGCAAATGCTCCCCTGAAAGTTTTGGCATTCGAAACCGAAGGCTTTTTATCACAGGACAAGAAATCAGACCTGAAAAACTTAACCAGCGGAAAAAGATATTTTGAAAAAATCCCTAAGACCCCGGGGTCACAATTTCATCAAAAATCTGACTTTTGCCAATGCACTCAAAAATGGTGCCAAACCCTTGCAAATGCTCCCCTGAAAGGTTTGGCAGTCGAAACAGAAGCCTTATTATCACAGGACAAGAAATCGGCTGTGAAAAACATAACCGGAGGAAAAATATTTTTTTGAAAACATCCATAAGCCCCGGGGGTCACAATTTCATCAAAAATCTGACTTTTGCCAATTCAGTCAAATATGGTGCCAAATGTTTGCAAATGCTCCCCTGAAAGTTTTGGCAGTCGAAACCGAAGGCTTTTTATCACAGGACAAGTAATCAGCCCTGAAAAACTTAACCGGCGGAAAAAGATTTTTTGAAAAAATACCTAAGCCCCGGGGTCACAATTTCAGCTAAAATCTGACTTTTGCCAATTCAGTCAAATATGGTGCCAAATGGTTGCAAATGCTCCCCAGAAAATTTTGGCAGGCGAAACAGATGGCTTTTTATCACAGGACAAGAAATCAGCTGTGAAAAACTTAACCGGCGGAAAAAGATTTTCTGAAAAAATACCTAAGCCCCGGGGTCACAATTTCAGCAAAAATCTGACTTTTGCCAATTCACTCAAAAATGCTGCCAAACCCTTGCAAATGCTCCCCTGAAAGGTTTGGCATTCGAAACAGAAGGCTTTTTATCACAGGACAAGAAATCAGCCCTGAAAAAATTAACCGGCGGAAAAAGATATTTTGAAAAAATCCCTATGCCCCGGGGTCACAATTTCAGCAAAAATCTGACTTTTGCCAATTCACTCAAAAATGGTGCCAAATGTTTGCAAATGCTCCCCTGAAAGTTTTGGCAGTCGAAACAGATGGCTTTTTATCACAGGACAAGAAATCAGCTGTGAAAAACATAACCGGCGGAAAAATATTTTTTTGAAAAAATTCCTAAGCCCCGGGGTCACAATTTCAGCAAAAATCTGACTTTTGCCAATTCACTCAAAAATGGTGCCAAATGTTTGCAAATGCTCCCCTGAAAGTTTTGGCAGTCGAAACAGAAGGCTTTGTATCACAGGACAAGAAATCAGCCCTGAAAAACTTAACCGGCGGAAAAAGATATTTTGAAAAAATCCCTAAGCCCCGGGGTCACAGTTTCAGCAAAAATCTGACTTTTGCCAATGCACTCAAAAATGGTGCCAAACCCTTGCAAATGCTCCCCTGAAAGGTTTGGCATTCGAAACAGAAGGCTTTTTCTCACAGGACAAGAAATCAGCCCTGAAAAACTTAACCAGCGGAAAAAGATATTTTTTTAAAATGTCACAATTTCATCAAAAATCTGACATATGCCAATTCACTCAAAAATGGTGCCAAATGTTTGCAAATGCTCCCCTGAAAGTTTTGGCAGTCGAAACCGAAGGCTTTTTATCACAGGACAAGAAATCAGACCTGAAAAACTTAACCAGCGGAAAAAGATATTTTGAAAAAATCCCTAAGACCCCGGGGTCACAATTTCATCAAAAATCTGACTTTTGCCAATGCACTCAAAAATGGTGCCAAACCCTTGCAAATGCTCCCCTGAAAGGTTTGGCAGTCGAAACAGAAGCCTTATTATCACAGGACAAGAAATCGGCTGTGAAAAACATAACCGGAGGAAAAATATTTTTTTGAAAACATCCTTAAGCCCCGGGGTCACAATTTCAGCAAAAATCTGACTTTTCCCAATTCACTCAAAAATGGTGCCAAATGTTTGCAAATGCTCCCCTGAAAGTTTTGGCAGTCGAAACCGAAGGCTTTTTATCACAGGACAAGAAAACAGCCCTGAAAAACTTAACCGGCGGAAAAAGATTTTTGGAAAAAATACCTAAGCCCCGGGGTCACAATTTCAGCAAAAATCTGACTTTTGCCAATTCACTCAAAAATGGTGCCAAATGTTTGCAAATGCTCCCCTGAAAGTTTTGGAAGTCGAAACTGAAGGCTTTTTATCACAGGACAAGAAATCAGCCCTGAAATACTTATCCTGCGTAAAAAGATATTTTGAAAATAACCCTAAGCCCCGGGGTCACAATTTCATCAAAAATCTGACTTTTGCCAATTCAGTCAAATATGGTGCCAAACGCTTGCAAATGCTCCCCTGAAAGGTTTGGCAGTTGATACAGAAGGCTTTTTATCACAGGACAAGAAATCAGACCTGAAAAACTTAACCAACGGAAAAAGATATTTTGAAAAAATCCCTAAGACCCCCGGGGTGACAATTTCATCAAAAATCTGACTTTTGCCAATGCACTCAAAAATGGTGCCAAACCCTTGCAAATGCTCCCCTGAAAGGTTTGGCAGTCGAAACAGAAGCCTTTTTATCACAGGACAAGAAATCGGCTGTGAAAAACATAACCGGAGGAAAAATATTTTTTTGAAAACTTCCTTAAGCCCCGGGGTCACAATTTCAGCAAAAATCTGACTTTTCCCAATTTACTCAAAAGTGGTGCCAAATGTTTGCAAATGCTCCCCTGAAAGTTTTGGAAGTCGAAACTGAAGGCTTTTTATCACAGGACAAGAAATCAGCCCTGAAATACTTATCCTGCGTAAAAAGATATTTTGAAAATATCCCTAAGCCCCGGGGTCACAATTTCATCAAAAATCTGACTTTTGCCAATTCAGTCAAATATGGTGCCAAATGTTTGCAAATGCTCCCCTGAAAGTTTTGGCAGTCGAAACCGAAGGCTTTTTATCACAGCACAAGAAATCAGCCCTCAACAACTTAAACGGCGGAAAAAGTAAATTTTGAAAAAATCCCTAAGCCCCGGGGTCACAATTACAGCAAACCTCTGACTTTTGCCAATTCCCTCAAAAATGGTGCCAAACCCTTGCAAATGCTCCCCTGAAAGTTTTGGCAGTCGAAACAGAAGGCTTTTTATCACAGGACAAGAAATCAGCCCTGAAAAACTTAACCGGCGGAAAAAGATATTTTGAAAAAATCCCTAAGCCCCGGGGTCACAATTTCATCAAAAATCTGACTTTTGCCAATTCAGTCAAATATGGTGCCAAGCGCTTGCAAATGCTCCCTTGAAAGGTTTGGCAGTCGATACAGAAGGCTTTTTATCACAGGACAAGAAATCAGCCCTGAAAAACTTAACCGGCGGAAAAAGATATTTTGAAAAAATCCCTAAGCCCCGGGGTCACAATTTCAGCAAAAATCTGACTTTTGCCAATTCAGTCAAATATGGTGCCAAATGTTTGCAAATGCTCCCCTGAAAGTTTTGGCAGTCGAAACAGAAGGCTTTTTATCACAGGACAAGAAATCAGCCCTGAAAAACTTAACCGGCGGAAAAAGATTTTTTGAAAATATCCCTAAGCCCCGGGGTCACAATTTCAGCAAAAATCTGACTTTTGCCAATTCAGTCAAATATGGTGCCAAATGTATGCAAATGCTCCCCTGAAAGTTTTGGCAGTCGAAACAGATGGCTTTTTATCACAGGACAAGAAATCAGCTGTGAAAAACATAACCGGCGGAAAAATATTTTTTTGAAAAAATCCCTAAGCCCCGGGGTCACAATTTCATCAAAAATCTGACTTTTGCCAATTCACTCAAAAAAGGTGCCAAACCCTTGCAAATGCTCCCCTGAAAGGTTTGGCAGTCGAAACAGAAGGCTTTTTATCACAGGACATGAAATCAGCTGTGAAAAACATAACCGGTGGAAAAAGATATTTTGAAAAAATCCCTAAGCCCCGGGGTCACAATTTCAGCAAAAATCTGACTTTCGGGAATTCTGTCAAATATGGTGCCAAATGTTTGCAAATGCTCCCCTGAAATTTTTGGCAGTCGAAACCGAAGGCTTTTTATCACAGCACAAGAAATCAGCCCTCAACAACTTAACCGGCAGAAAAAGTAAATTTTGAAAAAATCCCTAAGCCCCGGGGTCACAATTACAGCAAACATCTGACTTTTGCCAATTCACTCAAAAATGGTGCCAAACCCTTGCAAATGCTCCCCTGAAAGTTTTGGCAGTCGAAACAGAAGGCTTTTTATCACAGGACAAGAAATCAGCCCTGAAAAACTTAACTGGCGGAAAAAGATATTTTGAAAAAATCCCTAAGCCCCGGGGTCACAATTTCATCAAAAATCTGACTTTTGCCAATTCAGTCAAATATGGTGCCAAATGTTTGCAAATGCTCCCCTGAAAGTTTTGGCAGTCGATACAGAAGGCTTTTTATCACAGGACAAGAAATCAGCCCTGAAAAACTTAACCAGCGGAAAAAGATATTTTTTTAAAATGTCACAATTTCATCAAAAATCTGACATATGCCAATTCACTCAAAAATGGTGCCAAATGTTTGCAAATGCTCCCCTGAAAGTTTTGGCAGTCGAAACCGAAGGCTTTTTATCACAGGACAAGAAATCAGACCTGAAAAACTTAACCAGCGGAAAAAGATATTTTGAAAAAATCCCTAAGACCCCGGGGTCACAATTTCATCAAAAATCTGACTTTTGCCAATGCACTGAAAAATGGTGCAAAACCCTTGCAAATGCTCCCCTGAAAGGTTTGGCAGTCGAAACAGAAGCCTTATTATCACAGGACAAGAAATCGGCTGTGAAAAACATAACCGGAGGAAAAATATTTTTTTGAAAACATCCTTAAGCCCCGGGGTCACAATTTCAGCAAAAATCTGACTTTTCCCAATTCACTCAAAAATGGTGCCAAATGTTTGCAAATGCTCCCCTGAAAGTTTTGGAAGTCGAAACTGAAGGCTTTTTATCACAGGACAAGAAATCAGCCCTGAAATACTTATCCTGCGTAGAAAGATATTTTGAATAAATCCCTAAGCCCCGGGGTCACAATTTCATCAATAATCTGACTTTTGCCAATTCAGTCAAATATGGTGCCAAATGTTTGCAAATGCTCCCCTGAAATTTTTGGCAGTCGAAACCGAAGGCTTTTTATCACAGCACAAGAAATCAGCCCTCAACAACTTAACCGGCAGAAAAAGTAAATTTTGAAAAAATCCCTAAGCCCCGGGGTCACAATTACAGCAAACATCTGACTTTTGCCAATTCACTCAAAAATGGTGCCAAACCCTTGCAAATGCTCCCCTGAAAGTTTTGGCAGTCGAAACAGAAGGCTTTTTATCACAGGACAAGAAATCAGCCCTGAAAAACTTAACTGGCGGAAAAAGATATTTTGAAAAAATCCCTAAGCCCCGGGGTCACAATTTCATCAAAAATCTGACTTTTGCCAATTCAGTCAAATATGGTGCCAAATGTTTGCAAATGCTCCCCTGAAAGTTTTGGCAGTCGATACAGAAGGCTTTTTATCACAGGACAAGAAATCAGCCCTGAAAAACTTAACCAGCGGAAAAAGATATTTTTTTAAAATGTCACAATTTCATCAAAAATCTGACATATGCCAATTCACTCAAAAATGGTGCCAAATGTTTGCAAATGCTCCCCTGAAAGTTTTGGCAGTCGAAACCGAAGGCTTTTTATCACAGGACAAGAAATCAGACCTGAAAAACTTAACCAGCGGAAAAAGATATTTTGAAAAAATCCCTAAGACCCCGGGGTCACAATTTCATCAAAAATCTGACTTTTGCCAATGCACTGAAAAATGGTGCAAAACCCTTGCAAATGCTCCCCTGAAAGGTTTGGCAGTCGAAACAGAAGCCTTATTATCACAGGACAAGAAATCGGCTGTGAAAAACATAACCGGAGGAAAAATATTTTTTTGAAAACATCCTTAAGCCCCGGGGTCACAATTTCAGCAAAAATCTGACTTTTCCCAATTCACTCAAAAATGGTGCCAAATGTTTGCAAATGCTCCCCTGAAAGTTTTGGAAGTCGAAACTGAAGGCTTTTTATCACAGGACAAGAAATCAGCCCTGAAATACTTATCCTGCGTAAAAAGATATTTTGAAAATATCCCTAAGCCCCGGGGTCACAATTTCATCAATAATCTGACTTTTGCCAATTCAGTCAAATATGGTGCCAAATGTTTGCAAATGCTCCCCTGAAAGTTTTGGCAGTCGAAACCGAAGGCTTTTTATCACAGGACAAGAAATCAGCCCTGAAAAACGTAACCGGCGGAAAAAGATTTTTTGAAAAAATACCTAAGCCCCGGGGTCACAATTTCAGCAAAAATCTGACTTTTGCCAATTCAGTCAAATATGGTGCCAAATGGTTGCAAATGCTCCCCTGAAAGTTTTGGCAGTCGAAACAGAAGGCTTTGTATCACAGGACAAGAAATCAGCTGTGAAAAACAAAACCGGCGGAAAAATATTTTTTTGAAAAAATCCCTAAGCCCCGGGGTCACAATTTCATCAAAAATCTGACTTTTGCCAATTCACTCAAAAATGGTGCCAAACCCTTGCAAATGCTCCCCTGAAAGGTTTGGCAGTCGAAACAGAAGGCTTTTTATCACAGGACATGAAATCAGCTGTGAAAAACATAACCGGTGGAAAAAGATATTTTGAAAAAATCCCTAAGCCCCGGGGTCACAATCTCAGCAAAAATCTGACTTTTAGGAATTCAGTCAAATATGGTGCCAAATGTTTGCAAATGCTCCCCTGAAAGTTTTGGCAGTCGAAACCGAAGGCTTTTTATCACAGCACAAGAAATCAGCCCTCAACAACTTAAACGGCGGAAAAAGATATTTTGAAAAAATCCCTAAGCCCCGGGGTCACAATTTAAGCAAAAATCTGACTTTCGGGAATTCAGTCAAATATGGTGCCAAATGTTTGCAAAAGCTCCCCTGAAAGTTTTGGCAGTCGATACAGAAGGCTTTTTATCACAGGACAAGAAATCCGCCCTGAAAAACTTAACTGGCGGAAAAAGATTTTTTGAAAAAATCCCTAAGCCCCGAGGTCACAATTTCAGCAAAAATCTGACTTTCGGGAATTCAGTCAAATATGGTGCCAAATGTTTGCAAATGCTCCCCTGAACGTTTTGGCAGTCGAAATAGAAGGCTTTTTATCACAGGACATGAAATCAGCTGTGAAAAACATAACCGGCGGAAAAAGATATTTTGAAAAAATCCCTAAGCCCCGGGGTCACAATTTCAGCAAAAATCTGACTTTCGGGAATTCAGTCAAATATGGTGCCAAATGTTTGCAAATGCTCCCCTGAAAGTTTTGGCAGTCGAAACAGATGGCTTTTTATCACAGGACATGGAATCAGCTGTGAAAAACATAACCGGCGGAAAAAGATATTTTGAAAAAATCCCTAAGCCCCGGGGTCACAATTTCAGCAAAAATCTGACTTTCGGGAATTCAGTCAAATATGGTGCCAAATGTTTGCAAAAGCTCCCCTGAAAGTTTTGGCAGTCGATACAGAAGGCTTTTTATCACAGGACAAGAAATCCGCCCTGAAAAACTTAACTGGCGGAAAAAGATTTTTTGAAAAAATCCCTAAGCCCCGAGGTCACAATTTCAGCAAAAATCTGACTTTCGGGAATTCAGTCAAATATGGTGCCAAATGTTTGCAAATGCTCCCCTGAACGTTTTGGCAGTCGAAATAGAAGGCTTTTTATCACAGGACATGAAATCAGCTGTGAAAAACATAACCGGCGGAAAAAGATATTTTGAAAAAATCCCATAGCCCCGGGGTCACAATTTCAGCAAAAATCTGACTTTCGGGAATTCAGTCAAATATGGTGCCAAATGTTTGCAAATGCTCCCCTGAAAGTTTTGGCAGTCGAAACAGATGGCTTTTTATCACAGGACATGGAATCAGCTGTGAAAAACATAACCGGCGGAAAAAGATATTTTGAAAAAATCCCTAAGCCCCGGGGTCACAATTTCAGCAAAAATCTGACTTTCGGGAATTCAGTCAAATATGGTGCCAAATGTTTGCAAAAGCTCCCCTGAAAGTTTTGGCAGTCGATACAGAAGGCTTTTTATCACAGGACAAGAAATCCGCCCTGAAAAACTTAACCGGCGGAAAAAGATATTTTGAAAAAATCCCTAAGCCCCGGGGTCACAATTTCATCAAAAATCTGACTTTTGCCAATTCACTCAAAAATGGTGCCAAACCCTTGCAAATGCTCCCCTGAAAGTTTTGGCAGTCGATACAGAAGGCTTTTTATCACAGGACAAGAAATCAGCCCTGAAAAACTTAACCGGCGGAAAAAGATATTTTGAAAAAATCCCTAAGCACCGGGGTCACAATTTCATCAAAAATCTGACTTTTGCCAATTCACTCAAAAATGGTGCCAAACCCTTGCAAATGCTCCCCTGAATGGTTTGGCAGTCGATACAGAAGTCTTTTTATCACAGGACAAGAAATCAGCCCTGAAAAACTTAACCGGCGGAAAAAGATTTTTTGAAAAAATCCCTAAGCCCCGGGGTCACAATTTCAGCAAAAATCTGACTTTTGCCAATTCAGTCAAATATGGTGCCAAATGTTTGCAAATGCTCCCTTGAAAGGTTTGGCAGTCGAAACAGAAGGTTTTTTATCACAAGACAAGAAATCAGCCCTGAAAAACTTAACCGGCGGAAAAAGATTTTTTGAAAAAATCCCTAAGCCCCGAGGTCACAATTTCAGCAAAAATCTGACTTTCGGGAATTCAGTCAAATATGGTGCCAAATGTTTGCAAATGCTCCCCTGAACGTTTTGGCAGTCGAAACAGAAGGCTTTTTATCACAGGACAAGAAATCAGCTGTGAAAAACATAACCGGCGGAGAAAGATTTTTTGAAAAAATCCCTAAGCCCCGGGGTCACAATTTCAGCAAAAATCTGACTTTTGCCAATTCAGTCAAATATGGTGCCAAATGTTTGCAAATGCTCCCCTGAAAGTTTTGGCAGTCGAAACAGATGGCTTTTTATCACAGGACATGAAATCAGCTGTGAAAAACATAACCGGCGGAAAAAGATATTTTGAAAAAATCCCTAAGCCCCGGGGTCACAATTTAAGCAAAAATCTGACTTTCGGGAATTCAGTCAAATATGGTGCCAAATGTTTGCAAAAGCTCCCCTGAAAGTTTTGGCAGTCGATACAGAAGGCTTTTTATCACAGGACAAGAAATCCGCCCTGAAAAACTTAACTGGCGGAAAAAGATTTTTTGAAAAAATCCCTAAGCCCCGGGGTCACAATTACAGCAAACATCTGACTTTTGCCAATTCACTCAAAAATGGTGCCAAACCCTTGCAAATGCTACCCTGAAAGTTTTGGCAGTCGAAACAGAAGGCTTTTTATCACAGGACAAGAAATCAGCCCTGAAAAACTTAACCGGCGGAAAAAGATATTTTGAAAAAATCCCTAAGCCCCGGGGTCACAATTTCATCAAAAATCTGACTTTTGCCAATTCACTCAAAAATGGTGCCAAACCCTTGCAAATGCTCCCCTGAAAGTTTTGGCAGTCGATACAGAAGGCTTTTTATCACAGGACAAGAAATCAGCCCTGAAAAACTTAACCGGCGGAAAAAGATATTTTGAAAAAATCCCTAAGCACCGGGGTCACAATTTCATCAAAAATCTGACTTTTGCCAATTCACTCAAAAATGGTGCCAAACCCTTGCAAATGCTCCCGTGAAAGGTTTGGCAGTCGAAACAGAAGGCTTTTTATCACAGGACAAGAAATCAGCTGTGAAAAACATAACCGGCGGAAAAAGATATTTTGAAAAAATCCCTAAGCCCCGGGGTCACAATTTCAGCAAAAATCTGACTTTTGCCAATTCAGTCAAATATGGGGCCAAATGTTTGCAAATGCTCCCCTGAAAGTTTTGGCAGTCGATACAGAAGGCTTTTTATCACAGGACAAGAAATCAGCTGTGAAAAACATAACCGGCGGAAACATATTTTTTGGAAAAAATCCCTAAGCCCCGGGGTCACAATTTCAGCAAAAATCTGACTTTTGCCAATTCACTCCAAAATGGTGCCAAATGTTTGCAAATGCTCCCCTGAAAGTTTTGGCAGTCGAAACAGAAGGCTTTGTATCAGAGGACAAGAAATCAGCCCTGAAAAACTTAACCGGCGGAAAAAGATATTTTGAAAAAATCCCTAAGCCCCGGGGTCACAATTTCAGCAAAAATCTGACTTTTGCCAATTCACTCAAAAATGGTGCCAAACCCTTGCAAATGCTCCCCTGAAAGGTTTGACAGTCGATACAGAAGGCTTTTTATCACAGAACAAGAAATCAGCCCTGAAAAACTTACCGGCGGAAAAAGATTTTTTGAAAAAATCCCTAAGCCCCGGAGTTACAATTTCAGCAAAAATCTGACTTTTGCCAATTCAGTCAAATATGGTGCCAAATGTTTGCAAATGCTCCCCTGAAAGTTTTGGCAGTCGAAACAGATGGCTTTTTATCACAGGACAAGAAATCAGCTGTGAAAAACATAACCGGCAAAAAATATTTTTTTGAAAAAATTCCTAAGCCCCGGGGTCACAATTTCAGCAAAAATCTGACTTTTGCCAATTCACTCAAAAATGGTGCCAAACCCTTGCAAATGCTCCCCTGAAAGGTTTGGCATTCGAAACAGAAGGCTTTTTATCACAGGACAAGAAATCAGCCCTGAAAAACTTAACCGGCGGAAAAAGATTTTTTGAAAAAATCCCTAAGCCCCGGGGTCACAATTTCATCAAAAATCTGACTTTTGCCAATTCACTCAAAAATGGTGCCAAACCCTTGCAAATGCTCCCCTGAAAGGTTTGGCAGTCGAAACAGAAGGCTTTTTATCACAGGACAAGAAATCAGCTGTGAAAAACATAACCGGTGGAAAAAGATATTTTGAAAAAATCCCTAAGCCCCGGGGGTCACAATTTCAGCAAAAATCTGACTTTCGGGAATTCAGTCAAATATGGTGCCAAATGTTTGCAAAAGCTCCCCTGAAAGTTTTGGCAGTCGATACAGAAGGCTTTTTATCACAGGACAAGAAATCCGCCCTGAAAAACTTAACCGGCGGAAAAAGATTTTTTGAAAAAATCCCTAAGCCCCGGGGTCACAATTTCAGCAAAAATCTGACTTTTGCCAATCCAGGCAAATATGGTGCCAAATGTTTGCAAATGTTCCCCTGAAAGTTTTGGCAGTCGAAACAGATGGCTTTTTATCACAGGACAAGAAATCAGCTGTGAAAAACATAACCGGCGGAAAATATTTTTTTGAAAAAATTCCTAAGCCCCGGGGTCACAATTTCAGCAAAAATCTGACTTTTGCCAATTCACTCAAAAATGGTGCCAAACCCTTGCAAATGCTCCCCTGAAAGGTTTGGCATTCGAAACAGAAGGCTTTTTATCACAGGACAAGAAATCAGCCCTGAAAAACTTAACCGGCGGAAAAAGATATTTTGAAAAAATCCCTAAGCCCCGGGGTCACAATTTCAGCAAAAATCTGACTTTCGGTAATTCAGTCAAATATGTTGCCAAATGTTTGCAAAAGCTCCCCTGAAAGTTTTGGCAGTCGATACAGAAGGCTTTTTATCACAGGACAAGAAATCCGCCCTGAAAAAATTAACCTGCGGAAAAAGATTTTTTGAAAAAATCCCTAAGCCCCGGGGTCACAATTTCAGCAAAAATCTGTCTGTTGCCAATCCAGGCAAATATGGTGCCAAATGTTTGCAAATGCTCCCCTGAAAGTTTTGGCAGTCGAAACAGATGGCTTTTTATCACAGGACAAGAAATCAGCTGTGAAAAACATAACCGGCGGAAAAAGATATTTTGAAAAAATCCCTAAGCCCCGGGGTCACAATTTCAGCAAAAATCTGACTTTTGCCAATTCACTCAAAAATGGTGCCAAACCCTTGCAAATGCTCCCCTGAAAGTTTTGGCAGTCGTAACAGAAGGCTTTTTATCACAGGACAAGAAATCAGCCCTGAAAAACTTAACCGGCGGAAAAAGATATTTTGAAAAAATCCCTAAGCCCCGGGGTCACAATTTCATCAAAAATCTGACTTTTGCCAATTCACTCAAAAATGGTGCCAAACCCTTGCAAATGCTCCCCTGAAAGGTTTGGCAGTCGAAACAGAAGGCTTTTTATCACAGGACAAGAAATCAGCTGTGAAAAACATAACCGGTGGAAAAAGATATTTTGAAAAAATCCCTAAGCCCCGGGGTCACAATTTCAGCAAAAATCTGACTTTCGGGAATTCAGTCAAATATGGTGCCAAATGTTTGCAAAAGCTCCCCTGAAAGTTTTGGCAGTCGATACAGAAGGCTTTTTATCACAGGACAAGAAATCCGCCCTGAAAAACTTAACCGGCGGAAAAAGATTTTTTGAAAAAATCCCTAAGCGCCGGGGTCACAATTTCAGCAAAAATCTGACTTTTGCCAATCCAGGCAAATATGCTGCCAAATGTTTGCAAATGCTCCCCTGAAAGTTTTGGCAGTCGAAACAGATGGCTTTTTATCACAGGACAAGAAATCAGCTGTGAAAAACATAACCGGCGGAAAAAGATATTTTGAAAAAATCCCTAAGCCCCGGGGTCACAATTTCAGCAAAAATCTGACTTTTGCCAATTCACTCAAAAATGGTGCCAAACCCTTTCAAATGCTCCCCTGCACGGTTTGGCAGTCGTAACAGAAGGCTTTTTATCACAGGACAAGAAATCAGCCCTGAAAAACTTAACCGGCGGATAAAGATTTTTGGAAAAAATCCCTAAGCCCCGGGGTCACAATTTCATCAAAAATCTGACTTTTGCCAATTCACTCAAAAATGGTGCCAAACCCTTGCAAATGCTCCCCTGAAAGGTTTGACAGTCGATACAGAAGTCTTTTTATCACAGAACAAGAAATCAGCCCTGAAAAACTTAACCGGCGGAAAAAGATTTTTTGAAAAAATCCCTAAGCCCCGGGGTTACAATTTCAGCAAAAATCTGACTTTTGCCAATTCACTCAAAAATGGTGCCAAATGTTTGCAAATGCTCCCTTGAAAGTTTTGGCAGTCGAAACAGATGGCTTTTTATTACAGGACAAGAAATCAGCTGTGAAAAACATAACCGGCGGAAAAATATTTTTTTGAAAAAATTCCTAAGCCCCGGGGTCACAATTTCAGCAAAAATCTGACTTTTGCCAATTCACTCAAAAATGGTGCCAAATGTTTGCAAATGCTCCCCTGAAAGTTTTGGCCGTCGAAACAGATGGCTTTTTATCACAGGACAAGAAATCAGCCCTGAAAAACTTAACCGGCGGAAAAAGATTTTTTGAAAAACTCCCTATGCCCCTGGGTCACAATTTCATCAAAAATCTGACTTTTGCCAATTCACTCAAAAATGGTGCCAAACCCTTGCAAATGCTCCCCTGAAAGGATTGGCATTCGATGCAGAAGGCTTTTTATCACAGGACAAGAAATCAGCCCTGAAAAACTTAACCGGCGGAAAAAGATATTTTGAAAAAATCCCTCAGCACGGGGGTCACAATTTCATCAAAAATCTGACTTTTGCCAATTCACTCAAAAATGGTGCCAAACCCTTGCAAATGCTCCCCTGCAAGGTTTGGCAGTCGAAACAGATGGCTTTTTATCACAGGACAAGAAATCAGCTGTGAAAAACATAACCGGCGGAAAAAGATATTTTGAAAAAATCCCTAAGCCCCGGGGTCACAATTTCATCAAAAATCTGACTTTTGCCAATTCAGTCAAATATGGTGCCAAATGTTTGCAAATGCTCCCCTGAAAGTTTTGGCAGTCGAAACAGATGGCTTTTTATCACAGGACAAGAAATCAGCTGTGAAAAACATAACTGGCGGAAAAATATTTTTTTGAAAAAATTCCTAAGCCCTGGGGTCACAATTTCAGCAAAAATCTGACTTTTGCCAATTCATTCGAAAATGGTGCCAAATGTTAGCAAATGCTCCCCTGAAAGTTTTGGCAGTCGAAACAGAAGGCTTTTTATCACAGGACAAGAAATCAGCCCTGAAATACTTAACCGGCGGAAAAAGATATTTTGAAAAAATCCCTCAGCACGGGGGTCACAATTTCATCAAAAATCTGACTTTTGCCAATTCACTCAAAAATGGTGCCAAACCCTTGCAAATGCTCCCCTGCAAGGTTTGGCAGTCGAAACAGATGGCTTTTTATCACAGGACAAGAAATCAGCTGTGAAAAACATAACCGGCGGAAAAAGATATTTTGAAAAAATCCCTAAGCCCCGGGGTCACAATTTCATCAAAAATCTGACTTTTGCCAATTCAGTCAAATATGGTGCCAAATGTTTGCAAATGCTCCCCTGAAAGTTTTGGCAGTCGAAACAGATGGCTTTTTATCACAGGACAAGAAATCAGCTGTGAAAAACATAACTGGCGGAAAAATATTTTTTTGAAAAAATTCCTAAGCCCTGGGGTCACAATTTCAGCAAAAATCTGACTTTTGCCAATTCATTCGAAAATGGTGCCAAATGTTAGCAAATGCTCCCCTGAAAGTTTTGGCAGTCGAAACAGAAGGCTTTGTATCACAGGACAAGAAATCAGCCCTGAAAAACTTAACAAGCGGAGAAAGATATTTTGAAAAAATCCCTAAGCCCCGGGGTCACAATTTCAGCAAAAATCTGACTTTTGCCAATTCACTCAAAAATGGTGCCAAACCCTTGCAAATGCTCCCCTGAAAGGTTTGGCATTCGAAACAGAAGGCTTTTTATCACAGGACAAGAAATCAGCCCTGAAATACTTATCCGGCGGAAAAAGATATTTTGAAAAAATCCCTAAGCCACAATCCCTAAGGTCACAATTTCAGCAAAAATCTGACTTTTGCCAATTCAGTCAAATATGGTGCCAAATGTTTGCAAATGCTCCCCTGAAAGTTTTGGCAGTCGATACAGAAGGCTTTTTATCACAGGACAAGAAATCAGCTGTGAAAAACATAACCGGCGGAAAAAGATTTTTTGAAAAAATCCCTAAGCCCCGGGGTCACAATTTCATCAAAAATCTGACTTTTGCCAATTCACTCAAAAATGGTGCCAAACCCTTGCAAATGCTCCCCTGAAAGGTTTGGCAGTCGAAACAGAAGGCTTTTTATCACAGGACAAGAAATCAGCTGTGAAAAACATAACCGGTGGAAAAAGATATTTTGAAAAAATCCCTAAGTCACAATTTCAGCAAAAATCTGACTTTCGGGAATTCAGTCAAATATGGTGCCAAATGTTTGCAAAAGCTCCCCTGAAAGTTTTGGCAGTCGATACAGAAGGCTTTTTATCACAGGACAAGAAATCAGCCCTGAAAAACATAACCGGCGGAAAAAGATTTTTTGAAAAAATCCCTAAGCCCCGGGGTCACAATTTCATCAAAAATCTGACTTTTGCCAATTCACTCAAAAATGGTGCCAAACCCTTGCAAATGCTCCCCTGAAAGTTTGGGCAGTCGTAACAGAAGGCTTTTTATCACAGGACAAGAAATCAGCCCTGAAAAACTTAACCGGCGGAAAAAGATTTTTTTAAAAAATCCCTAAGCCCCGGGGTCACAATTTCATCAAAAATCTGACTTTTGCCAATTCACTCAAAAATGATGCCAAACCCTTGCAAATGCTCCCCTGAAAGGTTTGACAGTCGATACAGAAGTCTTTTTATCACAGAACAAGAAATCAGCCCTGAAAAACTTAACCGGCGGAAAAAGATTTTTTGAAAAAATCCCTAAGCCCCGGGGTTACAATTTCAGCAAAAATCTGACTTTTGCCAATTCAGTCAAATATGGTGCCAAATGTTTGCAAATGCTCCCTTGAAAGTTTTGGCAGTCGAAACAGATGGCTTTTTATTACAGGACAAGAAATCAGCTGTGAAAAACATAACCGGCGGAAAAATATTTTTTTGAAAAAATTCCTAAGCCCCGGGGTCACAATTTCAGCAAAAATCTGACTTTTGCCAATTCACTCAAATATGGTGCCAAATGTTTGCAAATGCTCCCCTGAAAGTTTTGGCAGTCGAAACAGAAGGCTTTGTATCACAGGACAAGAAATCAGCCCTGAAAAACTTAACCGGCGGAAAAAGATTTTTTGAAAAAATCCCTAAGCCCCGGGGTCACAATTTCATCAAAAATCTGACTTTTGCCAATTCACTCAAAAATGGTGCCAAATGTTTGCAAATGCTCCCCTGAAAGTTTTGGCAGTCGATGCAGAAGGCTTTTTATCACAGGACAAGAAATCAGCCCTGAAAAACTTAACCGGCGGAAAAAGATATTTTGAAAAAATCCCTAAGCCCCGAGGTCACAATTTCATCAAAAATCTGACTTTCGGGAATTCAGTCAAATATGGTGCCAAATGTTTGCAAATGCTCCCCTGAACGTTTTGGCAGTCGAAACAGATGGCTTTTTATCACAGGACAAGAAATCAGCTGTGAAAAACATAACTGGCGGAAAAATATTTTTTTGAAAAAATTCCTAAGCCCCGGGGTCACAATTTCAGCAAAAATCTGACTTTTGCCAATTCACTCAAAAATGCTGCCAAACCCTTGCAAATGCTCCCCTGAAAGGTTTGGCATTCGAAACAGAAGGCTTTTTATCACAGGACAAGAAATCAGCCCTGAAAAACTTAACCGGCGGAAAAAGATTTTTTGAAAAAATCCCTAAGCCCCGGGGTCACAATTTCAGCAAAAATCTGACTTTTGCCAATTCACTCAAAAATGGTGCCAAACCCTTGCAAATGCTCCCCTGAAAGTTTTGGCAATCGTAACAGAAGGCTTTTTATCACAGGACAAGAAATCAGCCCTGAAAAACTTAACCGGCGGAAAAAGATTTTTTGAAAAAATCCCTAAGCCCCGGGGTCACAATTTCATCAAAAATCTGACTTTTGACAATTCACTCAAAAATGGTGCCAAACCCTTGCAAATGCTCCCCTGAAAGATTTGGCAGTCGAAACAGAAGGCTTTTTATCACAGGACAAGAAATCAGCTGTGAAAAACATAACCGGTGGAAAAAGATATTTTGAAAAAATCCCTAAGCCCCGGGGTCACAATTTCAGCAAAAATCTGACTTTCGGGAATTCAGTCAAATATGGTGCCAAATGTTTGCAAAAGCTCCCCTGAAAGTTTTGGCAGTCGATACAGAAGGCTTTTTATCACAGGACAAGAAATCCGCCCTGAAAAACTTAACCGGCGGAAAAAGATTTTTTGAAAAAATCCCTAAGCCCCGGGGTCACAATTTCAGCAAAAATCTGACTTTTGCCAATCCAGGCAAATATGGTGCCAAATGTTTGCAAATGCTCCCCTGAAAGTTTTGGCAGTCGAAACAGATGGCTTGTTATCACAGGACAAGAAATCAGCTGTGAAAAACATAACCGGCGGAAAAAGATATTTTGAAAAAATCCCTAAGCCCCGGGGTCACAATTTCAGCAAAAATCTGACTTTTGCCAATTCACTCAAAAATGGTGCCAAACCCTTGCAAATGCTCCCCTGAAAGTTTTGGCAATCGTAACAGAAGGCTTTTTATCACAGGACAAGAAATCAGCCCTGAAAAACTTAACCGGCGGAAAAAGATTTTTTGAAAAAATCCCTAAGCCCCGGGGTCACAATTTCATCAAAAATCTGACTTTTGCCAATTCACTCAAAAATGGTGCCAAACCCTTGCAAATGCTCCCCTGAAAGGTTTGGCAGTCGAAACAGAAGGCTTTTTATCACAGGACAAGATATCAGCTGTGAAAAACATAACCGGTGGAAAAAGATATTTTGAAAAAATCCCTAAGCCCCGGGGTCACAATTTCAGCAAAAATCTGACTTTCGGGAATTCAGTCAAATATGGTGCCAAATGTTTGCAAAAGCTCCCCTGAAAGTTTTGGCAGTCGATACAGAAGGCTTTTTATCACAGGACAAGAAATCCGCCCTGAAAAACTTAACCGGCGGAAAAAGATTTTTTGAAAAAATCCCTAAGCCCCGGGGTCACAATTTCAGCAAAAATCTGACTTTTGCCAATCCAGGCAAATATGGTGCCAAATGTTTGCAAATGCTCCCCTGAAAGTTTTGGCAGTCGAAACAGATGGCTTGTTATCACAGGACAAGAAATCAGCTGTGAAAAACATAACCGGCGGAAAAAGATATTTTGAAAAAATCCCTAAGCCCCGGGGTCACAATTTCAGCAAAAATCTGACTTTTGCCAATTCACTCAAAAATGGTGCCAAACCCTTGCAAATGCTCCCCTGAAAGTTTTGGCAGTCGTAACAGAAGGCTTTTTATCACAGGACAAGAAATCAGCCCTGAAAAACTTAACCGGCGGAAAAAGATTTTTTTAAAAAATCCCTAAGCCCCGGGGTCACAATTTCATCAAAAATCTGACTTTTGCCAATTCACTCAAAAATGGTGCCAAACCCTTGCAAATGCTCCCCTGAAAGGTTTGACAGTCGATACAGAAGTCTTTTTATCACAGAACAAGAAATCAGCCCTGAAAAACTTAACCGGCGGAAAAAGATTTTTTGAAAAAATACCTAAGCCCCGGAGTTACAATTTCAGCAAAAATCTGACTTTTGCCAATTCAGTCAAATATGGTGCCAAATGTTTGCAAATGCTCCCTTGAAAGTTTTGGCAGTCGAAACAGATGGCTTTTTATCACAGGACAAGAAATCAGCTGTGAAAAACATTACCGGCGGAAAAATATTTTTTTGAAAAAATTCCTAAGCCCCGGGGTCACAATTTCAGCAAAAATCTGACTTTTGCCAATTCACTCAAAAATGGTGCCAAATGTTTGCAAATGCTCCCCTGAAAGTTTTGGCAGTCGAAACAGAAGGCTTTGTATCACAGGACAAGAAATCAGCCCTGAAAAACTTAACCGGCGGAAAAAGATATTTTGAAAAAATCCCTAAGCCCCGGGGTCACAATTTCAGCAAAAATCTGACTTTTGCCAATTCACTCAAAAATGGTGCCTAACCCTTGCAAATGCTCCCCTGAAAGGTTTGGCATTCGAAACAGAAGGCTTTTTATCACAGGACAAGAAATCAGCCCTGAAAAACTTAACCGGCGGAAAAAGATATTTTGAAAAAATCCCTAAGCCCCGGGGTCACAATTTCAGCAAAAATCTGACTTTTGCCAATTCAGTCAAATATGGTGCCAAATGTTTGCAAATGCTCCCCTGAAAGTTTTGGCAGTCGAAACAGATGGCTTTTTATCACAGGACAAGAAATCAGCTGTGAAAAACATAACCGGTGGAAAAAGATATTTTGAAAAAATCCCTAAGCCCCGGGGTCACAATTTCAGCAAAAATCTGACTTTCGGGAATTCAGTCAAATATGGTGCCAAATGTTTGCAAAAGCTGCCCTGAAAGTTTTGGCAGTCGATACAGAAGGCTTTTTATCACAGGACAAGAAATCCGCCCTGAAAAACTTAACCGGCGGAAAAAGATTTTTTGAAAAAATCCCTAAGCCCCGGGGTCACAATTTCAGCAAAAATCTGACTTTTGCCAATCCAGGCAAATATGGTGCCAAATGTTTGCAAATGCTCCCCTGAAAGTTTTGGCAGTCGAAACAGATGGCTTTTTATCACAGGACAAGAAATCAGCTGTGAAAAACATAACCGGCGGAAAAAGATATTTTGAAAAAATCCCTAAGCCCTGGGGTCACAATTTCAGCAAAAATCTGACTTTTGCCAATTCACTCAAAAATGGTGCCAAACCCTTGCAAATGCTCCCCTGAAAGTTTTGGCAGTCGTAACAGAAGGCTTTTTATCACAGGACAAGAAATCAGCCCTGAAAAACTTAACCGGAGGAAAAAGATATTTTGAAAAAATCCCTAAGCCCCGGGGTCACAATTTCATCAAAAATCTGACTTTTGCCAATTCACTCAAAAATGGTGCCAAACCCTTGCAAATGCTCCCCTGAAAGGTTTGACAGTCGATACAGAAGTCTTTTTATCACAGAACAAGAAATCAGCCCTGAAAAACTTAACCGGCGGAAAAAGATTTTTTGAAAAAATCCCTAAGCCCCGGAGTTACAATTTCAGCAAAAATCTGACTTTTGACAATTCAGTCAAATATGGTGCCAAATGTTTGCAAATGCTCCCTTGAAAGTTTTGGCAGTCGAAACAGATGGCTTTTTATCACAGGACAAGAAATCAGCTGTGAAAAACATTACCGGCGGAAAAATATTTTTTTGAAAAAATTCCTAAGCCCCGGGGTCACAATTTCAGCAAAAATCTGACTTTTGCCAATTCACTCAAAAATGGTGCCAAATGTTTGCAAATGCTCCCCTGAAAGTTTTGGCAGTCGAAACAGAAGGCTTTGTATCACAGGACAAGAAATCAGCCCTGAAAAACTTAACCGGCGGAAAAAGATATTTTGAAAAAATCCCTAAGCCCCGGGGTCACAATTTCAGCAAAAATCTGACTTTTGCCAATTCACTCAAAAATGGTGCCTAACCCTTGCAAATGCTCCCCTGAAAGGTTTGGCATTCGAAACAGAAGGCTTTTTATCACAGGACAAGAAATCAGCCCTGAAAAACTTAACCGGCGGAAAAAGATATTTTGAAAAAATCCCTAAGCCCCGGGGTCACAATTTCAGCAAAAATCTGACTTTTGCCAATTCAGTCAAATATGGTGCCAAATGTTTGCAAATGCTCCCCTGAAAGTTTTGGCAGTCGAAACAGATGGCTTTTTATCACAGGACAAGAAATCAGCTGTGAAAAACATAACCGGTGGAAAAAGATATTTTGAAAAAATCCCTAAGCCCCGGGGTCACAATTTCAGCAAAAATCTGACTTTCGGGAATTCAGTCAAATATGGTGCCAAATGTTTGCAAAAGCTGCCCTGAAAGTTTTGGCAGTCGATACAGAAGGCTTTTTATCACAGGACAAGAAATCCGCCCTGAAAAACTTAACCGGCGGAAAAAGATTTTTTGAAAAAATCCCTAAGCCCCGGGGTCACAATTTCAGCAAAAATCTGACTTTTGCCAATCCAGGCAAATATGGTGCCAAATGTTTGCAAATGCTCCCCTGAAAGTTTTGGCAGTCGAAACAGATGGCTTTTTATCACAGGACAAGAAATCAGCTGTGAAAAACATAACCGGCGGAAAAAGATATTTTGAAAAAATCCCTAAGCCCTGGGGTCACAATTTCAGCAAAAATCTGACTTTTGCCAATTCACTCAAAAATGGTGCCAAACCCTTGCAAATGCTCCCCTGAAAGTTTTGGCAGTCGTAACAGAAGGCTTTTTATCACAGGACAAGAAATCAGCCCTGAAAAACTTAACCGGCGGAAAAAGATATTTTGAAAAAATCCCTAAGCCCCGGGGTCACAATTTCATCAAAAATCTGACTTTTGCCAATTCACTCAAAAATGGTGCCAAACCCTTGCAAATGCTCCCCTGAAAGGTTTGGCAGTCGAAACAGAAGGCTTTTTATCACAGGACAAGAAATCAGCTGTGAAAAACATAACCGGTGGAAAAAGATATTTTGAAAAAATCCCTAAGCCCCGGGGTCACAATTTCAGCAAAAATCTGACTTTTGCCAATTCAGTCAAATATGGTGCCAAATGTTTGCAAATGCTCCCCTGAAAGTTTTGGCAGTCGAAACAGATGGCTTTTTATCACAGGACAAGAAATCAGCTGTGAAAAACATAACCGGTGGAAAAAGATATTTTGAAAAAATCCCTAAGCCCCGGGGTCACAATTTCAGCAAAAATCTGACTTTCGGGAATTCAGTCAAATATGGTGCCAAATGTTTGCAAAAGCTGCCCTGAAAGTTTTGGCAGTCGATACAGAAGGCTTTTTATCACAGGACAAGAAATCCGCCCTGAAAAACTTAACCGGCGGAAAAAGATTTTTTGAAAAAATCCCTAAGCCCCGGGGTCACAATTTCAGCAAAAAATCTGACTTTTGCCAATCCAGGCAAATATGGTGCCAAATGTTTGCAAATGCTCCCCTGAAAGTTTTGGCAGTCGAAACAGATGGCTTTTTATCACAGGACAAGAAATCAGCTGTGAAAAACATAACCGGCGGAAAAAGATATTTTGAAAAAATCCCTAAGCCCTGGGGTCACAATTTCAGCAAAAATCTGACTTTTGCCAATTCACTCAAAAATGGTGCCAAACCCTTGCAAATGCTCCCCTGAAAGTTTTGGCAGTCGTAACAGAAGGCTTTTTATCACAGGACAAGAAATCAGCCCTGAAAAACTTAACCGGCGGAAAAAGATTTTTTGAAAAAATCCCTAAGCCCCGGGGTCACAATTTCATCAAAAATCTGACTTTTGCCAATTCACTCAAAAATGGTGCCAAACCCTTGCAAATGCTCCCCTGAAAGGTTTGGCAGTCGAAACAGAAGGCTTTTTATCACAGGACAAGAAATCAGCTGTGAAAAACATAACCGGTGGAAAAAGATATTTTGAAAAAATCCCTAAGCCCCGGGGTCACAATTTCAGCAAAAATCTGACTTTCGGGAATTCAGTCAAATATGGTGCCAAATGTTTGCAAAAGCTCCCCTGAAAGTTTTGGCAGTCGATACAGAAGGCTTTTTATCACAGGACAAGAAATCCGCCCTGAAAAACTTAACCGGCGGAAAAAGATATTTTGAAAAAATCCCTAAGCCCCGGGGTCACAATTTCAGCAAAAATCTGACTTTTGCCAATTCACTCAAAAATGGTGCCTAACCCTTGCAAATGCTCCCCTGAAAGGTTTGGCATTCGAAACAGAAGGCTTTTTATCACAGGACAAGAAATCAGCCCTGAAAAACTTAACCGGCGGAAAAAGATATTTTGAAAAAATCCCTAAGCCCCGGGGTCACAATTTCAGCAAAAATCTGACTTTTGCCAATTCAGTCAAATATGGTGCCAAATGTTTGCAAATGCTCCCCTGAAAGTTTTGGCAGTCGAAACAGATGGCTTTTTATCACAGGACAAGAAATCAGCTGTGAAAAACATAACCGGTGGAAAAAGATATTTTGAAAAAATCCCTAAGCCCCGGGGTCACAATTTCAGCAAAAATCTGACTTTCGGGAATTCAGTCAAATATGGTGCCAAATGTTTGCAAAAGCTGCCCTGAAAGTTTTGGCAGTCGATACAGAAGGCTTTTTATCACAGGACAAGAAATCCGCCCTGAAAAACTTAACCGGCGGAAAAAGATTTTTTGAAAAAATCCCTAAGCCCCGGGGTCACAATTTCAGCAAAAATCTGACTTTTGCCAATCCAGGCAAATATGGTGCCAAATGTTTGCAAATGCTCCCCTGAAAGTTTTGGCAGTCGAAACAGATGGCTTTTTATCACAGGACAAGAAATCAGCTGTGAAAAACATAACCGGCGGAAAAAGATATTTTGAAAAAATCCCTAAGCCCTGGGGTCACAATTTCAGCAAAAATCTGACTTTTGCCAATTCACTCAAAAATGGTGCCAAACCCTTGCAAATGCTCCCCTGAAAGTTTTGGCAGTCGTAACAGAAGGCTTTTTATCACAGGACAAGAAATCAGCCCTGAAAAACTTAACCGGCGGAAAAAGATATTTTGAAAAAATCCCTAAGCCCCGGGGTCACAATTTCATCAAAAATCTGACTTTTGCCAATTCACTCAAAAATGGTGCCAAACCCTTGCAAATGCTCCCCTGAAAGGTTTGGCAGTCGAAACAGAAGGCTTTTTATCACAGGACAAGAAATCAGCTGTGAAAAACATAACCGGTGGAAAAAGATATTTTGAAAAAATCCCTAAGCCCCGGGGTCACAATTTCAGCAAAAATCTGACTTTTGCCAATTCAGTCAAATATGGTGCCAAATGTTTGCAAATGCTCCCCTGAAAGTTTTGGCAGTCGAAACAGATGGCTTTTTATCACAGGACAAGAAATCAGCTGTGAAAAACATAACCGGTGGAAAAAGATATTTTGAAAAAATCCCTAAGCCCCGGGGTCACAATTTCAGCAAAAATCTGACTTTCGGGAATTCAGTCAAATATGGTGCCAAATGTTTGCAAAAGCTGCCCTGAAAGTTTTGGCAGTCGATACAGAAGGCTTTTTATCACAGGACAAGAAATCCGCCCTGAAAAACTTAACCGGCGGAAAAAGATTTTTTGAAAAAATCCCTAAGCCCCGGGGTCACAATTTCAGCAAAAAATCTGACTTTTGCCAATCCAGGCAAATATGGTGCCAAATGTTTGCAAATGCTCCCCTGAAAGTTTTGGCAGTCGAAACAGATGGCTTTTTATCACAGGACAAGAAATCAGCCCTGAAAAACTTAACCGGCGGAAAAAGATATTTTGAAAAAATCCCTAAGCCCTGGGGTCACAATTTCAGCAAAAATCTGACTTTTGCCAATTCACTCAAAAATGGTGCCAAACCCTTGCAAATGCTCCCCTGAAAGTTTTGGCAGTCGTAACAGAAGGCTTTTTATCACAGGACAAGAAATCAGCCCTGAAAAACTTAACCGGCGGAAAAAGATTTTTTGAAAAAATCCCTAAGCCCCGGGGTCACAATTTCATCAAAAATCTGACTTTTGCCAATTCACTCAAAAATGGTGCCAAACCCTTGCAAATGCTCCCCTGAAAGGTTTGGCAGTCGAAACAGAAGGCTTTTTATCACAGGACAAGAAATCAGCTGTGAAAAACATAACCGGTGGAAAAAGATATTTTGAAAAAATCCCTAAGCCCCGGGGTCACAATTTCAGCAAAAATCTGACTTTCGGGAATTCAGTCAAATATGGTGCCAAATGTTTGCAAAAGCTCCCCTGAAAGTTTTGGCAGTCGATACAGAAGGCTTTTTATCACAGGACAAGAAATCCGCCCTGAAAAACTTAACCGGCGGAAAAAGATTTTTTGAAAAAATCCCTAAGCCCCGGGGTCACAATTTCAGCAAAAATCTGACTTTTGCCAATGCAGGCAAATATGGTGCCAAATGTTTGCAAATGCTCCCCTGAAAGTTTTGGCAGTCGAAACAGATGGCTTGTTATCACAGGACAAGAAATCAGCTGTGAAAAACATAACCGGCGGAAAAAGATATTTTGAAAAAATCCCTAAGCCCCGGGGTCACAATTTCAGCAAAAATCTGACTTTTGCCAATTCACTCAAAAATGGTGCCAAACCCTTGCAAATGCTCCCCTGAAAGTTATGGCAGTCGTAACAGAAGGCTTTTTATCACAGGACAAGAAATCAGCCCTGAAAAACTTAACCGGCGGAAAAAGATTTTTTTAAAAAATCCCTAAGCCCCGGGGTCACAATTTCATCAAAAATCTGACTTTTGCCAATTCACTCAAAAATGGTGCCAAACCCTTGCAAATGCTCCCCTGAAAGGTTTGACAGTCGATACAGAAGTCTTTTTATCACAGAACAAGAAATCAGCCCTGAAAAACTTAACCGGCGGAAAAAGATTTTTTGAAAAAATCCCTAAGCCCCGGGGTTACAATGTCAGCAAAAATCTGACTTTTGCCAATTCAGTCAAATATGGTGCCAAATGTTTGCAAATGCTCCCCTGATAGTTTTGGCAGTCGAAACAGATGGCTTTTTATCACAGGACAAGAAATCAGCTGTGAAAAACATAACCGGCGGAAAAATATTTTTTTGAAAATATTCCTAAGCCCCGGGGTCACAATTTCAGCAAAAAGCTGACTTTTGCCAATTCACTCAAAAATGGTGCCAAATGTTTGCAAATGCTCCCCTGAAAGTTTTGGCAGTCGAAACAGAAGGCTTTGTATCACAGGACAAGAAATCAGCCCTGAAAAACTTAACCGGCGGAAAAAGATATTTTGAAAAAATCCCTAAGCCCCGGGGTTACAATTTCAGCAAAAATCTGACTTTTGCCAATTCACTCAAAAATGGTGCCAAACCCTTGCAAATGCTCCCCTGAAAGGTTTGGCATTCGAAACAGAAGGCTTTTTATAACAGGACAAGAAATCAGCCCTGAAAAACTTAACCGGCGGAAAAAGATATTTTGAAAAAATCCCTAAGCCCCGGGGTCACAATTTCAGCAAAAATCTGACTTTTGCCAATTCAGTCAAATATGGTGCCAAATGTTTGCAAATGCTCCCCTGAAAGTTTTGGCAGTCGAAAGAGAAGGCTTTTTATCACAGGACAAGAAATCAGCCCTGAAAAACTTAACCGGCGGAAAAAGATTTTTTGAAAAAATCCCTAAGCCCCGGGGTCACAATTTCAGCAAAAATCTGACTTTTGCCAATTCAGTCAAATATGTTGCCAAATGTATGCAAATGCTCCCCTGAAAGTTTTGGCAGTCGAAACAGATGGCTTTTTATCACAGGACAAGAAATCAGCTGTGAAAAACATAACCGGCGGAAAAATATTTTTTTGAAAAAATCCCTAAGCCCCGGGGTCACAATTTCATCAAAAATCTGACTTTTGCCAATTTACTCAAAAATGGTGCCAAACCCTTGCAAATGCTCCCCTGAAAGGTTTGGCAGTCGAAACAGAAGGCTTTTTATCACAGGACAAGAAATCAGCTGTGAAAAACATAACCGGTGGAAAAAGATATTTTGAAAAAATCCCTAAGCCCCAGGGTCACAATTTCAGCAAAAATCTGACTTTCGGGAATTCAGTCAAATATGGTGCCAAATGTTTGCAAAAGCTCCCCTGAAAGTTTTGGCAGTCGATACAGAAGGCTTTTTATCACAGGACAAGAAATCAGCCCTGAAAAACTTAACCGGCGGAAAAAGATATTTTGAAAAAATCCCTAAGCCCCGGGGTCACAATTTCAGCAAAAATCTGACTTTTGCCAATTCACTCAAAAATGCTGCCAAACCCTTGCAAATGCTCCCCTGAAAGGTTTGGCATTCGAAACAGAAGGCTTTTTATCACAGGACAAGAAATCAGCTGTGAAAAACATAACCGGCGGAAAAATATTTTTTTGAAAAAATTCCTAAGCCCCGGGGTCACAATTTCAGCAAAAATCTGACTTTTGCCAATTCACTCAAAAATGGTGCCAAACCTTTGCAAATGCTCCCCTGAAAGGTTTGGCATTCGAAACAGAAGGCTTTTTATCACAGGACAAGAAATCAGCCCTCAAAAACTTAACCGGCAGAAAAAGATATTTTGAAAAAATCCCTAAGCCCCGGGGTCACAATTTCATCAAAAATCTGGCTTTTGCCAATTCAGTCAAATATGGTGCCAAATGTTTGCAAATGCTCCCCTGAAAGGTTTGGCATTCGAAACAGAAGGCTTTTTATCACAGGACAAGAAATCAGCTGTGAAAAACATAACCGGCGGAAAAAGATATTTTGAAAAAATCCCTAAGCCCCGGGGTCACAATTTCAGCAAAAATCTGACTTTTGCCAATTCACTCAAAAATGGTGCCAAACCCTTGCAAATGCTCCCCTGAAAGTTTTGGCAGTCGTAACAGAAGGCTTTTTATCACAGGACAAGAAATCAGCCCTGAAAAACTTAACCGGCGGAAAAAGATATTTTGAAAAAATCCCTAAGCCCCGGGGTCACAATTTCATCAAAAATCTGACTTTTGCCAATTTACTCAAAAATGGTGCCAAACCCTTGCAAATGCTCCCCTGAAAGGTTTGGCAGTCGAAACAGAAGGCTTTTTATCACAGGACAAGAAATCAGCTGTGAAAAACATAACCGGTGGAAAAAGATATTTTGAAAAAATCCCTAAGCCCCGGGGTCACAATTTCAGCAAAAATCTGACTTTCGGGAATTCAGTCAAATATGGTGCCAAATGTTTGCAAAAGCTCCCCTGAAAGTTTTGGCAGTCGATACAGAAGGCTTTTTATCACAGGACAAGAAATCCGCCCTGAAAAACTTAACCGGCGGAAAAAGATATTTTGAAAAAATCCCTAAGCCCCGGGGTCACAATTTCATCAAAAATCTGACTTTTGCCAATTCAGTCAAATATGGTGCCAAATGTTTGCAAATGCTCCCCTGAAAGTTTTGGCAGTCGAAACAGATGGCTTTTTATCACAGGACAAGAAATCAGCTGTGAAAAACATAACCGGCGGAAAAATATTTTTTTGAAAAAATTCCTAAGCCCCGGGGTCACAATTTCAGCAAAAATCTGACTTTTGCCAATTCACTCAAAAATGGTGCCAAATGTTTGCAAATGCTCCCCTGAAAGTTTTGGCAGTCGAAACAGAAGGCTTTGTATCACAGGACAAGAAATCAGCCCTGAAAAACTTAACCGGCGGAAAAAGATATTTTGAAAAAATCCCTAAGCCCCGGGGTCACAATTTCAGCAAAAATCTGACTTTTGCCAATTCACTCAAAAATGCTGCCAAACCCTTGCAAATGCTCCCCTGAAAGGTTTGGCATTCGAAACAGAAGGCTTTTTATCACAGGACAAGAAATCAGCTGTGAAAAACATAACCGGCGGAAAAATTTTTTTTTGAAAAAATTCCTAAGCCCCGGGGTCACAATTTCAGCAAAAATCTGACTTTTGCCAATTCACTCAAAAATGGTGCCAAACCCTTGCAAATGCTCCCCTGAAAGGTTTGGCATTCGAAACAGAAGGCTTTTTATCACAAGACAAGAAATCAGCCCTCAAAAACTTAACCGGCAGAAAAAGATTTTTTGAAAAAATCCCTAAACCCCGGGGTCACAATTTCAGCAAAAATCTGACTTTTGCCAATTCAGTCAAATATGGTGCCAAATGTTTGCAAATGCTCCCCTGAAAGTTTTGGCAGTCAAAACAGAAGGCTTTTTATCACAGGACAAGAAATCAGCCCTGAAAACTTAACCGGTGGAAAAAGATTTTTTGAAAAAATCCCTAAGCCCCGGGGTCACAATTTCAGCAAAAATCTGACTTTTGCCAATTCAGTCAAATATGGTGCCAAATGTATGCAAATGCTCCCCTGAAAGTTTTGGCAGTCGAAACAGATGGCTTTTTATCACAGGACAAGAAATCAGCTGTGAAAAACATAACCGTCGGAAAAATATTTTTTTGAAAAAATCCCTAAGCCCCGGGGTCACAATTTCATCAAAAATCTGACTTTTGCCAATTCACTCAAAAATGGTGCCAAACCCTTGCAAATGCTCCCCTGAAAGGTTTGGCAGTCGAAACAGAAGGCTTTTTATCACAGGACAAGAAATCAGCTGTGAAAAACATAACCGGTGGAAAAAGATATTTTGAAAAAATCCCTAAGCCCCGGGGTCAAAATTTCAGCAAAAATCTGACTTTCGGGAATTCAGTCAAATATGGTGCCAAATGTTTGCAAAAGCTCCCCTGAAAGTTTTGGCAGTCGATACAGAAGGCTTTTTATCACAGGACAAGAAATCCGCCCTGAAAAACTTAACCGGCGGAAAAAGATTTTTTGAAAAAATCCCTAAGCCCCGGGGTCACAATTTCAGCAAAAATCTGACTTTTGCCAATTCAGTCAAATATGGTGCCAAATGTTTGCAAATGCTCCCCTGAAAGTTTTGGCAGTCGAAACAGAAGGGTTTTTATCACAGGACATGAAATCAGCTGTGAAAAACATAACCGGCGGAAAAAGATTTTTTGAAAAAATCCCTAAGCCCCGGGGTCACAATTTCATCAAAAATCTGACTTTTGCCAATTCACTCAAAAATGGTGCCAAACCCTTGCAGATGCTCCCCTGAAAGGTTTGGCAGTCAATACAGAAGGCTTTTTATCACAGGACATGAAATCTGCCCTGAAAAACTTAACCGGCGGAAAAAGATTTTTTGAAAAAATCCCTAAGCCCCGGGGTCACAATTTCAGCAAAAATCTGACTTTTGCCAATTCAATCCAAAATGGTGCCAAATGTTTGGAAATGCTCCCCTGAAAGGTTTGGCAGTCGAAACAGAAGGCTTTTTATCACAGGACAAGAAATCAGCTGTGGAAAACATAACCGGCGGAAAAATATTTTTTTGAAAAAATCCCTAAGCCCCGGGGTCACAATTTCAGCAGAAATCTGACTTTTGCCAATTCACTCAAAAATGGTGCCAAATGTTTGCAAATGCTTCCCTGAAAGTTTTGGCAGTCGAAACCGAAGGCTTTTTATCACAGGACAAGAAATCAGCCCTGAAAAACTTAACCGGCGGAAAAAGATATTTTGAAAAAATTCCTAAGCCCCGGGGTCACAATTTCAGCAAAAATCTGACTTTTGCCAATTCACTCAAAAATGGTGCCAAACCCTTGCAAATGCTCCCCTGAAAGGTTTGGCATTCGAAACAGAAGGCTTTTTATCACAGGACAAGAAATCAGCCCTGAAAAACTTAACCGGCGGAAAAAGATATTTTGAAAAAATCCCTAAGCCCCGGGGTCACAATTTCATCAAAAATCTGACTTTTGCCAATTCACTCAAAAATGGTGCCAAACCCTTGCAAATGCTCCCCTGAAAGGTTTGGCAGTCGAAACAGAAGGCTTTTTATCACAGGACAAGAAATCAGCTGTGAAAAACATAACCGGTGGAAAAAGATATTTTGAAAAAATCCCTAAGCCCCGGGGTCACAATTTCAGCAAAAATCTGACTTTCGGGAATTCTGTCAAATATGGTGCCAAATGTTTGCAAAAGCTCCCCTGAAAGTTTTGGCAGTCGATACAGAAGGCTTTTTATCACAGGACAAGAAATCCGCCCTGAAAAACTTAACCGGCGGAAAAAGATTTTTTGAAAAAATCCCTAAGCCCCGGGGTCACAATTTCAGCAAAAATCTGGCTTTTGCCAATTCAGTCAAATATGGTGCCAAATGTTTGCAAATGCTCCCCTGAAAGGTTTGGCATTCGAAACAGAATGCTTTTTATCACAGGACAAGAAATCAGCTGTGAAAAACATAACTGGCGGAAAAAGATATTTTGAAAAAATCCCTAAGCCCCGGGGTCACAATTTCAGCAAAAATCTGACTTTTGCCAATTCACTCAAAAATGGTGCCAAACCCTTGCAAATGCTCCCCTGAAAGTTTTGGCAGTCGTAACAGAAGGCTTTTTATCACAGGACAAGAAATCAGCCCTGAAAAACTTAACCGGCGGAAAAATATTTTTTTGAAAAAATTCCTAAGCCCCGGGGTCACAATTTCAGCAAAAATCTGACTTTTGCCAATTCACTCAAAAATGGTGCCAAATGTTTGGAAATGCTCCCCTGAAAGGTTTGGCAGTCGATACAGAAGGCTTTGTATCACAGGACAAGAAATCAGCCCTGAAAAACTTAACCGGCGGAAAAAGATATTTTGAAAAAATCCCTAAGCCCCGGGGTCACAATTTCAGCAAAAATCTGACTTTTGCCAATTCACTCAAAAATGGTGCCAAACCCTTGCAAATGCTCCCCTGAAAGGTTTGGCAGTCGAAACAGAAGGCTTTTTATCACAGGACAAGAAATCAGCCCTGAAAAACTTAACCGGCGGAAAAAGATATTTTGAAAAAATCCCTAAGCCCCGGGGTCACAATTTCAGCAAAAATCTGACTTTTGCCAATTCACTCGAAAATGGTGCCAAACCCTTGCAAATGCTCCCCTGAAAGGTTTGACAGTCGATACAGAAGGCGTTTTATCACAGGACAAGAAATCAGCTGTGAAAAACATAACCGGTGGAAAAAGATATTTTGAAAAAATCCCTAAGCCCCGGGGTCACAATTTCAGCAAAAATCTGACTTTCGGGAATTCAGTCAAATATGGTGCCAAATGTTTGCAAAAGCTCCCCTGAAAGTTTTGGCAGTCGATACAGAAGGCTTTTTATCACAGGACAAGAAATCCGCCCTGAAAAACTTAACCGGCGGAAAAAGATTTTTTGAAAAAATCCCTAAGCCCCGGGGTCACAATTTCAGCAAAAATCTGACTTTTGCCAATCCAGGCAAATATGGTGCCAAATGTTTGCAAATGCTCCCCTGAAAGTTTTGGCAGTCGAAACAGATGGCTTTTTATCACAGGACAAGAAATCAGCTGTGAAAAACATAACCGGCGGAAAAAGATATTTTGAAAAAATCCCTAAGCCCCGGGGTCACAATTTCAGCAAAAATCTGACTTTTGTCAATTCAATCCAAAATGGTGCCAAATGTTTGGAAATGCTCCCCTGAAAGGTTTGGCAGTCGAAACAGAAGGCTTTTTATCACAGGACAAGAAATCAGCTGTGGAAAACATAACCGGCGGAAAAATATTTTTTTGAAAAAATCCCTAAGCCCCGGGGTCACAATTTCAGCAGAAATCTGACTTTTGCCAATTCACTCAAAAATGGTGCCAAATGTTTGCAAATGCTCCCCTGAAAGTTTTGGCAGTCGAAACCGAAGGCTTTTTATCACAGGACAAGAAATCAGCCCTGAAAAACTTAACCGGCTGAAAAAGATTTTTTGAAAAAATCCCTAAGCCCCGGGGTTACAATTTCAGCAAAAATCTGACTTTTGCCAATTCAGTCAAATATGGTGCCAAATGTTTGCAAATGCTCCCCTGAAAGTTTTGGCAGTCGAAACAGAAGGCTTTGTATCACAGGACAAGAAATCAGCCCTGAAAAACTTAACCGGCGGAAAAAGATATTTTGAAAAAATCCCTAAGCCCCGGGGTCACAATTTCAGCAAAAATCTGACTTTTGCCAATTCACTCAAAAATGGTGCCAAACCCTTGCAAATGCTCCCCTGAAAGGTTTGGCATTCGAAACAGAAGGCTTTTTATCACAGGACAAGAAATCAGCCCTGAAAAACTTAACCGGCGGAAAAAGATATTTTGAAAAAATCCCTAAGCCCCGGGGTCACAATTTCATCAAAAATCTGACTTTTGCCAATTCACTCAAAAATGGTGTCAAACCCTTGCATATGCTCCCCTGAAAGGTTTGGCAGTCGAAACAGAAGGCTTTTTATCACAGGACAAGAAATCAGCTGTGAAAAACATAACCGGTGGAAAAAGATATTTTGAAAAAATCCCTAAGCCCCGGGGTCACAATTTCAGCAAAAATCTGACTTTCGGGAATTCAGTCAAATATGGTGCCAAATGTTTGCAAAAGCTCCCCTGAAAGTTTTGGCAGTCGATACAGAAGGCTTTTTATCACAGGACAAGAAATCCGCCCTGAAAAACTTAACCGGCGGAAAAAGATTTTTTGAAAAAATCCCTAAGCCCCGGGGTCACAATTTCAGCAAAAATCTGGCTTTTGCCAATTCAGTCAAATATGGTGCCAAATGTTTGCAAATGCTCCCCTGAAAGGTTTGGCATTCGAAACAGAAGGCTTTTTATCACAGGACAAGAAATCAGCTGTGAAAAACATAACTGGCGGAAAAAGATATTTTGAAAAAATCCCTAAGCCCCGGGGTCACAATTTCAGCAAAAATCTGACTTTTGCCAATTCACTCAAAAATGGTGCCAAACCCTTGCAAATGCTCCCCTGAAAGTTTTGGCAGTCGTAACAGAAGGCTTTTTATCACAGGACAAGAAATCAGCCCTGAAAAACTTAACCGGCGGAAAAAGATTTTTTGAAAAAATCCCTAAGCCCCGGGGTCACAATTTCATCAAAATTCTGACTTTTGCCAATTCACTCAAAAATGGTGCCAAACCCTTGCAAATGCTCCCCTGAAAGGTTTGGCAGTCGAAACAGATGGCTTTTTATCACAGGACAAGAAATCAGCTGTGAAAAACATAACCGGCGGAAAAATATTTTTTTGAAAAAATTCCTAAGCCCCGGGGTCACAATTTCAGCAAAAATCTGACTTTTGCCAATTCACTCAAAAATGGTGCCAAATGTTTGGAAATGCTCCCCTGAAAGGTTTGGCAGTCGATACAGAAGGCTTTGTATCACAGGACAAGAAATCAGCCCTGAAAAACTTAACCGGCGGAAAAAGATATTTTGAAAAAATCCCTAAGCCCCGGGGTCACAATTTCAGCAAAAATCTGACTTTTGCCAATTCACTCAAAAATGGTGCCAAACCCTTGCAAATGCTCCCCTGAAAGGTTTGGCAGTCGATACAGAAGGCTTTTTATCACAGGACAAGAAATCAGCTGTGAAAAACATAACCGGTGGAAAAAGATATTTTGAAAAAATCCCTAAGCCCCGGGGTCACAATTTCAGCAAAAATCTGACTTTCGGGAATTCAGTCAAATATGGTGCCAAATGTTTGCAAAAGCTCCCCTGAAAGTTTTGGCAGTCGATACAGAAGGCTTTTTATCACAGGACAAGAAATCCGCCCTGAAAAACTTAACCGGCGGAAAAAGATTTTTTGAAAAAATCCCTAAGCCCCGGGGTCACAATTTCAGCAAAAATCTGACTTTTGCCAATCCAGGCAAATATGGTGCCAAATGTTTGCAAATGCTCCCCTGAAAGTTTTGGCAGTCGAAACAGATGGCTTTTTATCACAGGACAAGAAATCAGCTGTGAAAAACATAACCGGCGGAAAAAGATATTTTGAAAAAATCCCTAAGCCCCGGGGTCACAATTTCAGCAAAAATCTGACTTTTGCCAATTCACTCAAAAATGGTGCCAAACCCTTGCAAATGCTCCCCTGAAAGTTTTGGCAGTCGTAACAGAAGGCTTTTTATCACAGGACAAGAAATCAGCCCTGAAAAACTTAACCGGCGGAAAAAGATTTTTTTAAAAAATCCCTAAGCCCCGGGGTCACAATTTCATCAAAAATCTGACTTTTGCCAATTCACTCAAAAATGGTGCCAAACCCTTGCAAATGCTCCCCTGAAAGGTTTGACAGTCGATACAGAAGTCTTTTTATCACAGAACAAGAAATCAGCCCTGAAAAACTTAACCGGCGGAAAAAGATTTTTTGAAAAAATCCCTAAGCCCCGGGGTTACAATTTCAGCAAAAATCTGACTTTTGCCAATTCAGTCAAATATGGTGCCAAATGTTTGCAAATGCTCCCCTGAAAGTTTTGGCAGTCAAAACAGATGGCTTTTTATCACAGGACAAGAAATCAGCTGTGAAAAACATAACCGGCGGAAAAATATTTTTTTGAAAAAATTCCTAAGCCCCGGGGTCACAATTTCAGCAAAAAGCTGACTTTTGCCAATTCACTCAAAAATGGTGCCAAATGTTTGCAAATGCTCCCCTGAAAGTTTTGGCAGTCGAAACAGAAGGCTTTGTATCACAGGACAAGAAATCAGCCCTGAAAAACTTAACCGGCGGAAAAAGATATTTTGAAAAAATCCCTTAGCCCCGGGGTCACAATTTCAGCAAAAATCTGACTTTTGCCAATTCACTCAAAAATGGTGCCAAACCCTTGCAAATGCTCCCCTGAAAGGTTTGACAGTCGATAGAGAAGGCTTTTTATCACAGAACAAGAAATCAGCCCTGAAAAACTTAACCGGCGGAAAAAGATTTTTTGAAAAAATCCCTAAGCCCCGGGGTTACAATGTCAGCAAAAATCTGACTTTTGCCAATTGAGTCAAATATGGTGCCAAATGTTTGCAAATGCTCCCCTGAAAGTTTTGGCAGTCGAAACAGATGGCTTTTTATCACAGGACAAGAAATCAGCCCTGAAAAACTTAACCGGCGGAAAAAGATATTTTGAAAAAATCCCTAAGCCCCGGGGTCACAATTTCATCAAAAATCTGACTTTTGCCAATTCACTCAAAAATGGTGCCAAACCCTTGCAAATGCTCCCCTGAAAGGTTTGACAGTCGATACAGAAGTCTTTTTATCACAGAACAAGAAATCAGCCCTGAAAAACTTAACCGGCGGAAAAAGATTTTTTGAAAAAATCCCTAAGCCCCGGGGTTACAATTTCAGCAAAAATCTGACTTTTGCCAATTCAGTCAAATATGGTGCCAAATGTTTGCAAATGCTCCCCTAAAAGTTTTGGCAGTCGAAACAGATGGGTTTTTATCACAGGACAAGAAATCAGCTGTGAAAAACATAACCGGCGGAAAAATATTTTTTTGAAAAAATTCCTAAGCCCCGGGGTCACAATTTCAGCAAAAAGCTGACTTTTGCCAATTCACTCAAAAATGGTGCCAAATGTTTGCAAATGCTCCCCTGAAAGGTTTGGCAGTCGAAACAGAAGGCTTTTTATCACAGGACAAGAAATCAGCCCTGAAAAACTTAACCGGCGGAAAAAGATATTTTGAAAAAATCCCTAAGCCCCGGGGTCACAATTTCAGCAAAAATCTGACTTTTGCCAATTCACTCGAAAATGGTGCCAAACCCTTGCAAATGCTCCCCTGAAAGGTTTGACAGTCGATACAGAAGGCTTTTTATCACAGGACAAGAAATCAGCTGTGAAAAACATAACCGGTGGAAAAAGATATTTTGAAAAAATCCCTAAGCCCCGGGGTCACAATTTCAGCAAAAATCTGACTTTCGGGAATTCAGTCAAATATGGTGCCAAATGTTTGCAAAAGCTCCCCTGAAAGTTTTGGCAGTCGATACAGAAGGCTTTTTATCACAGGACAAGAAATCCGCCCTGAAAAACTTAACCGGCGGAAAAAGATATTTTGAAAAAATCCCTAAGCCCCGGGGTCACAATTTCAGCAAAAATCTGACTTTTGCCAATTCACTCAAAAATGGTGCCAAACCCTTGCAAATGCTCCCCTGAAAGGTTTGACAGTCGATAGAGAAGGCTTTTTATCACAGAACAAGAAATCAGCCCTGAAAAACTTAACCGGTGGAAAAAGATTTTTTGAAAAAATCCCTAAGCCCCGGGGTTACAATTTCAGCAAAAATCTGACTTTTGCCAATTCAGTCAAATATGGTGCCAAATGTTTGCAAATGCTCCCCTGAAAATTTTGGCAGTCGAAACAGATGGCTTTTTATCACAGGACAAGAAATCAGCCCTGAAAAACTTAACCGGCGGAAAAAGATATTTTGAAAAAATCCCTAAGCCCCGGGGTCACAATTTCAGCAAAAATCTGACTTTTGCCAATTCAGTCAAATATGGTGCCAAATGTATGCAAATGCTCCCCTGAAAGTTTTGGCAGTCGAAACAGATGGCTTTTTATCACAGGACAAGAAATCAGCTGTGAAAAACATAACCGGCGGAAAAATATTTTTTTGAAAAAATCCCTAAGCCCCGGGGTCACAATTTCATCAAAAATCTGACTTTTGCCAATTTACTCAAAAATGGTGCCAAACCCTTGCAAATGCTCCCCTGAAAGGTTTGGCAGTCGAAACAGAAGGCTTTTTATCACAGGACAAGAAATCAGCTGTGAAAAACATAACCGGTGGAAAAAGATATTTTGAAAAAATCCCTAAGCCCCGGGGTCACAATTTCAGCAAAAATCTGACTTTCGGGAATTCAGTCAAATATGGTGCCAAATGTTTGCAAAAGCTCCCCTGAAAGTTTTGGCAGTCGATACAGAAGGCTTTTAATCACAGGACAAGAAATCCGCCCTGAAAAACTTAACCGGCGGAAAAAGATTTTTTGAAAAAATCCCTAAGCCCCGGGGTCACAATTTCAGCAAAAATCTGGCTTTTGCCAATTCAGTCAAATATGGTGCCAAATGTTTGCAAATGCTCCCCTGAAAGGTTTGGCATTCGAAACAGAAGGCTTTTTATCACAGGACAAGAAATCAGCTGTGAAAAACATAACTGGCGGAAAAAGATATTTTGAAAAAATCCCTAAGCCCCGGGGTCACAATTTCAGCAAAAATCTGACTTTTGCCAATTCACTCAAAAATGGTGCCAAACCCTTGCAAATGCTCCCCTGAAAGTTTTGGCAGTCGTAACAGAAGGCTTTTTATCACAGGACAAGAAATCAGCCCTGAAAAACTTAACCGGCGGAAAAAGATTTTTTGAAAAAATCCCTAAGCCCCGGGGTCACAATTTCATCAAAATTCTGACTTTTGCCAATTCACTCAAAAATGGTGCCAAACCCTTGCAAATGCTCCCCTGAAAGGTTTGGCAGTCGAAACAGATGGCTTTTTATCACAGGACAAGAAATCAGCTGTGAAAAACATAACCGGCGGAAAAATATTTTTTTGAAAAAATTCCTAAGCCCCGGGGTCACAATTTCAGCAAAAATCTGACTTTTGCCAATTCACTCAAAAATGGTGCCAAATGTTTGGAAATGCTCCCCTGAAAGGTTTGGCAGTCGATACAGAAGGCTTTGTATCACAGGACAAGAAATCAGCCCTGAAAAACTTAACCGGCGGAAAAAGATATTTTGAAAAAATCCCTAAGCCCCGGGGTCACAATTTCAGCAAAAATCTGACTTTTGCCAATTCACTCAAAAATGGTGCCAAACCCTTGCAAATGCTCCCCTGAAAGGTTTGGCAGTCGAAACAGAAGGCTTTTTATCACAGGACAAGAAATCAGCCCTGAAAAACTTAACCGGCGGAAAAAGATATTTTGAAAAAATCCCTAAGCCCCGGGGTCACAATTTCAGCAAAAATCTGACTTTTGTCAATTCACTCGAAAATGGTGCCAAACCCTTGCAAATGCTCCCCTGAAAGGTTTGACAGTCGATACAGAAGGCTTTTTATCACAGGACAAGAAATCAGCTGTGAAAAACATAACCGGTGGAAAAAGATATTTTGAAAAAATCCCTAAGCCCCGGGGTCACAATTTCAGCAAAAATCTGACTTTCGGGAATTCAGTCAAATATGGTGCCAAATGTTTGCAAAAGCTCCCCTGAAAGTTTTGGCAGTCGATACAGAAGGCTTTTTATCACAGGACAAGAAATCCGCCCTGAAAAACTTAACCGGCGGAAAAAGATTTTTTGAAAAAATCCCTAAGCCCCGGGGTCACAATTTCAGCAAAAATCTGACTTTTGCCAATCCAGGCAAATATGGTGCCAAATGTTTGCAAATGCTCCCCTGAAAGTTTTGGCAGTCGAAACAGATGGCTTTTTATCACAGGACAAGAAATCAGCTGTGAAAAACATAACCGGCGGAAAAAGATATTTTGAAAAAATCCCTAAGCCCCGGGGTCACAATTTCAGCAAAAATCTGACTTTTGCCAATTCACTCAAAAATGGTGCCAAACCCTTGCAAATGCTCCCCTGAAAGTTTTGGCAGTCGTAACAGAAGGCTTTTTATCACAGGACAAGAAATCAGCCCTGAAAAACTTAACCGGCGGAAAAAGATTTTTTTAAAAAATCCCTAAGCCCCGGGGTCACAATTTCATCAAAAATCTGACTTTTGCCAATTCACTCAAAAATGGTGCCAAACCCTTGCAAATGCTCCCCTGAAAGGTTTGACAGTCGATACAGAAGTCTTTTTATCACAGAACAAGAAATCAGCCCTGAAAAACTTAACCGGCGGAAAAAGATTTTTTGAAAAAATCCCTAAGCCCCGGGGTTACAATTTCAGCAAAAATCTGACTTTTGCCAATTCAGTCAAATATGGTGCCAAATGTTTGCAAATGCTCCCCTGAAAGTTTTGGCAGTCAAAACAGATGGCTTTTTATCACAGGACAAGAAATCAGCTGTGAAAAACATAACCGGCGGAAAAATATTTTTTTGAAAAAATTCCTAAGCCCCGGGGTCACAATTTCAGCAAAAAGCTGACTTTTGCCAATTCACTCAAAAATGGTGCCAAATGTTTGCAAATGCTCCCCTGAAAGTTTTGGCAGTCGAAACAGAAGGCTTTGTATCACAGGACAAGAAATCAGCCCTGAAAAACTTAACCGGCGGAAAAAGATATTTTGAAAAAATCCCTTAGCCCCGGGGTCACAATTTCAGCAAAAATCTGACTTTTGCCAATTCACTCAAAAATGGTGCCAAACCCTTGCAAATGCTCCCCTGAAAGGTTTGACAGTCGATAGAGAAGGCTTTTTATCACAGAACAAGAAATCAGCCCTGAAAAACTTAACCGGCGGAAAAAGATTTTTTGAAAAAATCCCTAAGCCCCGGGGTTACAATGTCAGCAAAAATCTGACTTTTGCCAATTGAGTCAAATATGGTGCCAAATGTTTGCAAATGCTCCCCTGAAAGTTTTGGCAGTCGAAACAGATGGCTTTTTATCACAGGACAAGAAATCAGCCCTGAAAAACTTAACCGGCGGAAAAAGATATTTTGAAAAAATCCCTAAGCCCCGGGGTCACAATTTCATCAAAAATCTGACTTTTGCCAATTCACTCAAAAATGGTGCCAAACCCTTGCAAATGCTCCCCTGAAAGGTTTGACAGTCGATACAGAAGGCTTTTTATCACAGAACAAGAAATCAGCCCTGAAAAACTTAACCGGCGGAAAAAGATTTTTTGAAAAAATCCCTAAGCCCCGGGGTTACAATTTCAGCAAAAATCTGACTTTTGCCAATTCAGTCAAATATGGTGCCAAATGTTTGCAAATGCTCCCCTAAAAGTTTTGGCAGTCGAAACAGATGGGTTTTTATCACAGGACAAGAAATCAGCTGTGAAAAACATAACCGGCGGAAAAATATTTTTTTGAAAAAATTCCTAAGCCCCGGGGTCACAATTTCAGCAAAAAGCTGACTTTTGCCAATTCACTCAAAAATGGTGCCAAATGTTTGCAAATGCTCCCCTGAAAGGTTTGGCAGTCGAAACAGAAGGCTTTTTATCACAGGACAAGAAATCAGCCCTGAAAAACTTAACCGGCGGAAAAAGATATTTTGAAAAAATCCCTAAGCCCCGGGGTCACAATTTCAGCAAAAATCTGACTTTTGCCAATTCACTCGAAAATGGTGCCAAACCCTTGCAAATGCTCCCCTGAAAGGTTTGACAGTCGATACAGAAGGCTTTTTATCACAGGACAAGAAATCAGCTGTGAAAAACATAACCGGTGGAAAAAGATATTTTGAAAAAATCCCTAAGCCCCGGGGTCACAATTTCAGCAAAAATCTGACTTTCGGGAATTCAGTCAAATATGGTGCCAAATGTTTGCAAAAGCTCCCCTGAAAGTTTTGGCAGTCGATACAGAAGGCTTTTTATCACAGGACAAGAAATCCGCCCTGAAAAACTTAACCGGCGGAAAAAGATATTTTGAAAAAATCCCTAAGCCCCGGGGTCACAATTTCAGCAAAAATCTGACTTTTGCCAATTCACTCAAAAATGGTGCCAAATGTATGCAAATGCTCCCCTGAAAGTTTTGGCAGTCGAAACAGAAGGCTTTTTATCACAGAACAAGAAATCAGCTGTGAAAAACTTAACCGGCGGAAAAATATTTTTTTGAAAAAATCCCTAAGCCCCGGGGTCACAATTTCATCAAAAATCTGACTTTTGCCAATTTACTCAAAAATGGTGCCAAACCCTTGCAAATGCTCCCCTGAAAGGTTTGGCAGTCGAAACAGAAGGCTTTTTATCACAGGACAAGAAATCAGCTGTGAAAAACATAACCGGTGGAAAAAGATATTTTGAAAAAATCCCTAAGCCCCGGGGTCACAATTTCAGCAAAAATCTGACTTTTGCCAATTCACTCAAAAATGGTGCCAAACCCTTGCAAATGCTCCCCTGAAAGGTTTGACAGTCGATAGAGAAGGCTTTTTATCACAGAACAAGAAATCAGCCCTGAAAAACTTAACCGGCGGAAAAAGATTTTTTGAAAAAATCCCTAAGCCCCGGGGTTACAATGTCAGCAAAAATCTGACTTTTGCCAATTGAGTCAAATATGGTGCCAAATGTTTGCAAATGCTCCCCTGAAAGTTTTGGCAGTCGAAACAGATGGCTTTTTATCACAGGACAAGAAATCAGCCCTGAAAAACTTAACCGGCGGAAAAAGATATTTTGAAAAAATCCCTAAGCCCCGGGGTCACAATTTCATCAAAAATCTGACTTTTGCCAATTCACTCAAAAATGGTGCCAAACCCTTGCAAATGCTCCCCTGAAAGGTTTGACAGTCGATACAGAAGTCTTTTTATCACAGAACAAGAAATCAGCCCTGAAAAACTTAACCGGCGGAAAAAGATTTTTTGAAAAAATCCCTAAGCCCCGGGGTTACAATTTCAGCAAAAATCTGACTTTTGCCAATTCAGTCAAATATGGTGCCAAATGTTTGCAAATGCTCCCCTGAAAGTTTTGGCAGTCAAAACAGATGGCTTTTTTATCACAGGACAAGAAATCAGCTGTGAAAAACATAACCGGCGGAAAAATATTTTTTTGAAAAAATTCCTAAGCCCCGGGGTCACAATTTCAGCAAAAAGCTGACTTTTGCCAATTCACTCAAAAATGGTGCCAAATGTTTGCAAATGCTCCCCTGAAAGGTTTGGCAGTCGAAACAGAAGGCTTTTTATCACAGGACAAGAAATCAGCCCTGAAAAACTTAACCGGCGGAAAAAGATATTTTGAAAAAATCCCTAAGCCCCGGGGTCACAATTTCAGCAAAAATCTGACTTTTGCCAATTCACTCGAAAATGGTGCCAAACCCTTGCAAATGCTCCCCTGAAAGGTTTGACAGTCGATACAGAAGGCTTTTTATCACAGGACAAGAAATCAGCTGTGAAAAACATAACCGGTGGAAAAAGATATTTTGAAAAAATCCCTAAGCCCCGGGGTCACAATTTCAGCAAAAATCTGACTTTCGGGAATTCAGTCAAATATGGTGCCAAATGTTTGCAAAAGCTCCCCTGAAAGTTTTGGCAGTCGATACAGAAGGCTTTTTATCACAGGACAAGAAATCCGCCCTGAAAAACTTAACCGGCGGAAAAAGATATTTTGAAAAAATCCCTAAGCCCCGGGGTCACAATTTCAGCAAAAATCTGACTTTTGCCAATTCAGTCAAATATGGTGCCAAATGTTTGCAAATGCTCCCCTGAAAATTTTGGCAGTCGAAACAGATGGCTTTTTATCACAGGACAAGAAATCAGCCCTGAAAAACTTAACCGGCGGAAAAAGATATTTTGAAAAAATCCCTAAGCCCCGGGGTCACAATTTCAGCAAAAATCTGACTTTTGCCAATTCAGTCAAATATGGTGCCAAATGTTTGCAAATGCTCCCCTGAAAGTTTTGGCAGTCGAAACAGAAGGCTTTTTATCACAGGACAAGAAATCAGCCCTGAAAAACTTAACCGGCGGAAAAAGATTTTTTGAAAAAATCCCTAAGCCCCGGGGTCACAATTTCAGCAAAAATCTGACTTTTGCCAATTCAGTCAAATATGGTGCCAAATGTATGCAAATGCTCCCCTGAAAGTTTTGGCAGTCGAAACAGATGGCTTTTTATCACAGGACAAGAAATCAGCTGTGAAAAACATAACCGGCGGAAAAATATTTTTTTGAAAAAATCCCTAAGCCCCGGGGTCACAATTTCATCAAAAATCTGACTTTTGCCAATTTACTCAAAAATGGTGCCAAACCCTTGCAAATGCTCCCCTGAAAGGTTTGGCAGTCGAAACAGAAGGCTTTTTATCACAGGACAAGAAATCAGCTGTGAAAAACATAACCGGTGGAAAAAGATATTTTGAAAAAATCCCTAAGCCCCGGGGTCACAATTTCAGCAAAAATCTGACTTTCGGGAATTCAGTCAAATATGGTGCCAAATGTTTGCAAAAGCTCCCCTGAAAGTTTTGGCAGTCGATACAGAAGGCTTTTTATCACAGGACAAGAAATCCGCCCTGAAAAACTTAACTGGCGGAAAAAGATATTTTGAAAAAATCCCTAAGCCCCGGGGTCACAATTTCATCAAAAATCTGACTTTTGCCAATTCAGTCAAATATGGTGCCAAATGTTTGCAAATGCTCCCCTGAAAGTTTTGGCAGTCGAAACAGATGGCTTTTTATCACAGGACAAGAAATCAGCTGTGAAAAACATAACCGGCGGAAAAATATTTTTTTGAAAAAATTCCTAAGCCCCGGGGTCACAATTTCAGCAAAAATCTGACTTTTGCCAATTCACTCAAAAATGGTGCCAAATGTTTGCAAATGCTCCCCTGAAAGTTTTGGCAGTCGAAACAGAAGGCTTTGTATCACAGGACAAGAAATCAGCCCTGAAAAACTTAACCGGGGGAAAAAGATATTTTGAAAAAATCCCTATGCCCCGGGGTCACAATTTCAGCAAAAATCTGACTTTTGCCAATTCACTCAAAAATGCTGCCAAACCCTTGCAAATGCTCCCCTGAAAGGTTTGGCATTCGAAACAGAAGGCTTTTTATCTCAGGACAAGAAATCAGCTGTGAAAAACATAACCGGCTGAAAAAGATTTTTTTGAAAAAATCCCTAAGCCCCGGGGTCACAATTTCAGCAAAAATCTGACTTTTGCCAATTCACTCAAAAATGATGCCAAATGTTTGCAAATGCTCCCCTGAAAGTTTTGGCAGTCGAAACAGAAGGCTTTGTATCACAGGACAAGAAATCAGCCCTGAAAAACTTAACCGGCGGAAAAAGATTTTTTGAAAAAATCCCTAAGCCCCGGGGTCACAATTTCAGCAAAAATCTGACTTTTGCCAATTCAGTCAAATATGGTGCCAAATGTATGCAAATGCTCCCCTGAAAGTTTTGGGAGTCGAAACAGAAGGCTTTGTATCACAGGACAAGAAATCAGCCCTGAAAAACTTAACCGGCGGAAAAAGATATTTTGAAAAAATCCCTAAGACCCAGGGTCACAATTTCAGCAAAAATCTGACTTTTGCCAATTCAGTCAAATATGGTGCCAAATGTTTGCAAATGCTCCCCTGAAAGTTTTGGCAGTCGAAACAGAAGGCTTTTTATCACAGGACAAGAAATCAGCCCTGAAAAACTTAACCGGCGGAAAAAGATTTTTTGAAAAAATCCCTAAGCCCCGGGGTCACAATTTCAGCAAAAATCTGACTTTTGCCAATTCACTCAAAAATGGTGCCAAATGTATGCAAATGCTCCCCTGAAAGTTTTGGCAGTCGAAACAGATGGCTTTTTATCACAGGACAAGAAATCAGCCCTGAAAAACTTAACCGGCGGAAAAATATTTTTTTGAAAAAATTCCTAAGCCCCGGGGTCACAATTTCAGCAAAAAGCTGACTTTTGCCAATTCACTCAAAAATGGTGCCAAATGTTTGCAAATGCTCCCCTGAAAGTTTTGGCAGTCGGAACAGAAGGCTTTGTATCACAGGACAAGAAATCAGCCCTGAAAAACTTAACCGGCGGAAAAAGATATTTTGAAAAAATCCCTAAGCCCCGGGGTTACAATTTCAGCAAAAATCTGACTTTTGCCAATTCACTCAAAAATGGTGCCAAACCCTTGCAAATGCTCCTCTGAAAGGTTTGGCATTCGAAACAGAAGGCTTTTTATCACAGGACAAGAAATCAGCCCTGAAAAACTTAACCGGCGGAAAAAGATATTTTGAAAAAATCCCTAAGACCCGGGGTCACAATTTCAGCAAAAATCTGACTTTTGCCAATTCAGTCAAATATGGTGCCAAATGTTTGCAAATGCTCCCCTGAAAGTTTTGGCAGTCGAAACAGAAGGCTTTTTATCACAGGACAAGAAATCAGCCCTGAAAAACGTAACCGGCGGAAAAAGATTTTTTGAAAAAATCCCTAAGCCCCGGGGTCACAATTTCAGCAAAAATCTGACTTTTGCCAATTCAGTCAAATATGGTGCCAAATGTATGCAAATGCTCCCCTGAAAGTTTTGGCAGTCGAAACAGATGGCTTTTTATCACAGGACAAGAAATCAGCTGTGAAAAACATAACCGGCGGAAAAATATTTTTTTGAAAAAATCCCTAAGCCCCGGGGTCACAATTTCATCAAAAATCTGACTTTTGCCAATTTACTCAAAAATGGTGCCAAACCCTTGCAAATGCTCCCCTGAAAGGTTTGGCAGTCGAAACAGAAGGCTTTTTATCACAGGACAAGAAATCAGCTGTGAAAAACATAACCGGTGGAAAAAGATATTTTGAAAAAATCCCTAAGCCCCGGGGTCACAATTTCAGCAAAAATCTGACTTTCGGGAATTCAGTCAAATATGGTGCCAAATGTTTGCAAAAGCTCCCCTGAAAGTTTTGGCAGTCGATACAGAAGGCTTTTTATCACAGGACAAGAAATCCGCCCTGAAAAACTTAACCGGCGGAAAAAGATTTTTTGAAAAAATCCCTAAGCCCCGGGGTCACAATTTCAGCAAAAATCTGACTTTTGCCAATTCACTCAAAAATGCTGCCAAACCCTTGCAAATGCTCCCCTGAAAAGTTTGGCATTCGAAACAGAAGGCTTTTTATCTCAGGACAAGAAATCAGCTGTGAAAAACATAACCGGCGGAAAAATATTTTTTTGAAAAAATTCCTAAGCCCCGGGGTCACAATTTCAGCAAAAATCTGACTTTTGCCAATTCACTCAAAAATGATGCCAAATGTTTGCAAATGCTCCCCTGAAAGTTTTGGCAGTCGAAACAGAAGGCTTTGTATCACAGGACAAGAAATCAGCCCTGAAAAACTTAACCGGCGGAAAAAGATTTTTTGAAAAATCCCTAAGCCCCGGGGTCACAATTTCAGCAAAAATCTGACTTTTACCAATTCACTCAAAAATGGTGCCAAACCCTTGCAAATGCTCCCCTGAAAGGTTTGGCATTCGAAACAGAAGGCTTTTTATCACAGGACAAGAAATCAGCCCTGAAAAACTTAACCGGCAGAAAAAGATTTTTTGAAAAAATCCCTAAACCCCGGGGTCACAGTTTCAGCAAAAATCTGACTTTTGCCAATTCAGTCAAATATGGTGCCAAATGTTTGCAAATGCTCCCCTGAAAGTTGTGGCAGTCGAAACAGAAGGCTTTTTATCACAGGACAAGAAATCAGCCCTGAAAACATAACCGGTGGAAAAAGATATTTTGAAAAAATCCCTAAGCCCCGGGGTCACAATTTCAGCAAAAATCTGACTTTTGCCAATTCACTCAAAAATGCTGCCAAACCCTTGCAAATGCTCCCCTGAAAGGTTTGGCATTCGAAACAGAAGGCTTTTTATCACAGGACAAGAAATCAGCTGTGAAAAACATAACCGGCCGAAAAATATTTTTTTGAAAAAATTCCTAAGCCCCGGGGTCACAATTTCAGCAAAAATCTGACTTTTGCCAATTCACTCAAAAATGGTGCCAAACCCTTGCAAATGCTCCCCTGAAAGGTTTGGCATTCGAAACAGAAGGCTTTTTATCACAGGACAAGAAATCAGCCCTGAAAAACTTAACCGGCCGAAAAAGATTTTTTGAAAAAACCCCTAAGCCCCGGGGTCACAATTTCAGCAAAAATCTGACTTTTGCCAATTCAGTCAAATATGGTGCCAAATGTTTGCAAATGCTCCCCTGAAAGTTTTGGCAGTCGAAACAGAAGGGTTTTTATCACAGGACATGAAATCAGCTGTGAAAAACATAACCGGCGGAGAAAGATTTTTTGAAAAAATCCCTAAGCCCCCGGGGTCACAATTTCATCAAAAATCTGACTTTTGCCAATTCACTCAAAAATGGTGCCAAACCCTTGCAGATGCTCCCCTGAAAGGTTTGGCAGTCAATACAGAAGGCTTTTTATCACAGGACATGAAATCTGCCCTGAAAAACTTAACCGGCGGAAAAAGATTTTTTGAAAAAATCCCTAAGCCCCGGGGTCACAATTTCAGCAAAAATCTGACTTTTGCCAATTCAATCCAAAATGGTGCCAAATGTTTGGAAATGCTCCCCTGAAAGGTTTGGCAGTCAAAACAGAAGGCTTTTTATCACAGGACAAGAAATCAGCCCTGAAAAACTTAACCGGCCGAAAAAGATTTTTTGAAAAAACCCCTAAGCCCCGGGGTCACAATTTCAGCAAAAATCTGACTTTTGCCAATTCAGTCAAATATGGTGCCAAATGTTTGCAAATGCTCCCCTGAAAGTTTTGGCAGTCGAAACAGAAGGGTTTTTATCACAGGACATGAAATCAGCTGTGAAAAACATAACCGGCGGAGAAAGATTTTTTGAAAAAATCCCTAAGCCCCGGGGTCACAATTTCATCAAAAATCTGACTTTTGCCAATTCACTCAAAAATGGTGCCAAACCCTTGCAGATGCTCCCCTGAAAGGTTTGGCAGTCAATACAGAAGGGTTTTTATCACAGGACATGAAATCAGCTGTGAAAAACATAACCGGCGGAGAAAGATTTTTTGAAAAAATCCCTAAGCCCCGGGGTCACAATTTCAGCAGAAATCTGACTTTTGCCAATTCACTCAAAAATGGTGCCAAATGTTTGCAAATGCTCCCCTGAAAGTTTTGGCAGTCGAAACCGAAGGCTTTTTATCACAGGACAAGAAATCAGCCCTGAAAAACTTAACCGGCAGAAAAAGATTTTTTGAAAAAATCCCTAAGCCCCGGGGTCACAATTTCAGCAAAAATCTGACTTTTGCCAATTCAGTCAAATATGGTGCCAAATGTTTGCAAATGCTCCCCTGAAAGTTTTGGCAGTCGAAACAGAAGGCTTTGTATCACAGGACAAGAAATTAGCCCTGAAAAACTTAACCGGCGGAAAAAGATATTTTGAAAAAATCCCTAAGCCCCGGGATTACAATTTCAGCAAAAATCTGACTTTTGCCAATTCACTCAAAAATGGTGCCAAACCCTTGCAAATGCTCCCCTGAAAGGTTTGGCAGTCGAAACAGAAGGCTTTTTATCACACGACAAGAAATCAGCTGTGAAAAACATATCCGGTGGAAAAAGATATTTTGAAAAAATCCCTTAGCCCCGGGGTCACAATTTCAGCAAAAATCTGACTTTCGGGAATTCAGTCAAATATGGTGCCAAATGTTTGCAAAAGCTCCCCTGAAAGTTTTGGCAGTCGATACAGAAGGCTTTTTATCACAGGACAAGAAATCCGCCCTGAAAAACTTAACCGGCGGAAAAAGATTTTTTGAAAAAATCCCTAAGCCCCGGGGTCACAATTTCAGCAAAAATCTGACTTTTGCCAATTCAGTCAAATATGGTGCCAAATGTTTGCAAATGCTCCCCTGAAAGTTTTGGCAGTCGAAACAGAAGGCTTTGTATCACAGGACAAGAAATCAGCCCTCAAAAACTTAACCGGCAGAAAAAGATTTTTTGAAAAAATCCCTAAACCCCGGGGTCACAATTTCATCAAAAATCTGACTTTTGCCAATTCACTCAAAAATGGTGCCAAACCCTTGCAGATGCTCCCCTGAAAGGTTTGGCAGTCAATACAGAAGGGTTTTTATCACAGGACATGAAATCAGCTGTGAAAAACATAACCGGCGGAGAAAGATTTTTTGAAAAAATCCCTAAGCCCCGGGGTCACAATTTCAGCAGAAATCTGACTTTTGCCAATTCACTCAAAAATGGTGCCAAATGTTTGCAAATGCTCCCCTGAAAGTTTTGGCAGTCGAAACCGAAGGCTTTTTATCACAGGACAAGAAATCAGCCCTGAAAAACTTAACCGGCTGAAAAAGATTTTTTGAAAAAATCCCTAAGCCCCGGGGTCACAATTTCAGCAAAAATCTGACTTTTGCCAATTCAGTCAAATATGGTGCCAAATGTTTGCAAATGCTCCCCTGAAAGTTTTGGCAGTCGAAACAGAAGGCTTTGTATCACAGGACAAGAAATCAGCCCTGAAAAACTTAACCGGCGGAAAAAGATATTTTGAAAAAATCCCTAAGCCCCGGGGTCACAATTTCAGCCAAAATCTGACTTTTGCCAATTCACTCAAAAATGGTGCCAAATGTTTGCAAATGCTCCCCTGAAAGTTTTGGCAGTCGAAACAGAAGGCTTTGTATCACAGGACAAGAAATCAGCCCTGAAAAACTTAACCGGCGGAAAAAGATATTTTGAAAAAATCCCTAAGCCCCGGGGTCACAATTTCAGCAAAAATCTGACTTTTGCCAATTCACTCAAAAATGCTGCCAAACCCTTGCAAATGCTCCCCTGAAAGGTTTGGCATTCGAAACAGAAGGCTTTTTATCACAGGACAAGAAATCAGCCCTGAAAAACTTAACCGGCGGAAAAAGATATTTTTAAAAAATCCCTAAGCCCCTGGGTCACAATTTCAGCAAAAATCTGACTTTTGCCAATTCAGTCAAATATGGTGCCAAATGTTTGCAAATGCTCCCCTGAAAGGTTTGGCAGTCGAAACAGAAGGCTTTTTATCACAGGACAAGAAATCAGCTGTGAAAAACATAACCGGTGGAAAAAGATATTTTGAAAAAATCCCTAAGCCCCGGGGTCACAATTTCAGCAAAAATCTGACTTTCGGTAATTCAGTCAAATATGGTGCCAAATGTTTGCAAAAGCTCCCCTGAAAGTTTTGGCAGTCGATACAGAAGGCTTTTTATCACAGGACAAGAAATCCGCCCTGAAAAACTTAACCGGCGGAAAAAGATTTTTTGAAAAAATCCCTAAGCCCAGGGGTCACAATTTCAGCAAAAATCTGACTTTTGCCAATTCAGTCAAAAATGATGCCAAATGTTTGCAAATGCTCCCCTGAAGGTTTTGGCAGTCGAAACAGAAGGCTTTGTATCACAGGACAAGAAATCAGCCCTGAAAAACTTAACCGGCGGAAAAAGATATTTTGAAAAAATCCCTAAGCCCCGGGGTCACAATTTCAGCCAAAATCTGACTTTTGCCAATTCACTCAAAAATGGTGCCAAACCCTTGTAAATGCTCCCCTGAAAGGTTTGGCATTCGAAACAGAAGGCTTTTTATCACAGGACAAGAAATCAGCCCTGAAAAACTTAACTGGCAGAAAAAGATTTTTTGAAAAAATCCCTAAGCCCCGGGGTCACAATTTTAGCAAAAATCTGACTTTTGCCAATTCAGTCAAATATGGTGCCAAATGTTTGCAAATGCTCCCCTGAAAGTTTTGGCAGTCGAAACAGAAGGCTTTTTATCACAGGACAAGAAATCCGCCCTGAAAAACTTAACCGGCGGAAAAAGATTTTTTGAAAAAATCCCTAAGCCCCGGGGTCACAATTTCATCAAAAATCTGACTTTTGCCAATTCACTCAAAAATGGTGCCAAACCCTTGCAAATGCTCCCCTGAAAGGTTTGGCAGTCGAAACAGAAGGCTTTTTATCACAGGACAACAAATCAGCTGTGAAAAACATAACCGGTGGAAAAAGATTTTTTGAAAAAATCCCTAAGACCCGGGGTCACAATTTCAGCAAAAATCTGACTTTTGCCAATTCAGTCAAATATGGTGCCAAATGTTTGCAAATGCTCCCCTGAACGTTTTGGCAGTCGAAACAGATGGCTTTTTATTACAGGACAAGAAATCAGTCTGAAAAACTTAACAGGCGGAAAAATATTTTTTTGAAAAAATCCCTAAGCCCCGGGGTCACAATTTCAGCAAAAATCTGACTTTTGCCAATTCAGTCAAATATGGTGCCAAATGTTTGCAAATGCTCCCCTGAAAGTTTTGGCAGTCGAAACAGAAGGCTTTTTATCACAGGACAAGAAATCAGCCCTGAAAAACTTAACCGGCGGAAAAAGATTTTTTGAAAAAATCCCTAAGCCCCGGGGTCACAATTTCAGCAAAAATCTGACTTTTGCCAATTCAGTCAAATATGGTGCCAAATGTATGCAAATGCTCCCCTGAAAGTTTTGGCAGTCGAAACAGATGGCTTTTTATCACAGGACAAGAAATCAGCTGTGAAAAACATAACCGGCGGAAAAATATTTTTTAAAAAATCCCTAAGCCCCGGGGTCACAATTTCATCAAAAATCTGACTTTTGCCAATTTACTCAAAAATGGTGCCAAACCCTTGCAAATGCTCCCCTGAAAGGTTTGGCAGTCGAAACAGAAGGCTTTTTATCACAGGACAAGAAATCAACTGTGAAAAACATAACCGGTGGAAAAAGATTTTTTGAAAAAATCCCTAAGCCCCGGGGTCACAATTTCAGCAAAAATCTGACTTTCGGGAATTCAGTCAAATATGGTGCCAAATGTTTGCAAAAGCTCCCCTGAAAGTTTTGGCAGTCGATACAGAAGGCTTTTTATCACAGGACAAGAAATCCGCCCTGAAAAACTTAACTGGCGGAAAAAGATATTTTGAAAAAATCCCTAAGCCCCGGGGTCACAATTTCATCAAAAATCTGACTTTTGCCAATTCAGTCAAATATGGTGCCAAATGTTTGCAAATGCTCCCCTGAAAGTTTTGGCAGTCGAAACAGATGGCTTTTTATCACAGGACAAGAAATCAGCTGTGAAAAACATAACCGGCGGAAAAATATTTTTTTGAAAAAATTCCTAAGCCCCGGGGTCACAATTTCAGCAAAAATCTGACTTTTGCCAATTCACTCAAAAATGGTGCCAAATGTTTGCAAATGCTCCCCTGAAAGTTTTGGCAGTCGAAACAGAAGGCTTTGTATCACAGGACAAGAAATCAGCCCTGAAAAACTTAACCGGGGGAAAAAGATATTTTGAAAAAATCCCTATGCCCCGGGGTCACAATTTCAGCAAAAATCTGACTTTTGCCAATTCACTCAAAAATGCTGCCAAACCCTTGCAAATGCTCCCCTGAAAGGTTTGGCATTCGAAACAGAAGGCTTTTTATCACAGGACAAGAAATCAGCCCTCAAAAACTTAACCGGCAGAAAAAGATTTTTTGAAAAAATCCCTAAACCCCGGGGTCACAATTTCAGCAAAAATCTGACTTTTGCCAATTCAGTCAAATATGGTGCCAAATGTTTGCAAATGCTCCCCTGAAAGTTTTGGCAGTCGAAACAGAAGGCTTTTTATCACAGGACAAGAAATCAGCCCTGAAAACTTAACCGGTGGAAAAAGATTTTTTGAAAAAATCCCTAAGCCCCGGGGTCACAATTTCAGCAAATATCTGACTTTTGCCAATTCAGTCAAATATGGTGCCAAATGTATGCAAATGCTCCCCTGAAAGTTTTGGCAGTCGAAACAGATGGCTTTTTATCACAGGACAAGAAATCAGCTGTGAAAAACATAACCGGCACAAAAATATTTTTTTGAAAAAATTCCTAAGCCCCGGGGTCACAATTTCAGCAAAAAGCTGACTTTTGCCAATTCACTCAAAAATGGTGCCAAATGTTTGCAAATGCTCCCCTGAAAGTTTTGGCAGTCGAAACAGAAGGCTTTGTATCACAGGACAAGAAATCAGCCCTGAAAAACTTAACCGGCGGAAAAAGATATTTTGAAAAAATCCCTAAGCCCCGGGGTTACAATTTCAGCAAAAATCTGACTTTTGCCAATTCACTCAAAAATGATGCCAAATGTTTGCAAATGCTCCTCTGAAAGGTTTGGCATTCGAAACAGAAGGCTTTTTATCACAGGACAAGAAATCAGCCCTCAAAAACTTAACCGGCAGAAAAAGATTTTTTGAAAAAATCCCTAAACCCCGGGGTCACAATTTCAGCAAAAATCTGACTTTTGCCAATTCACTCAAAAATGCTGCCAAACCCTTGCAAATGCTCCCCTGAAAGGTTTGGCATTCGAAACAGAAGGCTTTTTATCACAGGACAAGAAATCAGCCCTCAAAAACTTAACCGGCAGAAAAAGATTTTTTGAAAAAATCCCTAAACCCCGGGGTCACAATTTCAGCAAAAATCTGACTTTTGCCAATTCAGTCAAATATGGTGCCAAATGTTTGCAAATGCTCCCCTGAAAGTTTTGGCAGTCGAAACAGAAGGCTTTTTATCACAGGACAAGAAATCAGCCCTGAAAACTTAACCGGTGGAAAAAGATTTTTTGAAAAAATCCCTAAGCCCCGGGGTCACAATTTCAGCAAATATCTGACTTTTGCCAATTCAGTCAAATATGGTGCCAAATGTATGCAAATGCTCCCCTGAAAGTTTTGGCAGTCGAAACAGATGGCTTTTTATCACAGGACAAGAAATCAGCTGTGAAAAACATAACCGGCACAAAAATATTTTTTTGAAAAAATTCCTAAGCCCCGGGGTCACAATTTCAGCAAAAAGCTGACTTTTGCCAATTCACTCAAAAATGGTGCCAAATGTTTGCAAATGCTCCCCTGAAAGTTTTGGCAGTCGAAACAGAAGGCTTTGTATCACAGGACAAGAAATCAGCCCTGAAAAACTTAACCGGCGGAAAAAGATATTTTGAAAAAATCCCTAAGCCCCGGGGTTACAATTTCAGCAAAAATCTGACTTTTGCCAATTCACTCAAAAATGATGCCAAATGTTTGCAAATGCTCCTCTGAAAGGTTTGGCATTCGAAACAGAAGGCTTTTTATCACAGGACAAGAAATCAGCCCTCAAAAACTTAACCGGCAGAAAAAGATTTTTTGAAAAAATCCCTAAACCCCGGGGTCACAATTTCAGCAAAAATCTGACTTTTGCCAATTCACTCAAAAATGCTGCCAAACCCTTGCAAATGCTCCCCTGAAAGGTTTGGCATTCGAAACAGAAGGCTTTTTATCACAGGACAAGAAATCAGCCCTCAAAAACTTAACCGGCAGAAAAAGATTTTTTGAAAAAATCCCTAAACCCCGGGGTCACAATTTCAGCAAAAATCTGACTTTTGCCAATTCAGTCAAATATGGTGCCAAATGTTTGCAAATGCTCCCCTGAAAGTTTTGGCAGTCGAAACAGAAGGCTTTTTATCACAGGACAAGAAATCAGCCCTGAAAACTTAACCGGTGGAAAAAGATTTTTTGAAAAAATCCCTAAGCCTCGGGGTCACAATTTCAGCAAATATCTGACTTTTGCCAATTCAGTCAAATATGGTGCCAAATGTATGCAAATGCTCCCCTGAAAGTTTTGGCAGTCGAAACAGATGGCTTTTTATCACAGGACAAGAAATCAGCTGTGAAAAACATAACCGGCACAAAAATATTTTTTTGAAAAAATTCCTAAGCCCCGGGGTCACAATTTCAGCAAAAAGCTGACTTTTGCCAATTCACTCAAAAATGGTGCCAAATGTTTGCAAATGCTCCCCTGAAAGTTTTGGCAGTCGAAACAGAAGGCTTTGTATCACAGGACAAGAAATCAGCCCTGAAAAACTTAACCGGCGGAAAAAGATATTTTGAAAAAATCCCTAAGCCCCGGGGTTACAATTTCAGCAAAAATCTGACTTTTGCCAATTCACTCAAAAATGATGCCAAATGTTTGCAAATGCTCCTCTGAAAGTTTTGGCAGTCGAAACAGAAGGCTTTGTATCACAGGACAAGAAATCAGCCCTGAAAAACTTAACCGGCGGAAAAAGATATTTTGAAAAAATCCCTAAGCCCCGGGGTCACAATTTCAGCAAAAATCTGACTTTTACCAATTCACTCAAAAATGGTGCCAAACCCTTGCAAATGCTCCCCTGAAAGTTTTGGCAGTCGAAACAGAAGGCTTTTTATCACAGGACAAGAAATCAGCCCTGAAAACTTAACCGGCGGAAAAAGATATTTTGAAAAAATCCCTAAGCCCCGGGGTCACAATTTCATCAAAAATCTGACTTTTGCCAATTCAGTCAAATATGGTGCCAAATGTATGCAAATGCTCCCCTGAAAGTTTTGGCAGTCGAAACAGAAGGCTTTGTATCACAGGACAAGAAATCAGCCCTGAAAAACTTAACTGGCGGAAAAAGATATTTTGAAAAAATCCCTAAGACCCGGGGTCACAATTTCAGCAAAAATCCGACTTTTGCCAATTCTGTCAAATATGGTGCCAAATGTTTGCAAATGCTCCCCTGAAAGTTTTGGCAGTCGAAACAGAAGGCTTTTTATCACAGGACAAGAAATCAGCCCTGAAAAACTTAACCGGCGGAAAAATATTTTTTTGAAAAAATTCCTAAGCCCCGGGGTCACAATTTCAGCAAAAAGCTGACTTTTGCCAATTCACTCAAAAATGGTGCCAAATGTTTGCAAATGCTCCCCTGAAAGTTTTGGCAGTCGGAACAGAAGGCTTTGTATCACAGGACAAGAAATCAGCCCTGAAAAACTTAACCGGCGGAAAAAGATATTTTGAAAAAATCCCTAAGCCCCGGGGTTACAATTTCAGCAAAAATCTGACTTTTGCCAATTCACTCAAAAATGGTGCCAAACCCTTGCAAATGCTCCTCTGAAAGGTTTGGCATTCGAAACAGAAGGCTTTTTATCACAGGACAAGAAATCAGCCCTGAAAAACTTAACCGGCGGAAAAAGATATTTTGAAAAAATCCCTAAGACCCGGGGTCACAATTTCAGCAAAAATCTGACTTTTGCCAATTCAGTCAAATATGGTGCCAAATGTTTGCAAATGCTCCCCTGAAAGTTTTGGCAGTCGAAACAGATGGCTTTTTATCACAGGACAAGAAATCAGCCCTGAAAAACTTAACCGGCGGAAAAATATTTTTTTGAAAAAATCCCTAAGCCCCGGGGTCACAATTTCATCAAAAATCTGACTTTTGCCAATTTACTCAAAAATGGTGCCAAACCCTTGCAAATGCTCCCCTGAAAGGTTTGGCAGTCGAAACAGAAGGCTTTTTATCACAGGACAAGAAATCAGCTGTGAAAAACATAACCGGTGGAAAAAGATATTTTGAAAAAATCCCTAAGCCCCGGGGTCACAATTTCAGCAAAAATCTGACTTTCGGGAATTCAGTCAAATATGGTGCCAAATGTTTGCAAAAGCTCCCCTGAAAGTTTTGGCAGTCGATACAGAAGGCTTTTTATCACAGGACAAGAAATCCGCCCTGAAAAACTTAACCGGCGGAAAAAGATTTTTTGAAAAAATCCCTAAGCCCCGGGGTCACAATTTCAGCAAAAATCTGACTTTTGCCAATTCACTCAAAAATGCTGCCAAACCCTTGCAAATGCTCCCCTGAAAAGTTTGGCATTCGAAACAGAAGGCTTTTTATCTCAGGACAAGAAATCAGCTGTGAAAAACATAACCGGCGGAAAAATATTTTTTTGAAAAAATTCCTAAGCCCCGGGGTCACAATTTCAGCAAAAATCTGACTTTTGCCAATTCACTCAAAAATGATGCCAAATGTTTGCAAATGCTCCCCTGAAAGTTTTGGCAGTCGAAACAGAAGGCTTTGTATCACAGGACAAGAAATCAGCCCTGAAAAACTTAACCGGCGGAAAAAGATTTTTTGAAAAATCCCTAAGCCCCGGGGTCACAATTTCAGCAAAAATCTGACTTTTACCAATTCACTCAAAAATGGTGCCAAACCCTTGCAAATGCTCCCCTGAAAGGTTTGGCATTCGAAACAGAAGGCTTTTTATCACAGGACAAGAAATCAGCCCTCAAAAACTTAACCGGCAGAAAAAGATTTTTTGAAAAAATCCCTAAACCCCGGGGTCACAGTTTCAGCAAAAATCTGACTTTTGCCAATTCAGTCAAATATGGTGCCAAATGTTTGCAAATGCTCCCCTGAAAGTTGTGGCAGTCGAAACAGAAGGCTTTTTATCACAGGACAAGAAATCAGCCCTGAAAACATAACCGGTGGAAAAAGATATTTTGAAAAAATCCCTAAGCCCCGGGGTCACAATTTCAGCAAAAATCTGACTTTTGCCAATTCACTCAAAAATGCTGCCAAACCCTTGCAAATGCTCCCCTGAAAGGTTTGGCATTCGAAACAGAAGGCTTTTTATCACAGGACAAGAAATCAGCTGTGAAAAACATAACCGGCCGAAAAATATTTTTTTGAAAAAATCCCTAAGCCCCGGGGTCACAATTTCAGCAAAAATCTGACTTTTGCCAATTCACTCAAAAATGATGCCAAATGTTTGCAAATGCTCCCCTGAAAGTTTTGGCAGTCGAAACAGAAGGCTTTGTATCACAGGACAAGAAATCAGCCCTGAAAAACTTAACCGGCGGAAAAAGATATTTTGAAAAAGTCCCTAAGCCCCGGGGTCACAATTTCATCAAAAATCTGACTTTTGCCAATTCACTCAAAAATGGTGCCAAACCCTTGCAAATGCTCCCCTGAAAGGTTTGGCATTCGAAACAGAAGGCTTTTTATCACAGGACAAGAAATCAGCCCTGAAAAACTTAACCGGCCGAAAAAGATTTTTTGAAAAAACCCCTAAGCCCCGGGGTCACAATTTCAGCAAAAATCTGACTTTTGCCAATTCAGTCAAATATGGTGCCAAATGTTTGCAAATGCTCCCCTGAAAGTTTTGGCAGTCGAAACAGAAGGGTTTTTATCACAGGACATGAAATCAGCTGTGAAAAACATAACCGGCAGAGAAAGATTTTTTGCAAAAATCCCTAAACCCCGGGGTCACAATTTCATCAAAAATCTGACTTTTGCCAATTTACTCAAAAATGGTGCCAAACCCTTGCAGATGCTCCCCTGAAAGGTTTGGCAGTCAATACAGAAGGCTTTTTATCACAGGACATGAAATCTGCCCTGAAAAACTTAACCGGCGGAAAAAGATTTTTTGAAAAAATCCCTAAGCCCCGGGGTCACAATTTCAGCAAAAATCTGACTTTTGCCAATTCAATCCAAAATGGTGCCAAATGTTTGGAAATGCTCCCCTGAAAGGTTTGGCAGTCAAAACAGAAGGCTTTTTATCACAGGACAAGAAATCAGCCCTGAAAAACTTAACCGGCCGAAAAAGATTTTTTGAAAAAACCCCTAAGCCCCGGGGTCACAATTTCAGCAAAAATCTGACTTTTGCCAATTCAGTCAAATATGGTGCCAAATGTTTGCAAATGCTCCCCTGAAAGTTTTGGCAGTCGAAACAGAAGGGTTTTTATCACAGGACATGAAATCAGCTGTGAAAAACATAACCGGCGGAGAAAGATTTTTTGAAAAAATCCCTAAGCCCCGGGGTCACAATTTCATCAAAAATCTGACTTTTGCCAATTAACTCAAAAATGGTGCCAAACCCTTGCAGATGCTCCCCTGAAAGGTTTGGCAGTCAATACAGAAGGGTTTTTATCACAGGACATGAAATCAGCTGTGAAAAACATAACCGGCGGAGAAAGATTTTTTGAAAAAATCCCTAAGCCCCGGGGTCACAATTTCAGCAGAAATCTGACTTTTGCCAATTCACTCAAAAATGGTGCCAAATGTTTGCAAATGCTCCCCTGAAAGTTTTGGCAGTCGAAACCGAAGGCTTTTTATCACAGGACAAGAAATCAGCCCTGAAAAACTTAACCGGCTGAAAAAGATTTTTTGAAAAAATCCCTAAGCCCCGGGGTCACAATTTCAGCAAAAATCTGACTTTTGCCAATTCAGTCAAATATGGTGCCAAATGTTTGCAAATGCTCCCCTGAAAGTTTTGGCAGTCGAAACAGAAGGCTTTGTATCACAGGACAAGAAATCAGCCCTGAAAAACTTAACCGGCGGAAAAAGATATTTTGAAAAAATCCCTAAGCCCCGGGATTACAATTTCAGCAAAAATCTGACTTTTGCCAATTCACTCAAAAATGGTGCCAAACCCTTGCAAATGCTCCCCTGAAAGGTTTGGCAGTCGAAACAGAAGGCTTTTTATCACACGACAAGAAATCAGCTGTGAAAAACATATCCGGTGGAAAAAGATATTTTGAAAAAATCCCTTAGCCCCGGGGTCACAATTTCAGCAAAAATCTGACTTTCGGGAATTCAGTCAAATATGGTGCCAAATGTATGCAAAAGCTCCCCTGAAAGTTTTGGCAGTCGATACAGAAGGCTTTTTATCACAGGACAAGAAATCCGCCCTGAAAAACTTAACCGGCGGAAAAAGATTTTTTGAAAAAATCCCTAAGCCCCGGGGTCACAATTTCAGCAAAAATCTGACTTTTGCCAATTCAGTCAAATATGGTGCCAAATGTTTGCAAATGCTCCCCTGAAAGTTTTGGCAGTCGAAACAGATGGCTTTTTATCACAGGACAAGAAATCAGCTGTGAAAAACATAACCGGCGGAAAAATATTTTTTTGAAAAAATTCCTAAGCCCCGGGGTCACAATTTCAGCCAAAATCTGACTTTTGCCAATTCACTCAAAAATGGTGCCAAATGTTTGCAAATGCTCCCCTGAAAGTTTTGGCAGTCGAAACAGAAGGCTTTGTATCACAGGACAAGAAATCAGCCCTGAAAAACTTAACCGGCGGAAAAAGATATTTTGAAAAAATCCCTAAGCCCCGGGGTCACAATTTCAGCAAAAATCTGACTTTTGCCAATTCACTCAAAAATGCTGCCAAACCCTTGCAAATGCTCCCCTGAAAGGTTTGGCATTCGAAACAGAAGGCTTTTTATCACAGGACAAGAAATCAGCCCTGAAAAACTTAACCGGCGGAAAAAGATATTTTTAAAAAATCCCTAAGCCCCTGGGTCACAATTTCAGCAAAAATCTGACTTTTGCCAATTCAGTCAAATATGGTGCCAAATGTTTGCAAATGCTCCCCTGAAAGGTTTGGCAGTCGAAACAGAAGGCTTTTTATCACAGGACAAGAAATCAGCTGTGAAAAACATAACCGGTGGAAAAAGATATTTTGAAAAAATCCCTAAGCCCCGGGGTCACAATTTCAGCAAAAATCTGACTTTCGGGAATTCAGTCAAATATGGTGCCAAATGTTTGCAAATGCTCCCCTGAAAGTTTTGGCAGTCGAAACAGAAGGGTTTTTATCACAGGACATGAAATCAGCTGTGAAAAACATAACCGGCAGAGAAAGATTTTTTGAAAAAATCCCTAAGCCCCGGGGTCACAATTTCATCAAAAATCTGACTTTTGCCAATTCACTCAAAAATGGTGCCAAACCCTTGCAGATGCTCCCCTGAAAGGTTTGGCAGTCAATACAGAAGGCTTTTTATCACAGGACATGAAATCTGCCCTGAAAAACTTAACCGGCGGAAAAAGATTTTTTGAAAAAATCCCTAAGCCCCGGGGTCACAATTTCAGCAAAAATCTGACTTTTGGCAATTCAATCCAAAATGGTGCCAAATGTTTGGAAATGCTCCCCTGAAAGTTTTGGCAGTCGAAACAGATGGCTTTTTATCACAGGACAAGAAATCAGCTGTGAAAAACATAACCGGCGGAAAAATATTTTTTTGAAAAAATTCCTAAGCCCCGGGGTCACAATTTCAGCAAAAATCTGACTTTTGCCAATTCACTCAAAAATGGTGCCAAATGTTTGCAAATGCTCCCCTGAAAGTTTTGGCAGTCGAAACAGAAGGCTTTGTATCACAGGACAAGAAATCAGCCCTGAAAAACTTAACCGACGGAAAAAGATATTTTGAAAAAATCCCTAAGCCCCGGGGTCATAATTTCAGCAAAAATCTGACTTTTGCCAATTCAGTCAAATATGGTGCCAAATGTTTGCAAATGCTCCCCTGAAAGGTTTGGCAGTCGAAACAGAAGGCTTTTTATCACAGGACAAGAAATCAGCTGTGAAAAACATAACCGGTGGAAAAAGATATTTTGAAAAAATCCCTAAGCCCCGGGGTCACAATTTCACCAAAATTTGACTTTCGGGAATTCAGTCAAATATGGTGCCAAATGTTTGCAAAAGCTCCCCTGAAAGTTTTGGCAGTCGAAACAGAAGGCTTTGTATCACAGGACAAGAAATCAGCCCTGAAAAACTTAACCGGCGGAAAAAGATATTTTGAAAAAATCCCTAAGCCCCGGGGTCACAATTTCAGCAAAAATCTGACTTTTGCCAATTCACTCAAAAATGGTGCCAAACCCTTGCAAATGCTCCCCTGAAAGTTTTGGCAGTCGAAACAGAAGGCTTTTTATCACAGGACAAGAAATCAGCCCTGAAAAACTTAACCGGCGGAAAAAGATTTTTTGAAAAAATCCCTAAGCCCCGGGGTCACAATTTCATCAAAAATCTGACTTTTGCCAATTCACTCAAAAATGGTGCCAAACCCTTGCAAATGCTCCCCTGAAAGGTTTGGCAGTCGAAACAGAAGGCTTTTTATCACAGGACAACAAATCAGCTGTGAAAAACATAACCGGTGGAAAAAGATTTTTTGAAAAAATCCCGAAGACCCGGGGTCACAATTTCAGCAAAAATCTGACTTTTTCCAATTTAGTCAAATATGGTGCCAAATGTTTGCAAATGCTCCCCTGAAAGTTTTGGCTGTCGAAACAGATTGCTTTTTATTACAGGACAAGAAATCAGCTGTGAAAAACATAACCGGTGGAAAAAGATATTTTGAAAAAATCCCTAAGCCCCGGGGTCACAATTTCACCAAAATTTGACTTTCGGGAATTCAGTCAAATATGGTGCCAAATGTTTGCAAATGCTCCCCTGAAAGTTTTGGCAGTCGAAACAGATGGGTTTTTATCACAGGACAAGAAATCAGCCCTGAAAAACTTAACCGGCCGAAAAAGATTTTTTGAAAAAACCCCTAAGCCCCGGGGTCACAATTTCATCAAAAATCTGACTTTTGCCAATTCAGTCAAATATGGTGCCAAATGTTTGCAAATGCTCCCCTGAAAGTTTTGGCAGTCGAAACAGAAGGGTTTTTATCACAGGACATGAAATCAGCTGTGAAAAACATAACCGGCGGAGAAAGATTTTTTGAAAAAATCCCTAAGCCCCGGGGTCACAATTTCATCAAAAATCTGACTTTTGCCAATTCACTCAAAAATGGTGCCAAACACTTGCAGATGCTCCCCTGAAAGGTTTGGCAGTCAATACACAAGGCTTTTTATCACAGGACATGAAATCTGCCCTGAAAAACTTAACCGGCGGAAAAAGATTTTTTGAAAAAATCCCTAAGCCCCGGGGTCACAATTTCAGCAAAAATCTGACTTTTCCCAATTCAATCCAAAATGGTGCCAAATGTTTGGAAATGCTCCCCTGAAAGTTTTGGCAGTCGAAACAGATGGCTTTTTATCACAGGACAAGAAATCAGCTGTGAAAAACATAACCGGCGGAAAAATATTTTTTTGAAAAAATTCCTAAGCCCCGGGGTCACAATTTCAGCAAAAATCTGACTTTTGCCAATTCACTCAAAAATGGTGCCAAATGTTTGCAAATGCTCCCCTGAAAGTTTTGGCAGTCGAAACAGAAGGCTTTGTATCACAGGACAAGAAATCAGCCCTGAAAAACTTAACCGACGGAAAAAGATATTTTGAAAAAATCCCTAAGCCCCGGGGTCATAATTTCAGCAAAAATCTGACTTTTGCCAATTCAGTCAAATATGGTGCCAAATGTTTGCAAATGCTCCCCTGAAAGGTTTGGCAGTCGAAACAGAAGGCTTTTTATCACAGGACAAGAAATCAGCTGTGAAAAACATAACCGGTGGAAAAAGATATTTTGAAAAAATCCCTAAGCCCCGGGGTCACAATTTCACCAAAATTTGACTTTCGGGAATTCAGTCAAATATGGTGCCAAATGTTTGCAAAAGCTCCCCTGAAAGTTTTGGCAGTCGAAACAGAAGGCTTTGTATCACAGGACAAGAAATCAGCCCTGAAAAACTTAACCGGCGGAAAAAGATATTTTGAAAAAATCCCTAAGCCCCGGGGTCACAATTTCAGCAAAAATCTGACTTTTGCCAATTCACTCAAAAATGGTGCCAAACCCTTGCAAATGCTCCCCTGAAAGTTTTGGCAGTCGAAACAGAAGGCTTTTTATCACAGGACAAGAAATCAGCCCTGAAAAACTTAACCGGCGGAAAAAGATATTTTGAAAAAATCCCTAAGCCCCGGGGTCACAATTTCATCAAAAATCTGACTTTTGCCAATTCACTCAAAAATGGTGCCAAACCCTTGCAAATGCTCCCCTGAAAGGTTTGGCAGTCGAAACAGAAGGCTTTTTATCACAGGACAACAAATCAGCTGTGAAAAACATAACCGGTGGAAAAAGATTTTTTGAAAAAATCCCGAAGATCCGGGGTCACAATTTCAGCAAAAATCTGACTTTTTCCAATTCAGTCAAATATGGTGCCAAATGTTTGCAAATGCTCCCCTGAAAGTTTTGGCAGTCGAAACAGAAGGCTTTTTATCACAGGACAAGAAATCAGCTGTGAAAAACATAACCGGTGGAAAAAGATATTTTGAAAAAATCCCTAAGCCCCGGGGTCACAATTTCAGCAAAAATCTGACTTTTGCCAATTCACTCAAAAATGGTGCCAAACCCTTGCAAATGCTCCCCTGAAAGGTTTGGCAGTCGAAACAGAAGGCTTTTTATCACAGGACAAGAAATCAGCTGTGAAAAACATAACCGGTGGAAAAAGATATTTTGAAAAAATCCCTAAGCCCCGGGGTCACAATTTCACCAAAATTTGACTTTCGGGAATTCAGTCAAATATGGTGCCAAATGTTTGCAAAAGCTCCCCTGAAAGTTTTGGCAGTCGAAACAGAAGGCTTTGTATCACAGGACAAGAAATCAGCCCTGAAAAACTTAACCGGCGGAAAAAGATATTTTGAAAAAATCCCTAAGCCCCGGGGTCACAATTTCAGCAAAAATCTGACTTTTGCCAATTCACTCAAAAATGGTGCCAAACCCTTGCAAATGCTCCCCTGAAAGTTTTGGCAGTCGAAACAGAAGGCTTTTTATCACAGGACAAGAAATCAGCCCTGAAAAACTTAACCGGCGGAAAAAGATTTTTTGAAAAAATCCCTAAGCCCCGGGGTCACAATTTCATCAAAAATCTGACTTTTGCCAATTCACTCAAAAATGGTGCCAAACCCTTGCAAATGCTCCCCTGAAAGGTTTGGCAGTCGAAACAGAAGGCTTTTTATCACAGGACAACAAATCAGCTGTGAAAAACATAACCGGTGGAAAAAGATTTTTTGAAAAAATCCCGAAGACCCGGGGTCACAATTTCAGCAAAAATCTGACTTTTTCCAATTCAGTCAAATATGGTGCCAAATGTTTGCAAATGCTCCCCTGAAAGTTTTGGCAGTCGAAACAGATTGCTTTTTATTACAGGACAAGAAATCAGCCCTGAAAAACTTAACCGGCGGAAAAATATTTTTTTGAAAAAATCCCTAAGCCCCGGGGTCACAATTTCAGCAAAAATCTGACTTTTGCCAATTCAGTCAAATATGGTGCCAAATGTTTGCAAATGCTCCCCTGAAAGTTTTGGCAGTCGAAACAGAAGGGTTTTTATCACAGGACATGAAATCAGCTGTGAAAAACATAACCGGCGGAGAAAGATTTTTTGAAAAAATGCCTAAGCCCCGGGGTCACAATTTCATCAAAAATCTGACTTTTGCCAATTCACTCAAAAATGGTGCCAAACACTTGCAGATGCTCCCCTGAAAGGTTTGGCAGTCAATACAGAAGGCTTTTTATCACAGGACATGAAATCTGCCCTGAAAAACTTAACCGGCGGAAAAAGATTTTTTGAAAAAATGCCTAAGCCCCGGGGTCACAATTTCAGCAAAAATCTGACTTTTGCCAATTCAATCCAAAATGGTGCCAAATGTTTGGAAATGCTCCCCTGAAAGGTTTGGCAGTCGAAACAGAAGGCTTTTTATCACAGGACAAGAAATCAGCTGTGGAAAACATAACCGGCGGAAAAATATTTTTTTGAAAAAATCCCTAAGCCCCGGGGTCACAATTTCAGCAGAAATCTGACTTTTGCCAATTCACTCAAAAATGGTGCCAAATGTTTGCAAATGCTCCCCTGAAAGTTTTGGCAGTCGAAACCGAAGGCTTTTTATCACAGGACAAGAAATCTGCCCTGAAAAACTTAACCGGCTGAAAAAGATTTTTTGAAAAAATCCCTAAGCCCCGGGGTCACAATTTCAGCAAAAATCTGACTTTTGCCAATTCAGTCAAATATGGTGCCAAATGTTTGCAAATGCTCCCCTGAAAGTTTTGGCAGTCGAAACAGAAGGCTTTGTATCACAGGACAAGAAATCAGCCCTGAAAAACTTAACCGGCGGAAAAAGATATTTTGAAAAAATCCCTAAGCCCCGGGGTCAAAATTTCAGCAAAAATCTGACTTTTGCCAATTCAGTCAAATATGGTGCCAAATGTTTGCAAATGCTCCCCTGAAAGGTTTGGCAGTCGAAACAGAAGGCTTTTTATCACAGGACAAGAAATCAGCTGTGAAAAACATAACCGGTGGAAAAAGATATTTTGAAAAAATCCCTAAGCCCCGGGGTCACAATTTCACCAAAATTTGACTTTCGGGAATTCAGTCAAATATGGTGCCAAATGTTTGCAAAAGCTCCCCTGAAAGTTTTGGCAGTCGAAACAGAAGGCTTTGTATCACAGGACAAGAAATCAGCCCTGAAAAACTTAACCGGCGGAAAAAGATATTTTGAAAAAATCCCTAAGCCCCGGGGTCACAATTTCAGCAAAAATCTGACTTTTGCCAATTCACTCAAAAATGGTGCCAAACCCTTGCAAATGCTCCCCTGAAAGTTTTGGCAGTCGAAACAGAAGGCTTTTTATCACAGGACAAGAAATCAGCCCTGAAAAACTTAACCGGCGGAAAAAGATTTTTTGAAAAAATCCCTAAGCCCCGGGGTCACAATTTCATCAAAAATCTGACTTTTGCCAATTCACTCAAAAATGGTGCCAAACCCTTGCAAATGCTCCCCTGAAAGGTTTGGCAGTCGAAACAGAAGGCTTTTTATCACAGGACAACAAATCAGCTGTGAAAAACATAACCGGTGGAAAAAGATTTTTTGAAAAAATCCCGAAGACCCGGGGTCACAATTTCAGCAAAAATCTGACTTTTTCCAATTTAGTCAAATATGGTGCCAAATGTTTGCAAATGCTCCCCTGAAAGTTTTGGCAGTCGAAACAGATTGCTTTTTATTACAGGACAAGAAATCAGCTGTGAAAAACATAACCGGTGGAAAAAGATATTTTGAAAAAATCCCTAAGCCCCGGGGTCACAATTTCACCAAAATTTGACTTTCGGGAATTCAGTCAAATATGGTGCCAAATGTTTGCAAATGCTCCCCTGAAAGTTTTGGCAGTCGAAACAGATGGGTTTTTATCACAGGACAAGAAATCAGCCCTGAAAAACTTAACCGGCCGAAAAAGATTTTTTGAAAAAACCCCTAAGCCCCGGGGTCACAATTTCATCAAAAATCTGACTTTTGCCAATTCAGTCAAATATGGTGCCAAATGTTTGCAAATGCTCCCCTGAAAGTTTTGGCAGTCGAAACAGAAGGGTTTTTATCACAGGACATGAAATCAGCTGTGAAAAACATAACCGGCGGAGAAAGATTTTTTGAAAAAATCCCTAAGCCCCGGGGTCACAATTTCATCAAAAATCTGACTTTTGCCAATTCACTCAAAAATGGTGCCAAACACTTGCAGATGCTCCCCTGAAAGGTTTGGCAGTCAATACACAAGGCTTTTTATCACAGGACATGAAATCTGCCCTGAAAAACTTAACCGGCGGAAAAAGATTTTTTGAAAAAATCCCTAAGCCCCGGGGTCACAATTTCAGCAAAAATCTGACTTTTCCCAATTCAATCCAAAATGGTGCCAAATGTTTGGAAATGCTCCCCTGAAAGTTTTGGCAGTCGAAACAGATGGCTTTTTATCACAGGACAAGAAATCAGCTGTGAAAAACATAACCGGCGGAAAAATATTTTTTTGAAAAAATTCCTAAGCCCCGGGGTCACAATTTCAGCAAAAATCTGACTTTTGCCAATTCACTCAAAAATGGTGCCAAATGTTTGCAAATGCTCCCCTGAAAGTTTTGGCAGTCGAAACAGAAGGCTTTGTATCACAGGACAAGAAATCAGCCCTGAAAAACTTAACCGACGGAAAAAGATATTTTGAAAAAATCCCTAAGCCCCGGGGTCATAATTTCAGCAAAAATCTGACTTTTGCCAATTCAGTCAAATATGGTGCCAAATGTTTGCAAATGCTCCCCTGAAAGGTTTGGCAGTCGAAACAGAAGGCTTTTTATCACAGGACAAGAAATCAGCTGTGAAAAACATAACCGGTGGAAAAAGATATTTTGAAAAAATCCCTAAGCCCCGGGGTCACAATTTCACCAAAATTTGACTTTCGGGAATTCAGTCAAATATGGTGCCAAATGTTTGCAAAAGCTCCCCTGAAAGTTTTGGCAGTCGAAACAGAAGGCTTTGTATCACAGGACAAGAAATCAGCCCTGAAAAACTTAACCGGCGGAAAAAGATATTTTGAAAAAATCCCTAAGCCCCGGGGTCACAATTTCAGCAAAAATCTGACTTTTGCCAATTCACTCAAAAATGGTGCCAAACCCTTGCAAATGCTCCCCTGAAAGTTTTGGCAGTCGAAACAGAAGGCTTTTTATCACAGGACAAGAAATCAGCCCTGAAAAACTTAACCGGCGGAAAAAGATATTTTGAAAAAATCCCTAAGCCCCGGGGTCACAATTTCATCAAAAATCTGACTTTTGCCAATTCACTCAAAAATGGTGCCAAACCCTTGCAAATGCTCCCCTGAAAGGTTTGGCAGTCGAAACAGAAGGCTTTTTATCACAGGACAACAAATCAGCTGTGAAAAACATAACCGGTGGAAAAAGATTTTTTGAAAAAATCCCGAAGATCCGGGGTCACAATTTCAGCAAAAATCTGACTTTTTCCAATTCAGTCAAATATGGTGCCAAATGTTTGCAAATGCTCCCCTGAAAGTTTTGGCAGTCGAAACAGAAGGCTTTTTATCACAGGACAAGAAATCAGCTGTGAAAAACATAACCGGTGGAAAAAGATATTTTGAAAAAATCCCTAAGCCCCGGGGTCACAATTTCAGCAAAAATCTGACTTTTGCCAATTCACTCAAAAATGGTGCCAAACCCTTGCAAATGCTCCCCTGAAAGGTTTGGCAGTCGAAACAGAAGGCTTTTTATCACAGGACAAGAAATCAGCTGTGAAAAACATAACCGGTGGAAAAAGATATTTTGAAAAAATCCCTAAGCCCCGGGGTCACAATTTCACCAAAATTTGACTTTCGGGAATTCAGTCAAATATGGTGCCAAATGTTTGCAAAAGCTCCCCTGAAAGTTTTGGCAGTCGAAACAGAAGGCTTTGTATCACAGGACAAGAAATCAGCCCTGAAAAACTTAACCGGCGGAAAAAGATATTTTGAAAAAATCCCTAAGCCCCGGGGTCACAATTTCAGCAAAAATCTGACTTTTGCCAATTCACTCAAAAATGGTGCCAAACCCTTGCAAATGCTCCCCTGAAAGTTTTGGCAGTCGAAACAGAAGGCTTTTTATCACAGGACAAGAAATCAGCCCTGAAAAACTTAACCGGCGGAAAAAGATTTTTTGAAAAAATCCCTAAGCCCCGGGGTCACAATTTCATCAAAAATCTGACTTTTGCCAATTCACTCAAAAATGGTGCCAAACCCTTGCAAATGCTCCCCTGAAAGGTTTGGCAGTCGAAACAGAAGGCTTTTTATCACAGGACAACAAATCAGCTGTGAAAAACATAACCGGTGGAAAAAGATTTTTTGAAAAAATCCCGAAGACCCGGGGTCACAATTTCAGCAAAAATCTGACTTTTTCCAATTCAGTCAAATATGGTGCCAAATGTTTGCAAATGCTCCCCTGAAAGTTTTGGCAGTCGAAACAGATTGCTTTTTATTACAGGACAAGAAATCAGCCCTGAAAAACTTAACCGGCGGAAAAATATTTTTTTGAAAAAATCCCTAAGCCCCGGGGTCACAATTTCAGCAAAAATCTGACTTTTGCCAATTCAGTCAAATATGGTGCCAAATGTTTGCAAATGCTCCCCTGAAAGTTTTGGCAGTCGAAACAGAAGGGTTTTTATCACAGGACATGAAATCAGCTGTGAAAAACATAACCGGCGGAGAAAGATTTTTTGAAAAAATGCCTAAGCCCCGGGGTCACAATTTCATCAAAAATCTGACTTTTGCCAATTCACTCAAAAATGGTGCCAAACACTTGCAGATGCTCCCCTGAAAGGTTTGGCAGTCAATACAGAAGGCTTTTTATCACAGGACATGAAATCTGCCCTGAAAAACTTAACCGGCGGAAAAAGATTTTTTGAAAAAATGCCTAAGCCCCGGGGTCACAATTTCAGCAAAAATCTGACTTTTGCCAATTCAATCCAAAATGGTGCCAAATGTTTGGAAATGCTCCCCTGAAAGGTTTGGCAGTCGAAACAGAAGGCTTTTTATCACAGGACAAGAAATCAGCTGTGGAAAACATAACCGGCGGAAAAATATTTTTTTGAAAAAATCCCTAAGCCCCGGGGTCACAATTTCAGCAGAAATCTGACTTTTGCCAATTCACTCAAAAATGGTGCCAAATGTTTGCAAATGCTCCCCTGAAAGTTTTGGCAGTCGAAACCGAAGGCTTTTTATCACAGGACAAGAAATCTGCCCTGAAAAACTTAACCGGCTGAAAAAGATTTTTTGAAAAAATCCCTAAGCCCCGGGGTCACAATTTCAGCAAAAATCTGACTTTTGCCAATTCAGTCAAATATGGTGCCAAATGTTTGCAAATGCTCCCCTGAAAGTTTTGGCAGTCGAAACAGAAGGCTTTGTATCACAGGACAAGAAATCAGCCCTGAAAAACTTAACCGGCGGAAAAAGATATTTTGAAAAAATCCCTAAGCCCCGGGGTCAAAATTCCAGCAAAAATCTGACTTTTGCCAATTCACTCAAAAATGGTGCCAAACCCTTGCAAATGCTCCCCTGAAAGGTTTGGCGGTCGAAACAGAAGGCTTTTTATCACAGGACAAGAAATCAGCTGTGAAAAACATAACCGGTGGAAAAAGATTTTTTGAAAAAATCCCTAAGACCCGGGGTCACAATTTCAGCAAAAATCTGACTTTTGCCAATTCAGTCAAATATGGTGCCAAATGTTTGCAAATGCTCCCCTGAAAGTTTTGGCAGTCGAAACAGATGGCTTTTTATTACAGGACAAGAAATCAGCCCTGAAAAACTTAACCGGCGGAAAAATATTTTTTTGAAAAAATCCCTAAGCCCCGGGGTCACAATTTCAGCAAAAATCTGACTTTTGCCAATTCACTCAAAAATGGTGCCAAACCCTTGCAAATGCTCCCCTGCAAGGTTTGGCAGTCGAAACAGATGGCTTTTTATCACAGGACAAGAAATCAGCTGTGAAAAACATAACCGGCGGAAAAAGATATTTTGAAAATATCCCTAAGCCCCGGGGTCACAATTTCATCAAAAATCTGATTTTTACCAATTCACTAAAAATGGTGCCAAATGTTTGCAAATGCTCCCCTGAAAGTTTTGGCAGTCGAAACAGAAGGCTTTTTATCACAGGACAAGAAATCAGCCCTGAAAAACTTAACCGGCGGAAAAAGATTTTTTGAAAAAATCCCTAAGCCCCGGGGTCACAATTTCAGCAAAAATCTGACTTTTGCCAATTCAGTCAAATATGGTGCCAAATGTATGCAAATGCTCCCCTGAAAGTTTTGGCAGTCGAAACAGATGGCTTTTTATCACAGGACAAGAAATCAGCTGTGAAAAACATAACTGGTGGAAAAAGATATTTTGAAAAAATCCCTAAGCCCCGGGGTCACAATTTCATCAAAAATCTGACTTTTGCCAATTCACTCAAAAATGGTGCGAAACCCTTGCAGATGCTCCCCTGAAAGGTTTGGCAGTCGATACAGAAGGCTTTTTATCACAGGACATGAAATCTGCCCTGAAAAACTTAACCGGCGGAAAAAGATATTTTGAAAAAATCCCTAAGCCCCGGGGTCACAATTTCAGCAAAAATCTGACTTTTGCCAATTCACTCAAAAATGGTGCCAAACCCCTGCAATTGCTCCCCTTAAAGTTTTGGCAGTCGAAACAGAAGGCTTATTATCACAGGACAAGAAATCAGCCCTGAAAAACTTAACCTGCGGAAAAATATTTTTTTGAAAAAATCCCTAAGCCCCGGGGTCACAATTTCAGCAAAAATTGACTTTTGCCAATTCAATCAAAAATGGTGCCAAATGTTTGCCAATGCTCCCCTGAAAGTTTTGGCAGTCGAAACAGAAGGCTTTTTATCACAGGACAAGAAATCAGACCTGAAAAACTTAACCGGCGGAAAAAGATTTTTTGAAAAAATCCCTAAGCCCCGGGGTCACAATTTCAGCAAAAATCTGACTTTTGCCAATTCACTCAAAAATGGTGCCAAATGTTTGCAAATGCTCCCCTGCAAGGTTTGGCAGTCGAAACAGATGGCTTTTTATCACAGGACAAGAAATCAGCTGTGAAAAACATAACCGGCGGAAAAAGATATTTTGAAAATATCCCTAAGCCCCGGGGTCACAATTTCATCAAAAATCTGATTTTTACCAATTCACTAAAAATGGTGCCAAATGTTTGCAAATGCTCCCCTGAAAGTTTTGGCAGTCGAAACAGAAGGCTTTTTATCACAGGACAAGAAATCAGCCCTGAAAAACTTAACCGGCGGAAAAAGATTTTTTGAAAAAATCCCTAAGCCCCGGGGTCACAATTTCAGCAAAAATCTGACTTTTGCCAATTCAGTCAAATATGGTGCCAAATGTATGCAAATGCTCCCCTGAAAGTTTTGGCAGTCGAAACAGATGGCTTTTTATCACAGGACAAGAAATCAGCTGTGAAAAACATAACTGGTGGAAAAAGATATTTTGAAAAAATCCCTAAGCCCCGGGGTCACAATTTCATCAAAAATCTGACTTTTGCCAATTCACTCAAAAATGGTGCGAAACCCTTGCAGATGCTCCCCTGAAAGGTTTGGCAGTCGATACAGAAGGCTTTTTATCACAGGACATGAAATCTGCCCTGAAAAACTTAACCGGCGGAAAAAGATATTTTGAAAAAATCCCTAAGCCCCGGGGTCACAATTTCAGCAAAAATCTGACTTTTGCCAATTCACTCAAAAATGGTGCCAAACCCCTGCAATTGCTCCCCTTAAAGTTTTGGCAGTCGAAACAGAAGGCTTATTATCACAGGACAAGAAATCAGCCCTGAAAAACTTAACCTGCGGAAAAATATTTTTTTGAAAAAATCCCTAAGCCCCGGGGTCACAATTTCAGCAAAAATTGACTTTTGCCAATTCAATCAAAAATGGTGCCAAATGTTTGCCAATGCTCCCCTGAAAGTTTTGGCAGTCGAAACAGAAGGCTTTTTATCACAGGACAAGAAATCAGACCTGAAAAACTTAACCGGCGGAAAAAGATTTTTTGAAAAAATCCCTAAGCCCCGGGGTCACAATTTCAGCAAAAATCTGAATTTTGCCAATTCAGTGAAATATGGTGCCAAATGTTTGCAAATGCTCCCCTGAAAGTTTTGGCAGTCGAAATAGAATGCTTTTTATCACAGGACAAGAAATCAGCCCTGAAAAACTTAACCGGCGGAAAAAGATTTTTTGAAAAAATCCCTAAGCCCCGGGGTCACAATTTCATCAAAAATCTGACTTTTGCCAATTCACTCAAAAATGGTGCCAAACCCTTGCAGATGCTCCCCTGAAAGTTTTGGCAGTCGAAACAGAAGGGTTTTTATCACAGGACATGAAATCAGCTGTGAAAAACATAACCGGCGGAGAAAGATTTTTTGAAAAAATCCCTAAGCCCCGGGGTCACAATTTCATCAAAAATCTGACTTTTGCCAATTCACTCAAAAATGGTGCCAAACCCTTGAAGATGCTCCCCCGAAAGGTTTGGCAGTCAATACAGAAGGCTTTTTATCACAGGACATGAAATCTGCCCTGAAAAACTTAACCGGCGGAAAAAGATTTTTTGAAAAAATCCCTAAGCCCCGGGGTCACAATTTCAGCAAAAATCTGACTTTTGCCAATTCAATCCAAAATGGTGCCAAATGTTTGGAAATGCTCCCCTGAAAGGTTTGGCAGTCAAAACAGAAGGCTTTTTATCACAGGACAAGAAATCAGCTGTGGAAAACATAACCGGCGGAAAAATATTTTTTTGAAAAAATCCCTAAGCCCCAGGGTCACAATTTCAGCAGAAATCTGACTTTTGCCAATTCACTCAAAAATGGTGCCAAATGTTTGCAAATGCTCCCCTGAAAGTTTTGGCAGTCAAAACAGAAGGCTTTTTATCACAGGACAAGAAATCAGCCCTGAAAAACTTAACCGGCTGAAAAAGATTTTTTGAAAAAATCCCTAAGCCCCGGGGTCACAATTTCAGCAAAAATCTGACTTTTGTCAATTCAGTCAAATATGGTGCCAAATGTTTGCAAATGCTCCCCTGAAAGTTTTGGCAGTTGAAACAGAAGGCTTTTTATCACAGGACAAGAAATCAGCCCTGAAAAACTTAACCGGCGGAAAAAGATTTTTTGAAAAAATCCCTAAGCCCCGGGGTCACAATTTCATCAAAAATCTGACTTTTGCCAATTCACTCAAAAATGGTGCCAAACCCTTGCAGATGCTCCCCTGAAATGTTTGGCAGTCGATACAGAAGGCTTTTTATCACAGGACATGAAATCAGCCCTGAAAAACTTAACCGGCGAAAAAGATTTTTTGAAAAAATGCCTAAGCCCCGGGGTCACAATTTCAGCAAAAATCTGACTTTTGCCAATTCACTCAAAAATGGTGCCAAACGTTTGCAAATATCCCCTGAAAGTTTTGGCAGTCGAAACAGATGGCTTTTAATCACAGGACAAGAAATCAGCCCTGAAAAACTTAACCGGCGGAAAAAGATATTTTGAAAAAATCCCTAAGCCCCGGGGTCACAATTAAATCAAAAATCTGACTTTTGCCAATTCACTCAAAAATGGTGCCAAACCCTTGCAAATGCTCCCCTGAAAGTTTTGGCAGTCGAAACAGAAGGCTTATTATCACAGGACAAGAAATCAGCCCTAAACAACTTAACCGGCGGAAAAAGATATTTTTTAAAAATTCCTAAGCCCCGGGGTCACAATTTCAGCAAAAATCTGACTTTTGCCAATTCACTCAAAAATGGTGCCAAATGTTTGCCAATGCTCCCCTGAAAGTTTTGGCAGTCGAAACAGATAGCTTTTTATCACAGGACAAGAAATCAGCCCTGAAAAACTTAACCGGCGGAAAAATATTTTTTTGAAAAAATCCCTAAGCCCCGGGGTCACAATTTCAGCAAAAATCTGACTTTTCCCAATTCAGTCAAATATGGTGCCAAATGTATGCAAATGCTCCCCTGAAAGTTTTGGCAGTCGAAACAGATGGCTTTTTATCACAGGACAAGAAATCAGCTGTGAAAAACATAACCGGCAGAAAAATATTTTTTTGAAAAAATCCCTAAGCCCCGGGGTCACAATTTCATCAAAAATCTGACTTTTGCCAATTCACTCAAAAATGGTGCCAAACCCTTGCAAATGGTCCCCTGAAAGGTTTGGCAGTTGATGCAGAAGGCATTTTATCACAGGACAAGAAATCAGCCCTGAAAAACTTAACCGGCGGAAAAAGATTTTTTGAAAAAATCCCTAAGCCCCGGGGTCACAATTTCAGCAAAAATCTGACTTTTACCAATTCACTCAAAAATGGTGCCAAATGTTTGCAAATGCTCCCCTGAAAGTTTTGGCAGTCGAAACAGAAGGCTTTTTATCACAGGACAAGAAATCAGCCCTGAAAAACTTAACCGGCGGAAAAAGATATTTTGAAAAAATCCCTAAGCCCCGGGGTTCCAATTTCAGCAAAAATCTGACTTTTGCCAATTCAGTCAAAAATGGTGCCAAACCCTTGCAAATGCTCCCCTGAAAGTTTTGGCAGTCGAAACAGAAGGCTTATTATCACAGGACAAGAAATCAGCCCTAAACAACTTAACCGGCGGAAAAAGATATTTTTTAAAAATTCCTAAGCCCCGGGGTCACAATTTCAGCAAAAATCTGACTTTTGCCAATTCACTCAAAAATGGTGCCAAATGTTTGCCAATGCTCCCCTGAAAGTTTTGGCAGTCGAAACAGATAGCTTTTTATCACAGGACAAGAAATCAGCCCTGAAAAACTTAACCTGCGGAAAAATTTTTTTTGAAAAAATCCCTAAGCCCCGGGGTCACAATTTCAGCAAAAATTGACTTTTGCCAATTCAATCAAAAATGGTGCCAAATGTTTGCCAATGCTCCCCTGAAAGTTTTGGCAGTCGAAACAGAAGGCTTTTTATCACAGGACAAGAAATCAGACCTGAAAAACTTAACCGGCGGAAAAAGATTTTTTGAAAAAATCCCTAAGCACCGGGGTCACAATTTCAGCAAAAATCTGAATTTTGCCAATTCAGTCAAATATGGTGCCAAATGTTTGCAAATGCTCCCCTGAAAGTTTTGGCAGTCGAAAGAGATGGCTTTTTATCACAGGACAAGAAATCAGCCCTGAAAAACTTAACCGGCGGAAAAAGATTTTTTTGAAAAAATCCCTAAGCCCCGGGGTCACAATTTCAGGAAAAATCTGACTTTTACCAATTCACTCAAAAATGGTGCCAAATGTTTGCAAATGCTCCCCTGAAAGTTTTGGCAGTCGAAACAGAAGGCTTTTTATCACAGGACAAGAAATCAGCCCTGAAAAACTTAACCGGCGGAAAAAGATTTTTTGAAAAAATCCCGAAGACCCGGGGTCACAATTTCAGCAAAAATCTGACTTTTGCCAATTCACTCAAAAATGGTGCCAAATGTTTGCAAATATCCCCTGAAAGTTTTGGCAGTCGAAACAGATGGCTTTTAATCACAGGACAAGAAATCAGCCCTGAAAAACTTAACCGGCGGAACAAGATATTTTGAAAAAATCCCTAAGCCCCGGGGTCACAATTTCATCAAAAATCTGACTTTTGCCAATTCACTCAAATATGGTGCCAAATGTTTGCAAATGCTCCCCTGAAAGTTTTGGCAGTCGAAACAGAAGGCTTTTTATCACAGGACAAGAAATCAGCCCTGAAAAACTTAACCGGCGGAAAAATATTTTTTTGAAAAAATCCCTAAGCCCCGGGGTCACAATTTCATCAAAAATCTGACTTTTGCCAATTCACTCAAAAATGGTGCCAAACCCTTGCAGATGCTCCCCTGAAATGTTTGGCAGTCGATACAGAAGGCTTTTTATCACAGGACATGAAATCAGCCCTGAAAAACTTAACCGGCGAAAAAGATTTTTTGAAAAAATGCCTAAGCCCCGGGGTCACAATTTCAGCAAAAATCTGACTTTTGCCAATTCACTCAAAAATGGTGCCAAATGTTTGCAAATATCCCCTGAAAGTTTTGGCAGTCGAAACAGATGGCTTTTAATCACAGGACAAGAAATCAGCCCTGAAAAACTTAACCGGCGGAAAAAGATATTTTGAAAAAATCCCTAAGCCCCGGGGTCACAATTAAATCAAAAATCTGACTTTTGCCAATTCACTCAAAAATGGTGCCAAACCCTTGCAAATGCTCCCCTGAAAGTTTTGGCAGTCGAAACAGAAGGCTTATTATCACAGGACAAGAAATCAGCCCTAAACAACTTAACCGGCGGAAAAAGATATTTTTTAAAAATTCCTAAGCCCCGGGGTCACAATTTCAGCAAAAATCTGACTTTTGCCAATTCACTCAAAAATGGTGCCAAATGTTTGCCAATGCTCCCCTGAAAGTTTTGGCAGTCGAAACAGATAGCTTTTTATCACAGGACAAGAAATCAGCCCTGAAAAACTTAACCGGCGGAAAAATATTTTTTTGAAAAAATCCCTAAGCCCCGGGGTCACAATTTCAGCAAAAATCTGACTTTTCCCAATTCAGTCAAATATGGTGCCAAATGTATGCAAATGCTCCCCTGAAAGTTTTGGCAGTCGAAACAGATGGCTTTTTATCACAGGACAAGAAATCAGCTGTGAAAAACATAACCGGCAGAAAAATATTTTTTTGAAAAAATCCCTAAGCCCCGGGGTCACAATTTCATCAAAAATCTGACTTTTGCCAATTCACTCAAAAATGGTGCCAAACCCTTGCAAATGGTCCCCTGAAAGGTTTGGCAGTCGATGCAGAAGGCATTTTATCACAGGACAAGAAATCAGCCCTGAAAAACTTAACCGGCGGTAAAAGATTTTTTGAAAAAATCCCTAAGCCCCGGGGTCACAATTTCAGCAAAAATCTGACTTTTACCAATTCACTCAAAAATGGTGCCAAATGTTTGCAAATGCTCCCCTGAAAGTTTTGGCAGTCGAAACAGAAGGCTTTTTATCACAGGACAAGAAATCAGCCCTGAAAAACTTAACCGGCGGAAAAAGATATTTTGAAAAAATCCCTAAGCCCCGGGGTTCCAATTTGAGCAAAAATCTGACTTTTGCCAATTCAGTCAAAAATGGTGCCAAACCCTTGCAAATGCTCCCCTGAAAGTTTTGGCAGTCGAAACAGAAGGCTTATTATCACAGGACAAGAAATCAGCCCTAAACAACTTAACCGGCGGAAAAAGATATTTTTTAAAAATTCCTAAGCCCCGGGGTCACAATTTCAGCAAAAATCTGACTTTTGCCAATTCACTCAAAAATGGTGCCAAATGTTTGCCAATGCTCCCCTGAAAGTTTTGGCAGTCGAAACAGATAGCTTTTTATCACAGGACAAGAAATCAGCCCTGAAAAACTTAACCTGCGGAAAAATTTTTTTTGAAAAAATCCCTAAGCCCCGGGGTCACAATTTCAGCAAAAATTGACTTTTGCCAATTCAATCAAAAATGGTGCCAAATGTTTGCCAATGCTCCCCTGAAAGTTTTGGCAGTCGAAACAGAAGGCTTTTTATCACAGGACAAGAAATCAGACCTGAAAAACTTAACCGGCGGAAAAAGATTTTTTGAAAAAATCCCTAAGCACCGGGGTCACAATTTCAGCAAAAATCTGAATTTTGCCAATTCAGTCAAATATGGTGCCAAATGTTTGCAAATGCTCCCCTGAAAGTTTTGGCAGTCGAAAGAGATGGCTTTTTATCACAGGACAAGAAATCAGCCCTGAAAAACTTAACCGGCGGAAAAAGATTTTTTTGAAAAAATCCCTAAGCCCCGGGGTCACAATTTCAGGAAAAATCTGACTTTTACCAATTCACTCAAAAATGGTGCCAAATGTTTGCAAATGCTCCCCTGAAAGTTTTGGCAGTCGAAACAGAAGGCTTTTTATCACAGGACAAGAAATCAGCCCTGAAAAACTTAACCGGCGGAAAAAGATTTTTTGAAAAAATCCCTAAGCCCCGGGGTCACAATTTCAGCAAAAATCTGACTTTTGCCAATTCACTCAAAAATGGTGCCAAATGTTTGCAAATATCCCCTGAAAGTTTTGGCAGTCGAAACAGATGGCTTTTAATCACAGGACAAGAAATCAGCCCTGAAAAACTTAACCGGCGGAACAAGATATTTTGAAAAAATCCCTAAGCCCCGGGGTCACAATTTCATCAAAAATCTGACTTTTGCCAATTCACTCAAATATGGTGCCAAATGTTTGCAAATGCTCCCCTGAAAGTTTTGGCAGTCGAAACAGAAGGCTTTTTATCACAGGACAAGAAATCAGCCCTGAAAAACTTAACCGGCGGAAAAATATTTTTTTGAAAAAATCCCTAAGCCCCGGGGTCACAATTTCAGCAAAAATCTGACTTTTGCCAATTCAGTCAAATATGGTGCCAAATGTATGCAAATGCTCCCCTGAAAGTTTTGGCAGTCGAAACAGATGGCTTTTTATCACAGGACAAGAAATCAGCTGTGAAAAACATAACCGGCAGAAAAATATTTTTTTGAAAAAATCCCTAAGCCCCGGGGTCACAATTTCAGCAGAAATCTGACTTTTGCCAATTCACTCAAAAATGGTGCCAAACCCTTGCAAATGGTCCCCTGAAAGGTTTGGCAATTGATGCAGAAGGCTTTTTATCACAGGACAAGAAATCAGCCCTGAAAAACTTAACCGGCGGAAAAAGATATTTTGAAAAAATCCCTAAGCACTGGGGTCACAATTTCATCAAAAATCTGACTTTTGCGAATTCACTCAAAAATGGTGCCAAACCCTTGCAAATGCTCAACTGTAAGGTTTGGCAGTCGAAACAGATGGCTTTTTATCACAGGACAAGAAATCAGCTGTGAAAAACATAACCGGCGGAAAAAGATTTTTTGAAAAAATCCCTAAGCCCCGGGGTCACAATTTCATCAAAAATCTGACTTTTGCCAATTCACTCAAAAATGGTGCCAAACCCTTGCAAATGCTCCCCTGAAAGGTTTGGCAGTCGATACAGAAGGCTTTTTATCACAGGACATGAAATCAGCTGTGAAAAACATAACCGGCGGAAAAAGATTTTTTGAAAAAATCCCTAAGCCCCGGGGTCACAATTTCATCAAAAATCTGACTTTTGCCAATTCACTCAAAAATGGTGCCAAACCCTTGCGGATGCTCCCCTGAAAGGTTTGGCAGTCGATACAGAAGGCTTTTTATCACAGGACATGAAATCAGCCCTGAAAAACTTAACCGGCGGAAAAAGATTTTTTGAAAAAATCCCTCAGCCCCGGGGTCACAATTTCATCAAAAATCTGACTTTTGCCAATTCACTCAAAAATGGTGCCAAACCCTTGCAAATGCTCAACTGTAAGGTTTGGCAGTCGAAACAGATGGCTTTTTATCACAGGACAAGAAATCAGCTGTGAAAAACATAACCGGAGGAAAAAGATATTTTGAAAAAATGCCTAAGCCCCGGGGTCACAATTTCAGCAAAAATCTGACTTTTGCCAATTCACTCAAAAATGGTGCCAAATGTTTGCAAATGCTCCCCTGAAAGTTTTGGCAGTCGAAACAGATGGCTTTTAATCACAGGACAAGAAATCAGCCCTGAAAAACTTAACCGGCGGAAAAATATATTTTGAAAAAACCCCTAAGCCCCGGGGTAACAATTAAATCAAAAATCTGACTTTTGCCAATTCACTCAAAAATGGTGCCAAACCCTTGCAAATGCTCCCCTGAAAGTTTTGGCAGTCGAAACAGAAGGCTTATTATCACAGGACAAGAAATCAGCCCTAAACAACTTAACCGGCGGAAAAAGATATTTTTTAAAAAATCCCTAAGCCCCAGGGTCACAATTTCAGCAAAAATCTGACTTTTGCCAATTCAGCCAAATATGGTGCCAAATGTTTGCAAATGCTCCCCTGAAAGTTTTGGCAGTCGAAACAGAAGGCTTTTTATCACAGGACAAGAAATCAGCCCTGAAAAACTTAACCGGCGGAAAAAGATTTTTTGAAAAAATCCCTAAGCCCCGGGGTCACAATTTCAGCAAAAATCTGACTTTTGCCAATTCACTCAAAAATGGTGCCAAATGTTTGCAAATATCCCCTGAAAGTTTTGGCAGTCGAAACAGATGGCTTTTAATCACAGGACAAGAAATCAGCCCTGAAAAACTTAACCGGCGGAACAAGATATTTTGAAAAAATCCCTAAGCCCCGGGGTCACAATTTCATCAAAAATCTGACTTTTGCCAATTCACTCAAATATGGTGCCAAATGTTTGCAAATGCTCCCCTGAAAGTTTTGGCAGTCGAAACAGAAGGCTTTTTATCACAGGACAAGAAATCAGCCCTGAAAAACTTAACCGGCGGAAAAATATTTTTTTGAAAAAATCCCTAAGCCCCGGGGTCACAATTTCATCAAAAATCTGACTTTTGCCAATTCACTCAAAAATGGTGCCAAACCCTTGCAGATGCTCCCCTGAAATGTTTGGCAGTCGATACAGAAGGCTTTTTATCACAGGACATGAAATCAGCCCTGAAAAACTTAACCGGCGAAAAAGATTTTTTGAAAAAATGCCTAAGCCCCGGGGTCACAATTTCAGCAAAAATCTGACTTTTGCCAATTCACTCAAAAATGGTGCCAAATGTTTGCAAATATCCCCTGAAAGTTTTGGCAGTCGAAACAGATGGCTTTTAATCACAGGACAAGAAATCAGCCCTGAAAAACTTAACCGGCGGAAAAAGATATTTTGAAAAAATCCCTAAGCCCCGGGGTCACAATTAAATCAAAAATCTGACTTTTGCCAATTCACTCAAAAATGGTGCCAAACCCTTGCAAATGCTCCCCTGAAAGTTTTGGCAGTCGAAACAGAAGGCTTATTATCACAGGACAAGAAATCAGCCCTAAACAACTTAACCGGCGGAAAAAGATATTTTTTAAAAATTCCTAAGCCCCGGGGTCACAATTTCAGCAAAAATCTGACTTTTGCCAATTCACTCAAAAATGGTGCCAAATGTTTGCCAATGCTCCCCTGAAAGTTTTGGCAGTCGAAACAGATAGCTTTTTATCACAGGACAAGAAATCAGCCCTGAAAAACTTAACCGGCGGAAAAATATTTTTTTGAAAAAATCCCTAAGCCCCGGGGTCACAATTTCAGCAAAAATCTGACTTTTCCCAATTCAGTCAAATATGGTGCCAAATGTATGCAAATGCTCCCCTGAAAGTTTTGGCAGTCGAAACAGATGGCTTTTTATCACAGGACAAGAAATCAGCTGTGAAAAACATAACCGGCAGAAAAATATTTTTTTGAAAAAATCCCTAAGCCCCGGGGTCACAATTTCATCAAAAATCTGACTTTTGCCAATTCACTCAAAAATGGTGCCAAACCCTTGCAAATGGTCCCCTGAAAGGTTTGGCAGTCGATGCAGAAGGCATTTTATCACAGGACAAGAAATCAGCCCTGAAAAACTTAACCGGCGGAAAAAGATTTTTTGAAAAAATCCCTAAGCCCCGGGGTCACAATTTCAGCAAAAATCTGACTTTTACCAATTCACTCAAAAATGGTGCCAAATGTTTGCAAATGCTCCCCTGAAAGTTTTGGCAGTCGAAACAGAAGGCTTTTTATCACAGGACAAGAAATCAGCCCTGAAAAACTTAACCGGCGGAAAAAGATATTTTGAAAAAATCCCTAAGCCCCGGGGTTCCAATTTGAGCAAAAATCTGACTTTTGCCAATTCAGTCAAAAATGGTGCCAAACCCTTGCAAATGCTCCCCTGAAAGTTTTGGCAGTCGAAACAGAAGGCTTATTATCACAGGACAAGAAATCAGCCCTAAACAACTTAACCGGCGGAAAAAGATATTTTTTAAAAATTCCTAAGCCCCGGGGTCACAATTTCAGCAAAAATCTGACTTTTGCCAATTCACTCAAAAATGGTGCCAAATGTTTGCCAATGCTCCCCTGAAAGTTTTGGCAGTCGAAACAGATAGCTTTTTATCACAGGACAAGAAATCAGCCCTGAAAAACTTAACCTGCGGAAAAATTTTTTTTGAAAAAATCCCTAAGCCCCGGGGTCACAATTTCAGCAAAAATTGACTTTTGCCAATTCAATCAAAAATGGTGCCAAATGTTTGCCAATGCTCCCCTGAAAGTTTTGGCAGTCGAAACAGAAGGCTTTTTATCACAGGACAAGAAATCAGACCTGAAAAACTTAACCGGCGGAAAAAGATTTTTTGAAAAAATCCCTAAGCACCGGGGTCACAATTTCAGCAAAAATCTGAATTTTGCCAATTCAGTCAAATATGGTGCCAAATGTTTGCAAATGCTCCCCTGAAAGTTTTGGCAGTCGAAAGAGATGGCTTTTTATCACAGGACAAGAAATCAGCCCTGAAAAACTTAACCGGCGGAAAAAGATTTTTTTGAAAAAATCCCTAAGCCCCGGGGTCACAATTTCAGGAAAAATCTGACTTTTACCAATTCACTCAAAAATGGTGCCAAATGTTTGCAAATGCTCCCCTGAAAGTTTTGGCAGTCGAAACAGAAGGCTTTTTATCACAGGACAAGAAATCAGCCCTGAAAAACTTAACCGGCGGAAAAAGATTTTTTGAAAAAATCCCTAAGCCCCGGGGTCACAATTTCAGCAAAAATCTGACTTTTGCCAATTCACTCAAAAATGGTGCCAAATGTTTGCAAATATCCCCTGAAAGTTTTGGCAGTCGAAACAGATGGCTTTTAATCACAGGACAAGAAATCAGCCCTGAAAAACTTAACCGGCGGAACAAGATATTTTGAAAAAATCCCTAAGCCCCGGGGTCACAATTTCATCAAAAATCTGACTTTTGCCAATTCACTCAAATATGGTGCCAAATGTTTGCAAATGCTCCCCTGAAAGTTTTGGCAGTCGAAACAGAAGGCTTTTTATCACAGGACAAGAAATCAGCCCTGAAAAACTTAACCGGCGGAAAAATATTTTTTTGAAAAAATCCCTAAGCCCCGGGGTCACAATTTCAGCAAAAATCTGACTTTTGCCAATTCAGTCAAATATGGTGCCAAATGTATGCAAATGCTCCCCTGAAAGTTTTGGCAGTCGAAACAGATGGCTTTTTATCACAGGACAAGAAATCAGCTGTGAAAAACATAACCGGCAGAAAAATATTTTTTTGAAAAAATCCCTAAGCCCCGGGGTCACAATTTCAGCAGAAATCTGACTTTTGCCAATTCACTCAAAAATGGTGCCAAACCCTTGCAAATGGTCCCCTGAAAGGTTTGGCAATTGATGCAGAAGGCTTTTTATCACAGGACAAGAAATCAGCCCTGAAAAACTTAACCGGCGGAAAAAGATATTTTGAAAAAATCCCTAAGCACTGGGGTCACAATTTCATCAAAAATCTGACTTTTGCGAATTCACTCAAAAATGGTGCCAAACCCTTGCAAATGCTCAACTGTAAGGTTTGGCAGTCGAAACAGATGGCTTTTTATCACAGGACAAGAAATCAGCTGTGAAAAACATAACCGGCGGAAAAAGATTTTTTGAAAAAATCCCTAAGCCCCGGGGTCACAATTTCATCAAAAATCTGACTTTTGCCAATTCACTCAAAAATGGTGCCAAACCCTTGCAAATGCTCCCCTGAAAGGTTTGGCAGTCGATACAGAAGGCTTTTTATCACAGGACATGAAATCAGCTGTGAAAAACATAACCGGCGGAAAAAGATTTTTTGAAAAAATCCCTAAGCCCCGGGGTCACAATTTCATCAAAAATCTGACTTTTGCCAATTCACTCAAAAATGGTGCCAAACCCTTGCGGATGCTCCCCTGAAAGGTTTGGCAGTCGATACAGAAGGCTTTTTATCACAGGACATGAAATCAGCCCTGAAAAACTTAACCGGCGGAAAAAGATTTTTTGAAAAAATCCCTCAGCCCCGGGGTCACAATTTCATCAAAAATCTGACTTTTGCCAATTCACTCAAAAATGGTGCCAAACCCTTGCAAATGCTCAACTGTAAGGTTTGGCAGTCGAAACAGATGGCTTTTTATCACAGGACAAGAAATCAGCTGTGAAAAACATAACCGGAGGAAAAAGATATTTTGAAAAAATGCCTAAGCCCCGGGGTCACAATTTCAGCAAAAATCTGACTTTTGCCAATTCACTCAAAAATGGTGCCAAATGTTTGCAAATGCTCCCCTGAAAGTTTTGGCAGTCGAAACAGATGGCTTTTAATCACAGGACAAGAAATCAGCCCTGAAAAACTTAACCGGCGGAAAAATATATTTTGAAAAAACCCCTAAGCCCCGGGGTAACAATTAAATCAAAAATCTGACTTTTGCCAATTCACTCAAAAATGGTGCCAAACCCTTGCAAATGCTCCCCTGAAAGTTTTGGCAGTCGAAACAGAAGGCTTATTATCACAGGACAAGAAATCAGCCCTAAACAACTTAACCGGCGGAAAAAGATATTTTTTAAAAAATCCCTAAGCCCCAGGGTCACAATTTCAGCAAAAATCTGACTTTTGCCAATTCAGCCAAATATGGTGCCAAATGTTTGCAAATGCTCCCCTGAAAGTTTTGGCAGTCGAAACAGATAGCTTTTTATCACAGGACAAGAAATCAGCCCTGAAAAACTTAACCGGCGGAAAAATATTTTTTTGAAAAAATCCCTAAGCCCCGGGGTCACAATTTCAGCAAAAATCTGACTTTTCCCAATTCAGTCAAATATGGTGCCAAATGTATGCAAATGCTCCCCTGAAAGTTTTGGCAGTAGAAACAGATGGCTTTTTATCACAGGACAAGAAATCAGCTGTGAAAAACATAACCGGCAGAAAAATATTTTTTTGAAAAAATCCCTAAGCCCCGGGGTCACAATTTCATCAAAAATCTGACTTTTGCCAATTCAGTCAAATATGGTGCCAAACCCTTGCAAATGGTCCCCTGAAAGGTTTGGCAGTCGATGCAGAAGGCTTTTTATCACAGGACAAGAAATCAGCCCTGAAAAACTTAACTGGCGAAAAAAGATATTTTGAAAAAATCCCTAAGCACCGGGATCACAATTTCATCAAAAATCTGACTTTTGCCAATTCACTCAAAAATGGTGCCAAACCCTTGCAAATGCTCCCCTGCAAGGTTTGGCAGTCGAAACAGATGGCTTTTTATCACAGGACAAGAAATCAGCTGTGAAAAACATAACCGGCGGAAAAAGATATTTTGAAAATATCCCTAAGCCCCGGGGTCACAATTTCATCAAAAATCTGATTTTTACCAATTCACTAAAAATGGTGCCAAATGTTTGCAAATGCTCCCCTGAAAGTTTTGGCAGTCGAAACAGAAGGCTTTTTATCACAGGACAAGAAATCAGCCCTGAAAAACTTAACCGGCGGAAAAAGATTTTTTGAAAAAATCCCTAAGCCCCGGGGTCACAATTTCAGCAAAAATCTGACTTTTGCCAATTCAGTCAAATATGGTGCCAAATGTATGCAAATGCTCCCCTGAAAGTTTTGGCAGTCGAAACAGATGGCTTTTTATCACAGGACAAGAAATCAGCTGTGAAAAACATAACTGGTGGAAAAATATTTTTTTGAAAAAATCCCTAAGCCCCGGGGTCACAATTTCATCAAAAATCTGACTTTTGCCAATTCACTCAAAAATGGTGCGAAACCCTTGCAGATGCTCCCCTGAAAGGTTTGGCAGTCGAAACAGAAGGCTTATTATCACAGGACAAGAAATCAGCCCTGAAAAACTTAACCTGCGGAAAAATATTTTTTTGAAAAAATCCCTAAGCCCCGGGGTCACAATTTCAGCAAAAATTGACTTTTGCCAATTCAATCAAAAATGGTGCCAAATGTTTGCCAATGCTCCCCTGAAAGTTTTGGCAGTCGAAACAGAAGGCTTTTTATCACAGGACAAGAAATCAGACCTGAAAAACTTAACCGGCGGAAAAAGATTTTTTGAAAAAATCCCTAAGCACCGGGGTCACAATTTCAGTAAAAATCTGAATTTTGCCAATTCAGTGAAATATGGTGCCAAATGTTTGCAAATGCTCCCCTGAAAGTTTTGGCAGTCGAAACAGAATGCTTTTTATCACAGGACAAGAAATCAGCCCTGAAAAACTTAACCGGCGGAAAAAGATTTTTTGAAAAAATCCCTAAGCCCCGGGGTCACAATTTCATCAAAAATCTGACTTTTGCCAATTCACTCAAAAATGGTGCCAAACCCTTGCAGATGCTCCCCTGAAAGGTTTGGCAGTCGATACAGAAGGCTTTTTATCACAGGACATGAAATCAGCCCTGAAAAACTTAACCGGCGGAAAAAGATTTTTTGAAAAAATCCCTCAGCCCCGGGGTCACAATTTCAGCAAAAATCTGACTTTTGCCAATTCACTCAAAAATGGTGCCAAATGTTTGCAAATGCTCCCCTGAAAGTTTTGGCAGTCGAAACAGATGGCTTTTAATCACAGGACAAGAAATCAGCCCTGAAAAACTTAACCGGCGGAAAAAGATATTTTGAAAAAATCCCTAAGCCCCGGGGTCACAATTTCAGCAAAAATCTGACTTTTGCCAATTCAGTCAAATATGGTGCCAAATGTATGCAAATGCTCCCCTGAAAGTTTTGGCAGTCGAAACAGATGGCTTTTTATCACAGGACAAGAAATCAGCTGTGAAAAACATAACTGGTGGAAAAATATTTTTTTGAAAAAATCCCTAAGCCCCGGGGTCACAATTTCATCAAAAATCTGACTTTTGCCAATTCACTCAAAAATGGTGCGAAACCCTTGCAGATGCTCCCCTGAAAGGTTTGGCAGTCGATACAGAAGGCTTTTTATCACAGGACATGAAATCTGCCCTGAAAAACTTAACCGGCGGAAAAAGATATTTTGAAAAAATCCCTAAGCCCCGGGGTCACAATTTCAGCAAAAATCTGACTTTTGCCAATTCACTCAAAAATGGTGCCAAACACCTGCAATTGCTCCCCTTAAAGTTTTGGCAGTCGAAACAGAAGGCTTATTATCACAGGACAAGAAATCAGCCCTGAAAAACTTAACCGGCGGAAAAATATTTTTTTGAAAAAATCCATAAGCCCCGGGGTCACAATTTCAGCAAAAATTGACTTTTGCCAATTCAATCAAAAATGGTGCCAAATGTTTGCCAATGCTCCCCTGAAAGTTTTGGCAGTCGAAACAGAATGCTTTTTATCACAGGACAAGAAATCAGCCCTGAAAAACTTAACCGGCGGAAAAAGATTTTTTGAAAAAATCCCTAAGCACTGGGGTCACAATTTCATCAAAAATCTGACTTTTGCCAATTCACTCAAAAATGGTGCCAAATGTATGCAAATGCTCCCCTGAAAGTTTTGGCAGTCGAAACAGATGGCTTTTTATGACAGGACAAGAAATCAGCTGTGAAAAACATAACCGGCAGAAAAATATTTTTTTGAAAAAATCCCTAAGCCCCGGGGTCACAATTTCATCAAAAATCTGACTTTTGCCAATTCACTCAAAAATGGTGCCAAACCCTTGCAAATGGTCCCCTGAAAGGTTTGGCAGTCGATGCAGAAGGCTTTTTATCACAGGACAAGAAATCAGCCCTGAAAAACTTAACCGGCGGAAAAAGATATTTTGAAAAAATCCCTAAGCACTGGGGTCACAATTTCATCAAAAATCTGACTTTTGCCAATTCACTCAAAAATGGTGCCAAACCCTTGCAAATGCTCAACTGTAAGGTTTGGCAGTCGAAACAGATGGCTTTTTATCACAGGACAAGAAATCAGCTGTGAAAAACATAACCGGCGGAAAAAGATTTTTTGAAAAAATCCCTAAGCCCCGGGGTCACAATTTCATCAAAAATCTGACTTTTGCCAATTCACTCAAAAATGGTGCCAAACCCTTGCAAATGCTCCCCTGAAAGGTTTGGCAGTCGATACAGAAGGCTTTTTATCACAGGACATGAAATCAGCTGTGAAAAACATAACCGGCGGAAAAAGATTTTTTGAAAAAATCCCTAAGCCCCGGGGTCACAATTTCATCAAAAATCTGACTTTTGCCAATTCACTCAAAAATGGTGCCAAACCCTTGCGGATGCTCCCCTGAAAGGTTTGGCAGTCGATACAGAAGGCTTTTTATCACAGGACATGAAATCAGCCCTGAAAAACTTAACCGGCGGAAAAAGATTTTTTGAAAAAATCCCTAAGCCCCGGGGTCACAATTTCAGCAAAAATCTGACTTTCGGGAATTCAGTCAAATATGGTGCCAAATGTTTGCAAATGCTCCCCTGAAAGTTTTGGCAGTCGAAACAGAAGGCTTTTTATCACAGGACAAGAAATCAGCCCTGAGAAACTTAACCGGCGGAAAAAGATTTTTTGAAAAAATCCCTAAGCCCCGGGGTCACAATTTCATCAAAAATCTGACTTTTGCCAATTCACTCAAAAATGGTGCCAAACCCTTGCAAATGGTCCCCTGAAAGGTTTGGCAGTCGATGCAGAAGGCTTTTTATCACAAGACAAGAAATCAGCCCTGAAAAACGTAACCGGCGGAAAAAGATATTTTGAAAAAATCCCTAAGCACTGGGGTCACAATTTCATAAAAAATCTGACTTTTGCCAATTCACTCAAAAATGGTGCCAAACCCTTGCAAATGCTCCCCTGTAAGGTTTGGCAGTCGAAACAGATGGCTTTTTATCACAGGACAAGAAATCAGCTGTGAAAAACATAAGCGGCGGAAAAAGATATTTTGAAAAAATCCCTAAGCCCCGGGGTCACAATTTCAGCAAAAATCTGACTTTCGGGAATTCAGTCAAATATGGTGCCAAATGTTTGCAAATGCTCCCCTGAAAGTTTTGGCAGTCGAAACAGAAGGCTTTTTATCACAGGACAAGAAATCAGCCCTGAGAAACTTAACCGGCGGAAAAAGATTTTTTGAAAAAATCCCTAAGCCCCGGGGTCACAATTTCAGCAAAAATCTGACTTTTGCCAATTCACTCAAAAATGGTGCCAAACCCTTGTAAATGCTCCCCTGAAAGGTTTGGCAGTCGATACAGAAGGCTTTTTATCACAGGACATGAAATCAGCTGTGAAAAACATAACCGGCGGAAAAAGATATTTTGAAAAAATCCCTAAGCACTGGGGTCACAATTTCATCAAAAATCTGACTTTTGCCAATTCACTCAAAAATGGTGCCAAACCCTTGCAAATGCTCAACTGTAAGGTTTGGCAGTCGAAACAGATGGCTTTTTATCACAGGACAAGAAATCAGCTGTGAAAAACATAACCGGAGGAAAAAGATATTTTGAAAAAATCCCTAAGCCCCGGGGTCACAATTTCATCAAAAATCTGACTTTTACCAATTCACTCAAAAATGGTGCCAAACGTTTGCAAATGCTCCCCTGAAAGTTTTGGCAGTCGAAACAGAAGGCTTTTTATCACAGGATAAGAAATCAGCCCTGAAAAACTTAACCGGCGGAAAAAGATTTTTTGAAAAAATCCCTAAGCCCCGGGGTCACAATTTCAGCAAAAATCTGACTTTCGGGAATTCAGTCAAATATGGTGCCAAATGTTTGCAAATGCTCCCCTGAAAGTTTTGGCAGTCGAAACAGAAGGCTTTTTATCACAGGACAAGAAATCAGCCCTGAAAAACTTAACCGGCGGAAAAAGATTTTTTGAAAAAATCCCTAAGCCCCGGGGTCACAATTTCATCAAAAATCTGACTTTTGCCAATTCACTCAAAAATGGTGCCAAACCCTTGCAAATGCTCCCCTGAAAGGTTTGGCAGTCGATACAGAAGGCTTTTTATCACAGGACATGAAATCAGCTGTGAAAAACATAACCGGCGGAAAAAGATTTTTTGAAAAAATCCCTAAGCCCCGGGGTCACAATTTCATCAAAAATCTGACTTTTGCCAATTCACTCAAAAATGGTGCCAAACCCTTGCGGATGCTCACCTGAAAGGTTTGGCAGTCGATACAGAAGGCTTTTTATCACAGGACATGAAATCAGCCCTGAGAAACTTAACCGACGGAAAAAGATTTTTTGAAAAAATCCTTAAGCCCCGGGGTCACAATTTCATCAAAAATCTGACTTTTGCCAATTCACTCAAAAATGGTGCCAAACCCTTGCAAATGCTCCCCTGAAAGGTTTGGCAGTCGATACAGAAGGCTTTTTATCACAGGACATGAAATCAGCTGTGAAAAACATAACCGGCGGAAAAAGATTTTTTGAAAAAATCCCTAAGCCCCGGGGTCACAATTTCATCAAAAATCTGACTTTTGCCAATTCACTCAAAAATGGTGCCAAACCCTTGCAAATGCTCCCCTGAAAGTTTTGGCAGTCGAAACAGATGGCTTTTTATCACAGGACAAGAAATCAGCCCTGAGAAACTTAACCGGCGGAAAAAGATTTTTTGAAAAAATCCTTAAACCCCGGGGTCACAATTTAGGCAAAAATCTGACTTTTGCCAATTCAGTCAAATATGGTGCCAAATGTTTGCAAATGCTCCCCTGAAAGTTTTGGCAGTCGAAACAGAAGGCTTTTTATCACAGGACAAGAAATCAGCCCTGAAAAACTTAACGGGCGGAAAAAGATTTTTTGAAAAAATCCCTAAGCCCCGGGGTCACAATTTCAGCAAAAATCTGACTTTCGGGAATTCAGTCAAATATGGTGCCAAATGTTTGCCAATGCTCCCCTGAAAGTTTTGGCAGTCGAAACAGAAGGCTTTTTATCACAGGACAAGAAATCAGCCCTGAAAAACTTAACGGGCGGAAAAAGATTTTTTGAAAAAATCCCTAAGCCCCGGGGTCACAATTTCAGCAAAAATCTGACTTTCGGGAATTCAGTCAAATATGGTGCCAAATGTTTGCCAATGCTCCCCTGAAAGTTTTGGCAGTCGAAACAGAAGGCTTTTTATCACAGGACAAGAAATCAGCCCTGAAAAACTTAACCGGCGGAAAAATATTTTTTTGAAAAAATCCCTAAGCCCCGGGGTCACAATTTCAGCAAAAATCTGACTTTTGCCAATTCAGTCAAATATGGTGCCAAATGTATGCAAATGCTCCCCTGAAAGTTTTGGCAGTCGAAACAGATGGCTTTTTATCACAGGACAAGAAATCAGCTGTGAAAAACATAACCGGCAGAAAAATATTTTTTTGAAAAAATCCCTAAGCCCCGGGGTCACAATTTCATCAAAAATCTGACTTTTGCCAATTCACTCAAAAATGGTGCAAAACCCTTGCAAATGGTACCCTGAAAGGTTTGGCAGTCGATGCAGAAGGCTTTTTATCACAGGACAAGAAATCAGCCCTGAAAAACTTAACCGGCGGAAAAAGATATTTTGAAAAAATCCCTAAGCACTGGGGTCACAATTTCAGCAAAAATCTGACTTTCGGGAATTCAGTCAAATATGGTGCCAAATGTTTGCAAATGCTCCCCTGAAAGTTTTGGCAGTCGAAACAGAAGGCTTTTTATCACAGGACAAGAAATCAGCCCTGAAAAACTTAACCGGCGGAAAAAGATTTTTTGAAAAAATCCCTAAGCCCCGGGGTCACAATTTCATCAAAAATCTGACTTTTGCCAATTCACTCAAAAATGGTGCCAAACCCTTGAAAATGCTCCCCTGAAAGGTTTGGCAGTCGATACAGAAGGCTTTTTATCACAGGACATGAAATCAGCTGTGAAAAACATAACCGGCGGAAAAAGATTTTTTGAAAAAATCCCTAAGCCCCGGGGTCACAATTTCATCAAAAATCTGACTTTTGCCAATTCACTCAAAAATGGTGCCAAACCCTTGTAAATGCTCCCCTGAAAGGTTTGGCAGTCGATAAAGAAGGCTTTTTATCACAGGACATGAAATCAGCCCTGAAAAACTTAACCGGCGGAAAAAGATTTTTTGAAAAAATCCCTTAGCCCCGGGGTCAAAATTTCAGCAAAAATCTGACTTTCGGGAATTCAGTCAAATATGGTGCCAAATGTTTGCAAATGCTCGCCTGAAAGTTTTGGCAGTCGAAACAGAAGGCTTTTTATCACAGGACAAGAAATCAGCCCTGAAAAACTTAACCGGCGGAAAAAGATTTTTTGAAAAAATCCCTAAGCCCCGGGGTCACAATTTCATCAAAAATCTGACTTTTGCCAATTCACTCAAAAATGGTGCCAAACCCTTGCAAATGCTCCCCTGAAAGGTTTGGCAGTCGATACAGAAGGCTTTTTATCACAGGACATGAAATCAGCTGTGAAAAACATAACCGGCGGAAAAAGATTTTTTGAAAAAATCCCTAAGCCCCGGGGTCACAATTTCATCAAAAATCTGACTTTTGCCAATTCACTCAAAAATGGTGCCAAACACTTGCGGATGCTCCCCTGAAAGGTTTGGCAGTCGATACAGAAGGCTTTTTATCACAGGACATGAAATCAGCCCTGAAAAACCTAACCGGCGGAAATAGATTTTTTGAAAAAATCCCTAAGCCTCGGGGTCACAATTTCAGCAAAAATCTGACTTTTGCCAATTCACTCAAAAATGGTGCCAAACCCTTGCAAATGCTCCCCTGAAAGGTTTGGCAGTCGATACAGAAGGCTTTTTATCACAGGACATGAAATCAGCTGTGAAAAACATAACCGGCGGAAAAAGATTTTTTGAAAAAATCCCTAAGCCCCGGGGTCACAATTTCATCAAAAATCTGACTTTTGCCAATTCACTCAAAAATGGTGCCAAACCCTTGCGGATGCTCCCCTGAAAGGTTTGGCAGTCGATACAGAAGGCTTTTTATCACAGGACATGAAATCAGCCCTGAAAAACTTAACCGGCGGAAAAAGATTTTTTGAAAAAATCCCTAAGCCCCGGGGTCACAATTTCAGCAAAAATCTGACTTTCGGGAATTCAGTCAAATATGGTGCCAAATGTTTGCAAATGCTCCCCTGAAAGTTTTGGCAGTCGAAACAGAAGGCTTTTTATCACAGGACAAGAAATCAGCCCTGAGAAACTTAACCGGCGGAAAAAGATTTTTTGAAAAAATCCCTAAGCCCCGGGGTCACAATTTCATCAAAAATCTGACTTTTGCCAATTCACTCAAAAATGGTGCCAAACCCTTGCAAATGGTCCCCTGAAAGGTTTGGCAGTCGATGCAGAAGGCTTTTTATCACAAGGCAAGAAATCAGCCCTGAAAAACGTAACCGGCGGAAAAAGATATTTTGAAAAAATCCCTAAGCACTGGGGTCACAATTTCATAAAAAATCTGACTTTTGCCAATTCACTCAAAAATGGTGCCAAACCCTTGCAAATGCTCCCCTGTAAGGTTTGGCAGTCGAAACAGATGGCTTTTTATCACAGGACAAGAAATCAGCTGTGAAAAACATAAGCGGCGGAAAAAGATTTTTTGAAAAAATCCCTAAGCCCCGGGGTCACAATTTCAGCAAAAATCTGACTTTCGGGAATTCAGTCAAATATGGTGCCAAATGTTTGCAAATGCTCCCCTGAAAGTTTTGGCAGTCGAAACAGAAGGCTTTTTATCACAGGACAAGAAATCAGCCCTGAGAAACTTAACCGGCGGAAAAAGATTTTTTGAAAAAATCCCTAAGCCCCGGGGTCACAATTTCAGCAAAAATCTGACTTTTGCCAATTCACTCAAAAATGGTGCCAAACCCTTGTAAATGCTCCCCTGAAAGGTTTGGCAGTCGATACAGAAGGCTTTTTATCACAGGACATTAAATCAGCTGTGAAAAACATAACCGGCGGAAAAAGATATTTTGAAAAAATCCCTAAGCACTGGGGTCACAATTTCATCAAAAATCTGACTTTTGCCAATTCACTCAAAAATGGTGCCAAACCCTTGCAAATGCTCAACTGTAAGGTTTGGCAGTCGAAACAGATGGCTTTTTATCACAGGACAAGAAATCAGCTGTGAAAAACATAACCGGAGGAAAAATATATTTTGAAAAAATCCCTAAGCCCCGGGGTCACAATTTCATCAAAAATCTGACTTTTACCAATTCACTCAAAAATGGTGCCAAACGTTTGCAAATGCTCCCCTGAAAGTTTTGGCAGTCGAAACAGAAGGCTTTTTATCACAGGACAAGAAATCAGCCCTGAAAAACTTAACCGGCGGAAAAAGATTTTTTGAAAAAATCCCTAAGCCCCGGGGTCACAATTTCAGCAAAAATCTGACTTTTGCCAATTCACTCAAAAATGGTGCCAAACCCTTGTAAATGCTCCCCTGAAAGGTTTGGCAGTCGATAAAGAAGGCTTTTTATCACAGGACATGAAATCAGCCCTGAAAAACTTAACCGGCGGAAAAAGATTTTTTGAAAAAATCCCTTAGCCCCGGGGTCAAAATTTCAGCAAAAATCTGACTTTCGGGAATTCAGTCAAATATGGTGCCAAATGTTTGCAAATGCTCCCCTGAAAGTTTTGGCAGTCGAAACAGAAGGCTTTTTATCACAGGACAAGAAATCAGCCCTGAAAAACTTAACCGGCGGAAAAAGATTTTTTGAAAAAATCCCTAAGCCCCGGGGTCACAATTTCATCAAAAATCTGACTTTTGCCAATTCACTCAAAAATGGTGCCAAACCCTTGCAAATGCTCCCCTGAAAGGTTTGGCAGTCGATACAGAAGGCTTTTTATCACAGGACATGAAATCAGCTGTGAAAAACATAACCGGCGGAAAAAGATTTTTTGAAAAAATCCCTAAGCCCCGGGGTCACAATTTCATCAAAAATCTGACTTTTGCCAATTCACTCAAAAATGGTGCCAAACACTTGCGGATGCTCCCCTGAAAGGTTTGGCAGTCGATACAGAAGGCTTTTTATCACAGGACATGAAATCAGCCCTGAAAAACCTAACCGGCGGAAATAGATTTTTTGAAAAAATCCCTAAGCCTCGGGGTCACAATTTCAGCAAAAATCTGACTTTTGCCAATTCACTCAAAAATGGTGCCAAACCCTTGCAAATGCTCCCCTGAAAGGTTTGGCAGTCGATACAGAAGGCTTTTTATCACAGGACATGAAATCAGCTGTGAAAAACATAACCGGCGGAAAAAGATTTTTTGAAAAAATCCCTAAGCCCCGGGGTCACAATTTCATCAAAAATCTGACTTTTGCCAATTCACTCAAAAATGGTGCCAAACCCTTGCGGATGCTCCCCTGAAAGGTTTGGCAGTCGATACAGAAGGCTTTTTATCACAGGACATGAAATCAGCCCTGAAAAACTTAACCGGCGGAAAAAGATTTTTTGAAAAAATCCCTAAGCCCCGGGGTCACAATTTCAGCAAAAATCTGACTTTCGGGAATTCAGTCAAATATGGTGCCAAATGTTTGCAAATGCTCCCCTGAAAGTTTTGGCAGTCGAAACAGAAGGCTTTTTATCACAGGACAAGAAATCAGCCCTGAAAAACATAACCGGCGGAAAAAGATTTTTTGAAAAAATCCCTAAGCCCCGGGGTCACAATTTCATCAAAAATCTGACTTTTGCCAATTCACTCAAAAATGGTGCCAAACCCTTGCGGATGCTCCCCTGAAAGGTTTGGCAGTCGATACAGAAGGCTTTTTATCACAGGACATGAAATCAGCCCTGAAAAACTTAACCGGCGGAAAAAGATTTTTTGAAAAAATCCCTAAGCCCCGGGGTCACAATTTCAGCAAAAATCTGACTTTCGGGAATTCAGTCAAATATGGTGCCAAATGTTTGCAAATGCTCCCCTGAAAGTTTTGGCAGTCGAAACAGAAGGCTTTTTATCACAGGACAAGAAATCAGCCCTGAGAAACTTAACCGGCGGAAAAAGATTTTTTGAAAAAATCCCTAAGCCCCGGGGTCACAATTTCATCAAAAATCTGACTTTTGCCAATTCACTCAAAAATGGTGCCAAACCCTTGCAAATGGTCCCCTGAAAGGTTTGGCAGTCGATGCAGAAGGCTTTTTATCACAAGGCAAGAAATCAGCCCTGAAAAACGTAACCGGCGGAAAAAGATATTTTGAAAAAATCCCTAAGCACTGGGGTCACAATTTCATAAAAAATCTGACTTTTGCCAATTCACTCAAAAATGGTGCCAAACCCTTGCAAATGCTCCCCTGTAAGGTTTGGCAGTCGAAACAGATGGCTTTTTATCACAGGACAAGAAATCAGCTGTGAAAAACATAAGCGGCGGAAAAAGATTTTTTGAAAAAATCCCTAAGCCCCGGGGTCACAATTTCAGCAAAAATCTGACTTTCGGGAATTCAGTCAAATATGGTGCCAAATGTTTGCAAATGCTCCCCTGAAAGTTTTGGCAGTCGAAACAGAAGGCTTTTTATCACAGGACAAGAAATCAGCCCTGAGAAACTTAACCGGCGGAAAAAGATTTTTTGAAAAAATCCCTAAGCCCCGGGGTCACAATTTCAGCAAAAATCTGACTTTTGCCAATTCACTCAAAAATGGTGCCAAACCCTTGTAAATGCTCCCCTGAAAGGTTTGGCAGTCGATACAGAAGGCTTTTTATCACAGGACATGAAATCAGCTGTGAAAAACATAACCGGCGGAAAAAGATATTTTGAAAAAATCCCTAAGCACTGGGGTCACAATTTCATCAAAAATCTGACTTTTGCCAATTCACTCAAAAATGGTGCCAAACCCTTGCAAATGCTCAACTGTAAGGTTTGGCAGTCGAAACAGATGGCTTTTTATCACAGGACAAGAAATCAGCTGTGAAAAACATAACCGGAGGAAAAATATATTTTGAAAAAATCCCTAAGCCCCGGGGTCACAATTTCATCAAAAATCTGACTTTTACCAATTCACTCAAAAATGGTGCCAAACGTTTGCAAATGCTCCCCTGAAAGTTTTGGCAGTCGAAACAGAAGGCTTTTTATCACAGGACAAGAAATCAGCCCTGAAAAACTTAACCGGCGGAAAAAGATTTTTTGAAAAAATCCCTAAGCCCCGGGGTCACAATTTCAGCAAAAATCTGACTTTCGGGAATTCAGTCAAATATGGTGCCAAATGTTTGCAAATGCTCCCCTGAAAGTTTTGGCAGTCGAAACAGAAGGCTTTTTATCACAGGACAAGAAATCAGCCCTGAAAAACTTAACCGGCGGAAAAAGATTTTTTGAAAAAATCCCTAAGCCCCGGGGTCACAATTTCATCAAAAATCTGACTTTTGCCAATTCACTCAAAAATGGTGCCAAACCCTTGCAAATGCTCCCCTGAAAGGTTTGGCAGTCGATACAGAAGGCTTTTTATCACAGGACATGAAATCAGCTGTGAAAAACATAACCGGCGGAAAAAGATTTTTTGAAAAAATCCCTAAGCCCCGGGGTCACAATTTCATCAAAAATCTGACTTTTGCCAATTCACTCAAAAATGGTGCCAAACCCTTGCGGATGCTCCCCTGAAAGGTTTGGCAGTCGATACAGAAGGCTTTTTATCACAGGACATGAAATCAGCCCTGAAAAACCTAACCGGCGGAAATAGATTTTTTGAAAAAATCCCTAAGCCTCGGGGTCACAATTTCAGCAAAAATCTGACTTTTGCCAATTCACTCAAAAATGGTGCCAAATGTTTGCAAATGCTCCCCTGAAAGGTTTGGCAGTCGATACAGAAGGCTTTTTATCACAGGACATGAAATCAGCCCTGAAAAACTTAACCGGCGGAAAAAGATTTTTTGAAAAAATCCCTAAGCCCCGGGGTCACAATTTCAGCAAAAATCTGACTTTTGCCAATTCACTCAAAAATGGTGCCAAATGTTTGCAAATGCTCCCCTGAAAGTTTTGGCAGTCGAAACAGATGGCTTTTTATCACAGGACAAGAAATCAGCCCTGAGAAACTTAACCGGCGGAAAAAGATTTTTTGAAAAAATCCTTAAGCCCCGGGGTCACAATTTAGGCAAAAATCTGACTTTTGCCAATTCAGTCAAATATGGTGCCAAATGTTTGCAAATGCTCCCCTGAAAGTTTTGGCAGTCGAAACAGAAGGCTTTTTATCACAGGACAAGAAATCAGCCCTGAAAAACTTAACGGGCGGAAAAAGATTTTTTGAAAAAATCCCTAAGCCCCGGGGTCACAATTTCAGCAAAAATCTGACTTTCGGGAATTCAGTCAAATATGGTGCCAAATGTTTGCCAATGCTCCCCTGAAAGTTTTGGCAGTCGAAACAGAAGGCTTTTTATCACAGGACAAGAAATCAGCCCTGAAAAACTTAACGGGCGGAAAAAGATTTTTTGAAAAAATCCCTAAGCCCCGGGGTCACAATTTCAGCAAAAATCTGACTTTCGGGAATTCAGTCAAATATGGTGCCAAATGTTTGCCAATGCTCCCCTGAAAGTTTTGGCAGTCGAAACAGAAGGCTTTTTATCACAGGACAAGAAATCAGCCCTGAAAAACTTAACCGGCGGAAAAATATTTTTTTGAAAAAATCCCTAAGCCCCGGGGTCACAATTTCAGCAAAAATCTGACTTTTGCCAATTCAGTCAAATATGGTGCCAAATGTATGCAAATGCTCCCCTGAAAGTTTTGGCAGTCGAAACAGATGGCTTTTTATCACAGGACAAGAAATCAGCTGTGAAAAACATAACCGGCAGAAAAATATTTTTTTGAAAAAATCCCTAAGCCCCGGGGTCACAATTTCATCAAAAATCTGACTTTTGCCAATTCACTCAAAAATGGTGCAAAACCCTTGCAAATGGTCCCCTGAAAGGTTTGGCAGTCGATGCAGAAGGCTTTTTATCACAGGACAAGAAATCAGCCCTGAAAAACTTAACCGGCGGAAAAAGATATTTTGAAAAAATCCCTAAGCACTGGGGTCACAATTTCAGCAAAAATCTGACTTTCGGGAATTCAGTCAAATATGGTGCCAAATGTTTGCAAATGCTCCCCTGAAAGTTTTGGCAGTCGAAACAGAAGGCTTTTTATCACAGGACAAGAAATCAGCCCTGAAAAACTTAACCGGCGGAAAAAGATTTTTTGAAAAAATCCCTAAGCCCCGGGGTCACAATTTCATCAAAAATCTGACTTTTGCCAATTCACTCAAAAATGGTGCCAAACCCTTGAAAATGCTCCCCTGAAAGGTTTGGCAGTCGATACAGAAGGCTTTTTATCACAGGACATGAAATCAGCTGTGAAAAATATAACCGGCGGAAAAAGATTTTTTGAAAAAATCCCTAAGCCCCGGGGTCACAATTTCATCAAAAATCTGACTTTTGCCAATTCACTCAAAAATGGTGCCAAACCCTTGTAAATGCTCCCCTGAAAGGTTTGGCAGTCGATAAAGAAGGCTTTTTATCACAGGACATGAAATCAGCCCTGAAAAACTTAACCGGCGGAAAAAGATTTTTTGAAAAAATCCCTTAGCCCCGGGGTCAAAATTTCAGCAAAAATCTGACTTTCGGGAATTCAGTCAAATATGGTGCCAAATGTTTGCAAATGCTCCCCTGAAAGTTTTGGCAGTCGAAACAGAAGGCTTTTTATCACAGGACAAGAAATCAGCCCTGAAAAACTTAACCGGCGGAAAAAGATTTTTTGAAAAAATCCCTAAGCCCCGGGGTCACAATTTCATCAAAAATCTGACTTTTGCCAATTCACTCAAAAATGGTGCCAAACCCTTGCAAATGCTCCCCTGAAAGGTTTGGCAGTCGATACAGAAGGCTTTTTATCACAGGACATGAAATCAGCTGTGAAAAACATAACCGGCGGAAAAAGATTTTTTGAAAAAATCCCTAAGCCCCGGGGTCACAATTTCATCAAAAATCTGACTTTTGCCAATTCACTCAAAAATGGTGCCAAACACTTGCGGATGCTCCCCTGAAAGGTTTGGCAGTCGATACAGAAGGCTTTTTATCACAGGACATGAAATCAGCCCTGAAAAACCTAACCGGCGGAAATAGATTTTTTGAAAAAATCCCTAAGCCTCGGGGTCACAATTTCAGCAAAAATCTGACTTTTGCCAATTCACTCAAAAATGGTGCCAAATGTTTGCAAATGCTCCCCTGAAAGGTTTGGCAGTCGAAACAGAAGGCTTTTTATCACAGGACAAGAAATCAGCCCTGAAAAACTTAACGGGCGGAAAAAGATTTTTTGAAAAAATCCCTAAGCCCCGGGGTCACAATTTCAGCAAAAATCTGACTTTCGGGAATTCAGTCAAATATGGTGCCAAATGTTTGCAAATGCCCCCCTGAAAGTTTTGGCAGTCGAAACAGAAGGCTTTTTATCACAGGACAAGAAATCAGCCCTGAGAAACTTAACCGGCGGAAAAAGATTTTTTGAAAAAATCCTTAAGCCCCGGGGTCACAATTTAGGCAAAAATCTGACTTTTGCCAATTCAGTCAAATATGGTGCCAAATGTTTGCAAATGCTCCCCTGAAAGTTTTGGCAGTCGAAACAGAAGGCTTTTTATCACAGGACAAGAAATCAGCCCTGAAAAACTTAACGGGCGGAAAAAGATTTTTTGAAAAAATCCCTAAGCCCCGGGGTCACAATTTCAGCAAAAATCTGACTTTCGGGAATTCAGTCAAATATGGTGCCAAATGTTTGCCAATGCTCCCCTGAAAGTTTTGGCAGTCGAAACAGAAGGCTTTTTATCACATGACAAGAAATCAGCCCTGAAAAAATTAACGGGCGGAAAAAGATTTTTTGAAAAAATCCCTAAGCCCCGGGGTCACAATTTCAGCAAAAATCTGACTTTCGGGAATTCAGTCAAATATGGTGCCAAATGTTTGCCAATGCTCCCCTGAAAGTTTTGGCAGTCGAAACAGAAGGCTTTTTATCACAGGACAAGAAATCAGCCCTGAAAAACTTAACCGGCGGAAAAATATTTTTTTGAAAAAATCCCTAAGCCCCGGGGTCACAATTTCAGCAAAAATCTGACTTTTGCCAATTCAGTCAAATATGGTGCCAAATGTATGCAAATGCTCCCCTGAAAGTTTTGGCAGTCGAAACAGATGGCTTTTTATCACAGGACAAGAAATCAGCTGTGAAAAACATAACCGGCAGAAAAATATTTTTTTGAAAAAATCCCTAAGCCCCGGGGTCACAATTTCATCAAAAATCTGACTTTTGCCAATTCACTCAAAAATGGTGCAAAACCCTTGCAAATGGTCCCCTGAAAGGTTTGGCAGTCGATGCAGAAGGCTTTTTATCACAGGACAAGAAATCAGCCCTGAAAAACTTAACCGGCGGAAAAAGATATTTTGAAAAAATCCCTAAGCACTGGGGTCACAATTTCAGCAAAAATCTGACTTTCGGGAATTCAGTCAAATATGGTGCCAAATGTTTGCAAATGCTCCCCTGAAAGTTTTGGCAGTCGAAACAGAAGGCTTTTTATCACAGGACAAGAAATCAGCCCTGAAAAACTTAACCGGCGGAAAAAGATTTTTTGAAAAAATCCCTAAGCCCCGGGGTCACAATTTCATCAAAAATCTGACTTTTGCCAATTCACTCAAAAATGGTGCCAAACCCTTGAAAATGCTCCCCTGAAAGGTTTGGCAGTCGATACAGAAGGCTTTTTATCACAGGACATGAAATCAGCTGTGAAAAATATAACCGGCGGAAAAAGATTTTTTGAAAAAATCCCTAAGCCCCGGGGTCACAATTTCATCAAAAATCTGACTTTTGCCAATTCACTCAAAAATGGTGCCAAACCCTTGTAAATGCTCCCCTGAAAGGTTTGGCAGTCGATAAAGAAGGCTTTTTATCACAGGACATGAAATCAGCCCTGAAAAACTTAACCGGCGGAAAAAGATTTTTTGAAAAAATCCCTTAGCCCCGGGGTCAAAATTTCAGCAAAAATCTGACTTTCGGGAATTCAGTCAAATATGGTGCCAAATGTTTGCAAATGCTCCCCTGAAAGTTTTGGCAGTCGATACAGAAGGCTTTTTATCACAGGACATGAAATCAGCTGTGAAAAACATAACCGGCGGAAAAAGATTTTTTGAAAAAATCCCTAAGCCCCGGGGTCACAATTTCATCAAAAATCTGACTTTTGCCAATTCACTCAAAAATGGTGCCAAACACTTGCGGATGCTCCCCTGAAAGGTTTGGCAGTCGATACAGAAGGCTTTTTATCACAGGACATGAAATCAGCCCTGAAAAACCTAACCGGCGGAAATAGATTTTTTGAAAAAATCCCTAAGCCTCGGGGTCACAATTTCAGCAAAAATCTGACTTTTGCCAATTCACTCAAAAATGGTGCCAAATGTTTGCAAATGCTCCCCTGAAAGGTTTGGCAGTCGAAACAGAAGGCTTTTTATCACAGGACAAGAAATCAGCCCTGAAAAACTTAACGGGCGGAAAAAGATTTTTTGAAAAAATCCCTAAGCCCCGGGGTCACAATTTCAGCAAAAATCTGACTTTCGGGAATTCAGTCAAATATGGTGCCAAATGTTTGCAAATGCCCCCCTGAAAGTTTTGGCAGTCGAAACAGAAGGCTTTTTATCACAGGACAAGAAATCAGCCCTGAAAAACTTAACCGGCGGAAAAATATTTTTTTGAAAAAATCCCTAAGCCCCGGGGTCACAATTTCAGCAAAAATCTGACTTTTGCCAATTCAGTCAAATATGGTGCCAAATGTATGCAAATGCTCCCCTAAAGTTTTGGCAGTCGAAACAGATGGCTTTTTTTCACAGGACAAGAAATCAGCTGTGAAAAACATAACCGGCGGAAAAAGATTTTTTGAAAAAATCCCTAAGCCCCGGGGTCACAATTTCATCAAAAATCTGACTTTTGCCAATTCACTCAAAAATGGTGCCAAACCCTTGCAAATGCTCCCCTGAAAGGTTTGGCAGTCGATACAGAAGGCTTTTTATCACAGGACATGAAATCAGCTGTGAAAAACATAACCGGCGGAAAAAGATTTTTTGAAAAAATCCCTAAGCCCCGGGGTCACAATTTCTGCAAAAATCTGACTTTCGGGAATTCAGTCAAATATGGTGCCAAATGTTTGCAAATGCTCCCCTGAAAGTTTTGGCAGTTGAAACAGAAGGCTTTTTATCACAGGACAAGAAATCAGCCCTGAAAAACTTAACCGGCGGAAAAAGATTTTTTGAAAAAATCCCTAAGCCCCGGGGTCACAATTTCAGCAAAAATCTGACTTTTGCCAATTCACTCAAAAATGGTGCCAAACCCTTGCAGATGCTCCCCTGAAAGGTTTGGCAGTCGATACAGAAGGATTTTTATCACAGGACATGAAATCAGCCTTGAAAAACTTAACCGGCGGAAAAAGATTTTTTGAAAAATTCCCTAAGCCCCGGGGTCACAATTTCATCAAAAATCTGACTTTTGCCAATTCACTCAAATATGGTGCCAAATGTATGCAAATGCTCCCCTGAAAGTTTTGGCAGTCGAAAGAGATGGCTTTTTATCACAGGACAAGAAATCAGCTGTGAAAAACATAACCGGCAGAAAAATATTTTTTTGAAAAAATCCCTAAGCCCCGGGGTCACAATTTCATCAAAAATCTGACTTTTGCCAATTCACTCAAAAATGGTGCCAAACCCTTGCAAATGGTCCCCTGAAAGGTTTGGCAGTCGATGCAGAAGGCTTTTTATCACAGGACAAGAAATCAGCCCTGAAAAACTTAACCGGCGGAAAAAGATATTTTGAAAAAATCCCTAAGCACTGGGGTCACAATTTCATCAAAAATCTGACTTTTGCCAATTCACTCAAAAATGGTGCCAAACCCTTGCAAATGCTCAACTGTAAGGTTTGGCAGTCGAAACAGATGGCTTTTTATCACAGGACAAGAAATCAGCTGTGAAAAACATAACCGGCGGAAAAAGATATTTTGAAAAAATCCCTAAGCCCCGGGGTCACAATTTCAGCAAAAATCTGACTTTCGGGAATTCAGTCAAATATGGTGCCAAATGTTTGCAAATGCTCCCCTGAAAGTTTTGGCAGTCGAAACAGAAGGCTTTTTATCACAGGACAAGAAATCAGCCCTGAGAAACTTAACCGGCGGAAAAAGATTTTTTGAAAAAATCCCTAAGCCCCGGGGTCACAATTTCATCAAAAATCTGACTTTTGCCAATTCACTCAAAAATGGTGCCAAACCCTTGTAAATGCTCCCCTGAAAGGTTTGGCAGTCGATACAGAAGGCTTTTTATCACAGGACATGAAATCAGCTGTGAAAAACATAACCGGCGCAAAAAAGATTTTTTGAAAAAATCCCTAAGCCCCGGGGTCACAATTTCATCAAAAATCTGACTTTTCCCAATTCACTCAAAAATGGTGCCAAACCCTTGCAGATGCTCCCCTGAAAGATTTGGCAGTCGATACAGAAGGCTTTTTATCACAGGACATGAAATCAGCCCTGAAAAACCTAACCGGCGGATCAAGATATTTTGAAAAAATCCCTAAGACCCGGGGTCACAATTTCAGCAAAAATCTGACTTTCGGGAATTCAGTCAAATATGGTGCCAAATGTTTGCAAATGCTCCCCTGAAAGTTTTGGCAGTCGAAACAGAAGGCTTTTTATCACAGGACAAGAAATCAGCCCTGAGAAACTTAACCGGCGGAAAAAGATTTTTTGAAAAAATCCCTAAGCCCCGGGGTCACTATTTCATCAAAAATCTGACTTTTGCCAATTCACTCAAAAATGGGGCCAAACCCTTGTAAATGCTCCCCTGAAAGGTTTGGCAGTCGATACAGAAGGCTTTTTATCACAGGACATGAAATCAGCTGTGAAAAACATAACCGGCGGAAAAAGATTTTTTGAAAAAATCCCTAAGCCCCGGGGTCACAATTTCAGCAAAAATCTGACTTTTGCCAATTCACTCAAAAATGGTGCCAAATGTTTGCAAATGCTCCCCTGAAAGGTTTGGCAGTCGATACAGAAGGCTTTTTATCACAGGACATGAAATCAGCCCTGAAAAACTTAACCGGCGGAAAAAGATTTTTTGAAAAAACCCCTAAGCCCCGGGGTCACAATTTCAGCAAAAATCTGACTTTTGCCAATTCACTCAAAAATGGTGCCAATTTTTGCAAATGCTCCCCTGAAAGTTTTGGCAGTCGAAACAGATGGCTTTTTATCACAGGACAAGAAATCAGCCCTGAGAAACCTAACCGGCGGAAAAAGATTTTTTGAAAAAATCCCTAAGCCCCGGGGTCACAATTTCAGCAAAAATCTGACTTTCGGGAATTCAATCAAATATGGTGCCAAATGTTTGCAAATGCCCCCCTGAAAGTTTTGGCAGTCGAAACAGAAGGCTTTTTATCACAGGACAAGAAATAAGCCCTGCAAAACTTAACCGGCGGAAAAAGATATTTTGAAAAAATCCCTAAGCCCCGGGGACACAATTTCAGCAAAAATCTGACTTTTGCCAATTCACTCAAAAATGGTGCCAAATGTTTGCAAATGCTCCCCTGAAAGGTTTGGCAGTCGATACAGAAGGCTTTTTATCACAGGACATGAAATCAGCCCTAAAAAACTTAACCGGCGGAAAAAGATTTTTTGAAAAAATCCCTAAGCCCCGGGGTCACAATTTCAGCAAAAATCTGACTTTTGCCAATTCACTCAAAAATGGTGCCAAATGTTTGCAAATGCTCCCCTGAAAGTTTTGGCAGTCGAAACAGATGGCTTTTTATCACAGGACAAGAAATCAGCCCTGAAAAACTTAACCGGCGGAAAAAGATTTTTTGAAAAAATCCCTAAGCACGGGGGTCACAATTTCAGCAAAAATCTGACTTTTGCCAATTCAGTCAAATATGGTGCCAAATGTTTGCAAATGCTCCCCTGAAAGTTTTGGCAGTCGAAACAGATGGCTTTTTATCACAGGACAAGAAATAAGCTGTGAAAAACATAACCGGCGGAAAAAGATTTTTTGAAAAAATCCCTAAGCCCCGGGGTCACAATTTCAGCAAAAATCTGACTTTTGCCAATTCACTCAAAAATGGTGCCAAACCCTTGCAAATGCTCCCCTGAAAGTTTTGGCAATTGATACAGAAGGCTTTTTATCACAGGACAAGAAATCAGCCCTGAAAAACTTAACCGGCGGAAAAAGATATTTTGAAAAAATCCCTAAGCACCGGGGTCACAATTTCATCAAAAATCTGACTTTTGCCAATTCACTCAAAAATCGTGCCAAACCCTTGCAAATGCTCCCCTGAAACGTTTGGCAGTCGATACAGAAGTCTTTTTATCACAGGACAAGAAATCAGCCCTGAAAAACTTAACCGGCCGAAAAAGATTTTTTGAAAAAACCCCTAAGCCCCGGGGTCACAATTTCAGCAAAAATCTGACTTTTGCCAATTCAGTCAAATATGGTGCCAAATGTTTGCAAATGCTCCCCTGAAAGTTTTGGCAGTCGAAACAGAAGGCTTTTTATCACAGGACAAGAAATCAGCCCTGAAAAACTTAACCGGCGGAAAAAGATTTTTTGAAAAAATCCCTAAGCCCCGGGGTCACAATTTCAGCAAAAATCTGACTTTTGCCAATTCACTCAAAAATGGTGCCAAACCCTTGCAAATGCTCCCCTGAAAGGTTTGGCAGTCGATACAGAAGGCTTTTTATCACAGGACATGAAATCAGCTGTGAAAAACATAACCGGCGGAAAAAGATTTTTTGAAAAAATCCCTAAGCCCCGGGGTCACAATTTCATCAAAAATCTGACTTTTCCCAATTCACTCAAAAATGGTGCCAAACCCTTGCTGATGCTCCCCTGAAAGGTTTGGCAGTCGATACAGAAGGCTTTTTATCACAGGACATGAAATCAGCCCTGAAAAACTTAACCGGCGGAAAAAGATATTTTGAAAAAATCCCTAAGCCCCGGGGTCACAATTTCAGCAAAAATCTGACTTTCGGGAATTCAGTCAAATATGGTGCCAAATGTTTGCAAATGCTCCCCTGAAAGTTTTGGCAGTCGAAACAGAAGGCTTTTTATCACAGGACAAGAAATCAGCCCTGAAAAACTTAACCGGCGGAAAAAGATTTTTTGAAAAAATCCCTAAGCCCCGGGGTCACAATTTCATCAAAAATCTGACTTTTGCCAATTCAGTCAAATATGGTGCCAAACCCTTGCAAATGCTCCCCTGAAAGTTTTGGCAGTCGATACAGAAGGCTTTTTATCACAGGACATGAAATCAGCTGTGAAAAACATAACCGGCGGAAAAAGATTTTTTGAAAAAATCCCTAAGCCCCGGGGTCACAATTTCAGCAAAAATCTGACTTTTGCCAATTCACTCAAAAATGGTGCCAATTTTTGCAAATGCTCCCCTGAAAGTTTTGGCAGTCGAAACAGATGGCTTTTTATCACAGGACAAGAAATCAGCCCTGAGAAACCTAACCGGCGGAAAAAGATTTTTTGAAAAAATCCCTAAGCCCCGGGGTCACAATTTCAGCAAAAATCTGACTTTCGGGAATTCAATCAAATATGGTGCCAAATGTTTGCAAATGCCCCCCTGAAAGTTTTGGCAGTCGAAACAGAAGGCTTTTTATCACAGGACAAGAAATAAGCCCTGCAAAACTTAACCGGCGGAAAAAGATATTTTGAAAAAATCCCTAAGCCCCGGGGACACAATTTCAGCAAAAATCTGACTTTTGCCAATTCACTCAAAAATGGTGCCAAATGTTTGCAAATGCTCCCCTGAAAGGTTTGGCAGTCGATACAGAAGGCTTTTTATCACAGGACATGAAATCAGCCCTAAAAAACTTAACCGGCGGAAAAAGATTTTTTGAAAAAATCCCTAAGCCCCGGGGTCACAATTTCAGCAAAAATCTGACTTTTGCCAATTCACTCAAAAATGGTGCCAAATGTTTGCAAATGCTCCCCTGAAAGTTTTGGCAGTCGAAACAGATGGCTTTTTATCACAGGACAAGAAATCAGCCCTGAAAAACTTAACCGGCGGAAAAAGATATTTTGAAAAAATCCCTAAGCACGGGGGTCACAATTTCAGCAAAAATCTGACTTTTGCCAATTCAGTCAAATATGGTGCCAAATGTTTGCAAATGCTCCCCTGAAAGTTTTGGCAGTCGAAACAGATGGCTTTTTATCACAGGACAAGAAATCAGCTGTGAAAAACATAACCGGCGGAAAAAGATTTTTTGAAAAAATCCCTAAGCCCCGGGGTCACAATTTCAGCAAAAATCTGACTTTTGCCAATTCACTCAAAAATGGTGCCAAACCCTTGCAAATGCTCCCCTGAAAGTTTTGGCAATTGATACAGAAGGCTTTTTATCACAGGACAAGAAATCAGCCCTGAAAAACTTAACCGGCGGAAAAAGATATTTTGAAAAAATCCCTAAGCACCGGGGTCACAATTTCATCAAAAATCTGACTTTTGCCAATTCAGTCAAATATGGTGCCAAACCCTTGCAAATGCTCCCCTGAAAGTTTTGGCAGTCGAAACAGAAGGCTTTTTATCACAGGACAAGAAATCAGCCCTGAAAAACTTAACCGGCGGAAAAAGATTTTTTGAAAAAATCCCTAAGCCCCGGGGTCACAATTTCAGCAAAAATCTGACTTTTGCCAATTCACTCAAAAATGGTGCCAAACCCTTGCAAATGCTCCCCTGAAAGGTTTGGCAGTCGATACAGAAGGCTTTTTATCACAGGACATGAAATCAGCTGTGAAAAACATAACCGGCGGAAAAAGATTTTTTGAAAAAATCCCTAAGCCCCGGGGTCACAATTTCATCAAAAATCTGACTTTTCCCAATTCACTCAAAAATGGTGCCAAACCCTTGCTGATGCTCCCCTGAAAGGTTTGGCAGTCGATACAGAAGGCTTTTTATCACAGGACATGAAATCAGCCCTGAAAAACTTAACCGGCGGAAAAATATATTTTGAAAAAATCCCTAAGCCCCGGGGTCACAATTTCAGCAAAAATCTGACTTTCGGGAATTCAGTCAAATATGGTGCCAAATGTTTGCAAATGCTCCCCTGAAAGTTTTGGCAGTCGAAACAGAAGGCTTTTTATCACAGGACAAGAAATCAGCCCTGAAAAACTTAACCGGCGGAAAAAGATTTTTTGAAAAAATCCCTAAGCCCCGGGGTCACAATTTCATCAAAAATCTGACTTTTGCCAATTCAGTCAAATATGGTGCCAAACCCTTGCAAATGCTCCCCTGAAAGTTTTGGCAGTCGAAACAGATGGCTTTTTATCACAGGACAAGAAATCAGCTGTGAAAAACATAACCGGCGGAAAAAGATTTTTTGAAAAAATCCCTAATCCCCGGGGTCACAATTTCAGCAAAAATCTGACTTTTGCCAATTCACTCAAAAATGGTGCCAAACCCTTGCAAATGCTCCCCTGAAAGTTTTGGCAGTTGATACAGAAGGCTTTTTATCACAGGACAAGAAATCAGCCCTGAAAAACTTAACCGGCGGAAAAAGATATTTTGAAAAAATCCCTAAGCACCGGGGTCACAATTTCATCAAAAATCTGACTTTTGCCAATTCACTCAAAAATGGTGCCAAACCCTTGCAAATGCTCCCCTGAAAGGTTTGGCAGTCGATACAGAAGTCTTTTTATCACAGGACAAGAAATCAGCCCTGAAAAACTTAACCGGCCGAAAAAGATTTTTTGAAAAAACCCCTAAGCCCCGGGGTCACAATTTCAGCAAAAATCTGACTTTTGCCAATTCAGTCAAATATGGTGCCAAATGTTTGCAAATGCTCCCCTGAAAGTTTTGGCAGTCGAAACAGAAGGCTTTTTATCACAGGACAAGAAATCAGCCCTGAGAAACTTAACCGGCGGAAAAAGATTTTTAGAAAAAATCCCTAAGCCCCGGGGTCACAATTTCATCAAAAATCTGACTTTTGCCAATTCACTCAAAAATGGTGCCAAACCCTTGCAAATGCTCCCCTGAAAGGTTTGGCAGTCGATACAGAAGGCTTTTTATCACAGGACATGAAATCAGCTGTGAAAAACATAACCGGCGGAAAAAGATTTTTTGAAAAAATCCCTAAGCCCCGGGGTCACAATTTCATCAAAAATCTGACTTTTCCCAATTCACTCAAAAATGGTGCCAAACCCTTGCAGATGCTCCCCTGAAAGGTTTGGCAGTCGATACAGAAGGCTTTTTATCACAGGACATGAAATCAGCCCTGAAAAACCTAACCGGCGGAAATAGATTTTTTGAAAAAATCCCTAAGCCCCGGGGTCACAATTTCAGCAAAAATCTGACTTTTGCCAATTCACTCAAAAATGGTGCCAAATGTTTGCAAATGCTCCCCTGAAAGGTTTGGCAGTCGATACAGAAGGCTTTTTATCACAGGACATGAAATCAGCCCTGAAAAACTTAACCGGCGGAAAAAGATATTTTGAAAAAATCCCTAAGCCCCGGGGTCACAATTTCAGCAAAAATCTGACTTTCGGGAATTCAGTCAAATATGGTGCCAAATGTTTGCAAATGCTCCCCTGAAAGTTTTGGCAGTCGAAACAGAAGGCTTTTTATCACAGGACAAGAAATCAGCCCTGAAAAACTTAACCGGCGGAAAAAGATTTTTTGAAAAAATCCCTAAGCCCCGGGGTCACAATTTCATCAAAAATCTGACTTTTGCCAATTCACACAAAAATGGTGCCAAACCCTTGCAAATGCGCCCCTGAAAGTTTTGGCAGTCGAAACAGATGGCTTTTTATCACAGGACAAGAAATCAGCTGTGAAAAACATAACCGGCGGAAAAAGATTTTTTGAAAAAATCCCTAAGCCCCGGGGTCACAATTTCAGCAAAAATCTGACTTTTGCCAAATCACTCAAAAATGGTGCCAAACCCTTGCAAATGCTCCCCTGAAAGTTTTGGCAGTCGATACAGAAGGCTTTTTATCACAGGACAAGAAATCAGCCCTGAAAAACTTAACCGGCGGAAAAAGATATTTTGAAAAAATCCCTAAGCCCCGGGGTCACAATTTCAGCAAAAATCTGACTTTCGGGAATTCAGTCAAATATGGTGCCAAATGTTTGCCAATGCTCCCCTGAAAGTTTTGGCAGTCGAAACAGAAGGCTTTTTATCACAGGACAAGAAATCAGCCCTGAAAAACTTAACCGGCGGAAAAAGATTTTTTGAAAAAATCCCTAAGCCCCGGGGTCACAATTTCATCAAAAATCTGACTTTTGCCAATTCACTCAAAAATGGTGCCAAACCCTTGCAAATGCTCCCCTGAAAAGTTTGGCAGTCGATACAGAAGGCTTTTTATCACAGGACATGAAATCAGCTGTGAAAAACATAACCGGCGGAAAAAGATTTTTTGAAAAAATCCCTAAGCCCCGGGGTCACAATTTCATCAAAAATCTGACTTTTCCCAATTCACTCAAAAATGATGCCAAACCCTTGCAGATGCTCCCCTGAAAGGTTTGGCAGTCGATACAGAAGGCTTTTTATCACAGGACATGAAATCAGCCTTGAAAAACCTAACCGGCGGAAATAGATTTTTTGAAAAAATCCCTAAGCCTCGGGGTCACAATTTCAGCAAAAATCTGACTTTTGCCAATTCACTCAAAAATGGTGCCAAATGTTTGCAAATGCTCCCCTGAAAGGTTTGGCAGTCGATACAGAAGGCTTTTTATCACAGGAAATGAAATCAGCCCTGAAAAACTTAACCGGCGGAAAAAGATTTTTTGAAAAAATCCCTAAGCCCCGGGGTCACAATTTCAGCAAAAATCTGACTTTTGCCAATTCACTCAAAAATGGTGCCAAATGTTTGCAAATGCTCCCCTGAAAGTTTTGGCAGTCGAAACAGATGGCTTTTTATCACAGGACAAGAAATCAGCCCTGAAAAACTTAACCGGCGGAAAAAGATATTTTGAAAAAATCCCTAAGCCCCGGGGTCACAATTTCAGCAAAAATCTGACTTTCGGGAATTCAGTCAAATATGGTGCCAAATGTTTGCAAATGCTCCCCTGAAAGTTTTGGCAGTCGAAACATAAGGCTTTTTATCACAGGACAAGAAATCAGCCCTGAAAAACTTAACCGGCGGAAAAAGATTTTTTGAAAAAATCCCTAAGCCCCGGGGTCACAATTTCATCAAAAATCTGACTTTTGCCAATTCACACAAAAATGGTGCCAAACCCTTGCAAATGCGCCCCTGAAAGTTTTGGCAGTCGAAACAGATGGCTTTTTATCACAGGACAAGAAATCAGCTGTGAAAAACATAACCGGCGGAAAAAGATTTTTTGAAAAAATCCCTAAGCCCCGGGGTCACAATTTCATCAAAAATCTGACTTTTGCCAATTCACTCAAAAATGGTGCCAAACCCTTGCAAATGCTCCCCTGAAAGTTTTGGCAGTCGATACAGAAGGCTTTTTATCACAGGACATGAAATCAGCCTTGAAAAACCTAACCGGCGGAAATAGATTTTTTGAAAAAATCCCTAAGCCTCGGGGTCACAATTTCAGCAAAAATCTGACTTTTGCCAATTCACTCAAAAATGGTGCCAAATGTTTGCAAATGCTCCCCTGAAAGGTTTGGCAGTCGATACAGAAGGCTTTTTATCACAGGACATGAAATCAGCCCTGAAAAACTTAACCGGCGGAAAAAGATTTTTTGAAAAAATCCCTAAGCCCCGGGGTCACAATTTCAGCAAAAATCTGACTTTTGCCAATTCACTCAAAAATGGTGCCAAATGTTTGCAAATGCTCCCCTGAAAGTTTTGGCAGTCGAAATAGATGGCTTTTAATCACAGGACAAGAAATCAGCCCTGAAAAATTTAACCGGCGGAAAAAGATTTTTTGAAAAAAATCCCTAAGCCCCGGGGTCACAATTTCAGCAAAAATCTGACTTTTGCCAATTCAGTCATATATGGTGCCAAATGTTTGCAAATGCTCCCCTGAAAGTTTTGGCAGTCGAAACAGAAGGCTTTTTATCACAGGACAAGAAATCAGCCCTGAAAAACTTAACGGGCGGAAAAAGATTTTTTGAAAAAATCCCTAAGCCCCGGGGTCACAATTTCAGCAAAAATCTGACTTTCGGGAATTCAGTCAAATATGGTGCCAAATGTTTGCAAATGCTCCCCTGAAAGTTTTGGCAGTCGAAACAGAAGGCTTTTTATCACAGGACAAGAAATCAGCCCTGAAAAACTTAACCGGCGGAAAAAGATATTTTGAAAAAATCCCTAAGCCCCGGGAACACAATTTCAGCAAAAATCTGACTTTTGCCAATTCAGTCAAATATGGTGCCAAATGTTTGCAAATGCTCCCCTGAAAGTTTTGGCAGTCGAAACAGATGGCTTTTTATCACAGGACAAGAAATCAGCTGTGAAAAACATAACCGGCGGAAAAAGATTTTTTGAAAAAATCCCTAAGCCCCGGGGTCACAATTTCAGCAAAAATCTGACTTTTCCCAATTCACTCAAAAATGGTGCCAAATGTTTGCAAATGCTCCCCTGAAAGTTTTGGCAGTCGAAACAGATGGCTTTTTATCACAGGACAAGAAATCAGCTGTGAAAAACATAACCGGCGGAAAAAGATTTTTTGAAAAAATCCCTAAGCCCCGGGGTCAAAATTTCAGCAAAAATCTGACTTTTGCCAATTCACTCAAAAATGGTGCCAAACCCTTTCAAATGCTCCCCTGAAAGTTTTGGCAGTCGATACAGAAGGCTTTTTATCACAGGACAAGAAATCAGCCCTGAAAAACTTAACCGGCGGAAAAAGATATTTTGAAAAAATCCCTAAGCCCCGGGGTCACAATTTCATCAAAAATCTGACTTTTGCCAATTCACTCAAAAATGGTGCCAAACCCTTGCAAATGCTCCCCTGAAAGGTTTGGCAGTCGATACAGAAGTCTTTTTATCACAGTACAAGAAATCAGCCCTGAAAAACTTAACCGGCGGAAAAAGATTTTTTGAAAAAAATCCCTAAGCCCCGGGGTCACAATTTCAGCAAAAATCTGACTTTTGCCAATTCAGTCATATATGGTGCCAAATGTTTGCAAATGCTCCCCTGAAAGTTTTGGCAGTCGAAACAGAAGGCTTTTTATCACAGGACAAGAAATCAGCCCTGAAAAACTTAACGGGCGGAAAAAGATTTTTTGAAAAAATCCCTAAGCCCCGGGGTCACAATTTCAGCAAAAATCTGACTTTCGGGAATTCAGTCAAATATGGTGCCAAATGTTTGCAAATGCTCCCCTGAAAGTTTTGGCAGTCGAAACAGAAGGCTTTTTATCACAGGACAAGAAATCAGCCCTGAAAAACTTAACCGGCGGAAAAAGATATTTTGAAAAAATCCCTAAGCCCCGGGAACACAATTTCAGCAAAAATCTGACTTTTGCCAATTCAGTCAAATATGGTGCCAAATGTTTGCAAATGCTCCCCTGAAAGTTTTGGCAGTCGAAACAGATGGCTTTTTATCACAGGACAAGAAATCAGCCCTGAAAAACTTAACCGGCGGAAAAAGATTTTTTGAAAAAATCCCTAAGCCCCGGGGTCACAATTTCAGCAAAAATCTGACTTTTCCCAATTCACTCAAAAATGGTGCCAAATGTTTGCAAATGCTCCCCTGAAAGTTTTGGCAGTCGAAACAGATGGCTTTTTATCACAGGACAAGAAATCAGCTGTGAAAAACATAACCGGCGGAAAAAGATTTTTTGAAAAAATCCCTAAGCCCCGGGGTCAAAATTTCAGCAAAAATCTGACTTTTGCCAATTCACTCAAAAATGGTGCCAAACCCTTTCAAATGCTCCCCTGAAAGTTTTGGCAGTCGATACAGAAGGCTTTTTATCACAGGACAAGAAATCAGCCCTGAAAAACTTAACCGGCGGAAAAAGATATTTTGAAAAAATCCCTAAGCCCCGGGGTCACAATTTCATCAAAAATCTGACTTTTGCCAATTCACTCAAAAATGGTGCCAAACCCTTGCAAATGCTCCCCTGAAAGGTTTGGCAGTCGATACAGAAGTCTTTTTATCACAGTACAAGAAATCAGCCCTGAAAAACTTAACCGGCGGAAAAAGATTTTTTGAAAAAACCCCTAAGCCCCGGGGTCACAATTTCAGCAAAAATCTGACTTTTGCCAATTCAGTCAAATATGGTGCCAAATGTTTGCAAATGCTCCCCTGAAAGTTTTGGCAGTCGAAACAGATGGCTTTTTATCACAGGACAAGAAATCAGCTGTGAAAAACATAACCGGCGGAAAAATATTTTTTGAAAAAATCCCTAAGCCCCGGGGTTACAATTTCAGCAAAAATCTGACTTTTGCCAATTCAGTCAAATATGGTGCCAAATGTTTGCAAATGCTCCCCTGAAAGTTTTGGCAGTCGAAACAGAAGGCTTCTTATCACAGGACAAGAAATCAGCTGTGAAAAACATAACCGGCGGAAAAATATTTTTTTGAAAAAATTCCTAAGCCCCGGGGTCACAATTTCAGCAAAAATGGTGCCAAATGTTTACAAATGCTCCCCTGAAAGTTTTGGCAGTCGAAACAGAAGGCTTTGTATCACAGGACAAGAAATCAGCCCTGAAAAACTTAACCGGCGGAAAAAGATATTTTGAAAAAATCCCTAAGCCCCGGGGTCACAATTTCAGCAAAAATCTGACTTTTGCCAATTCAGTCAAATATGGTGCCAAATGTTTGCAAATGCTCCCCTGAAAGTTTTGGCAGTCGAAACAGAAGGCTTTTTATCACAGGACAAGAAATCAGCTGTGAAAAACATAACCGGTGGAAAAAGATATTTTGAAAAAATCCCTAAGCCCCGGGGTCACAATTTCAGCAAAAATCTGACTTTCGGGAATTCAGTCAAATATGGTGCCAAATGTTTCCAAAAGCTCCCCTGAAAGTTTTGGCAGTCGATACAGAAGGCTTTTTATCACAGGACAAGAAATCCGCCCTGAAAAACTTAACCGGCGGAAAAAGATTTTTTGAAAAAATCCCTAAGCCCCGGGATCACAATTTCAGCAAAAATCTGACTTTTGCCAATTCACTCAAAAATGCTGCCAAACCCTTGCAAATGCTCCCCTGAAAGGTTTGGCATTCGAAACAGAAGGCTTTTTATCACAGGACAAGAAATCAGCCCTGAAAAACTTAACCGGCGGGAAAAGATATTTTGAAAAAATCCCTAAGCCCCGGGGTCAAAATTTCAGCAAAAATCTGACTTTTGCCAATTCAGTCAAATATGGTGCCAAATGTTTGCAAATGCTCCCCTGAAAGTTTTGGCAGTTGATACAGAAGGCTTTTTATCACAGGACAAGAAATCAGCTGTGAAAAACATAAATGGCGGAAACATATTTTTTGAAAAAATCCCTAAGCCCCGGGGTCACAATTTCAGCAAAAATCTGACTTTTGCCAATTCACTCAAAAATGGTGCCAAATGTTTGCAAATGCTCCCCTGAAAGTTTTGGCAGTCGAAACAGAAGGCTTTGTATCACAGGACAAGAAATCAGCTGTGAAAAACATAACCGGTGGAAAAAGATATTTTGAAAAAATCCCTAAGCCCCGGGGTCACAATTTCAGCAAAAATCTGATTTCGGGAATTCAGTCAAATATGGTGCCAAATGTTTGCAAAAGCTCCCCTGAAAGTTTTGGCAGTCGATACAGATGGCTTTTTATCACAGGACAAGAAATCCGCCCTGAAAAACTTAACCGGCGGAAAAAGATTTTTTGAAAAAATCCCTAAGCCCCGGGGTCACAATTTCAGCAAAAATCTGACTTTTGCCAATTCAGTCAAATATGGTGCCAAATGTTTGCAAATGCTCCCCTGAAAGTTTTGGCAGTCGAAACAGATGGCTTTTTATCACAGGACAAGAAATCAGCCCTGAAAAACTTAACCGGCGGAAAAATATTTTTTTGAAAAAATCGCTAAGCCCCGGGGTCACAATTTCAGCAAAAATCTGACTTTCGGGAATTCAGTCAAATATGGTGCCAAATGTTTGCAAAAGCTCCCCTGAAAGTTTTGGTAGTCGATACAGAGGGCTTTTTATCACAGGACAAGAAATCCGCCCTGAAAAACTTAACCGGCGGAAAAAGATTTTTTGAAAAAATCCCTAAGCCCCGGGGTCACAATTTCAGCAAAAATCTGACTTTTGCCAATTCAGTCAAAAATGGTGCCAAATGTTTGCAAATGCTCCCCTGAAAGTTTTGGCAGTCGAAACAGAAGGCTTTTTATCACAGGACAAGAAATCAGCCCTGAAAAACTTAACCGGAAGAAAAATATTCTTTTGAAAAAATCCCTAAGCCCCAGGGTCACAATTTCAGCAAAAAACTGACTTTTACCAATTCACTCAAAAATGGTGCCAAACCCTTGCAAATGCTCCCCTGAAAGTTTTGGCAGTCGATACAGAAGGCTTTTTATCACAGGACAAGAAATCTGCCCTGAAAAACTTAACCGGCCGAAAAAGATTTTTTGAAAAAATCGCTAAGCCCCGGGGTCACAATTTCAGCAAAATCTGACTTTTGCCAATTCAGTCAAATATGGTGCCAAATGTTTGCAAATGCTCCCCTGAAAGTTTTGGCAGTCGAAACCGAAGGCTTTTTATCACAGGACAAGAAATCAGCCCTGAAAAACTTAACCGGCTGAAAAAGATTTTTTGAAAAAATCCCTAAGCCCCGGGGTCACAATTTCAGCAAAAATCTGACTTTTGCCAATTCAGTCAAATATGGTGCCAAATGTTTGCAAATGCTCCCCTGAAAATTTTGGCAGTCGAAACAGAAGGCTTTTTATCACAGGACATGAAATCTGCCCTGAAAAACAAAACCGGCGGAGAAAGATTTTTTGAAAAAATCCCTAAGCCCCGGGGTCACAATTTCATCAAAAATCTGACTTTTGCCAATTCACTCAAAAATGGTGCAAACCCTTGCAGATGCTCCCCTGAAAGGTTTGGCAGTCGAAACAGAAGGGTTTTTATCACAGGACAATAAATCAGCTGAGAAAAACATAACTGGCGGAAAAATATTTTTTTGAAAAAATCCGTAAGCCCTGGGGTCACAATTTCAGGAAAAAACTGACTTTTGCCAATTCAATCAAAAATGGTGCCAAATGTTTGCAAATGCTCCCCTGAAAGGTTTGGCAGTCGATACAGAAGGCTTTTTATCACAGGACAAGAAATCAGCCCTGAAAAACTTAACCGGCGGAAAAAGATTTTTTGAAAAAATCCCTAAGCCCCGGGGTCACAATTTCATCAAAAATCTGACTTTTGCCAATTCACTCAAAAATGGTGCCAAACCCTTGCAGATGCTCCCCTGAAAGGTTTGGCAGTCGATACAGAAGGCTTTTTATCACAGGACATGAAATCAGCCCTGAAAAACTTAACCGGCGGAAAAAGATTTTTTGAAAAAATCCCTAAGCCCCGGGGTCACAATTTCAGCAAAAATCTGACTTGTGCCAATTCAGCCAAATATGGTGCCAAATGTTTGCAAATGCTCCCCTGAAAGTTTTGGCAGTCGAAACAGAAGGCTTTTTATCACAGGACAAGAAATCAGCTGTGAAAAACATAACCGGCAGAAAAATATTTTTTTGGAAAAATCCCTAAGCCCCGGGGTCACAATTTCATCAAAAATCTGACTTTTGCCAATTCACTCAAAAATGGTGCCAAACCCTTGCAAATGCTCCCCTGAAAGGTTTGGCAGTCGAAACAGAAGGCTTTTTATCACAGGACAAGAAATCAGCTGTGAAAAACATAACCGGCAGAAAAATATTTTTTTGGAAAAATCCCTAAGCCCCGGGGTCACAATTTCATCAAAAATCTGACTTTTGCCAATTCACTCAAAAATGGTGCCAAACCCTTGCAAATGCTCCCCTGAAAGGTTTGGCAGTCGATGCAGAAGGCTTTTTATCACAGGACAAGAAATCAGCCCTGAAAAACTTAACCGGCGAAAAAGGATATTTTGAAAAAATCCCTAAGCCCCGGGGTCACAATTTCATCAAAAATCTGACTTTTGCCAATTCACTCAAAAATGGTGCCAAACCCTTGCAAATGCTCCCCTGAAAGGTTTGGCAGTCGAAACAGATGGCTTTTTATCATAGTACAAGAAATCAGCTGTGAAAAACATAACAGGCGGAAAAAGATATTTTGAAAAAATCCCTAAGCCCCGGGGTCACAATTTCATCAAAAATCTGACTTTTACCAATTCACTCAAAAATGGTGCCAAATGTTTGCAAATGCTCCCCTGAAAGTTTTGGCAGTCGAAACAAAAGGCTTTTTATCACAGGACAAGAAATCAGCCCTGAAAAACTTAACCGGCGTAAAAAGATTTTTTGAAAAAATCCCTAAGCCCCGGGGTTACAATTTCAGCAAAAATCTGACTTTTGCCAATTCAGTCAAATATGGTGCCAAATGTATGCAAATGCTCCCCTGAAAGTTTTGGCAGTCGAACCAGAAGGCTTTTTATCACAGGACAAGAAATCAGCCCTGAAAAACTTAACCGGCGGAAAAATATTCTTTTGAAAAAATCCCTAAGCCCCGGGGTCACAATTTCAGCAAAAATCTGACTTTTACCAATTCACTCAAAAATGGTGCCAAATGTTTGCAAATGCTCCCCTGAAAGTTTTGGCAGTCGAAACAGATGGCTTTTTATCACAGGACAAGATATCAGCTGTGAGAAACATAACCGGCGGAAAAAGATATTTTGAAAAAATCCCTAAGCCCCGGGGTCACAATTTCATCAAAAATCTGACTTTTGCCAATTCACTCAAAAATGGTGCCAAACCCTTGCAAATGCTCCCCTGAAAGGTTTGGCAGTCGAAACAGATGGCTTTTTTTCACAGGACAAGAAATCAGCTGTGAAAAACATAACAGGCGGAAAAAGATATTTTGAAAAAATCCCTAAGCCCCGGGGTCACAATTTCAGCAAAAATCTGACTTTTGCCAATTCACTCAAAAATGGTGCCAAATGTTTGCAAATGCTCCCCTGAAAGTTTTGGCAGTCGAAACAGAAGGCTTTTTATCACAGGACAAGAAATCAGCCCTGAAAAACTTAACCGGCGGAAAAATATTCTTTTGAAAAAATCCCTAAGCCCCGGGGTCACAATTTCAGCAAAAATCTGACTTTTACCAATTCACTCAAAAATGGTGCCAAATGTTTGCAAATGCTCCCCTGAAAGTTTTGGCAGTCGAAACAGATGGCTTTTTATCACAGGACAAGAAATCAGCTGTGAAAAACATAACCGGCGGAAAAATATTTTTTTGAAAAAATCCCTAAGCCCCGGGGTCACAATTTCATCAAAAATCTGACTTATGCCAATTCACTCAAAAATGGTGCCAAACCCTTGCAAATGCTCCCCTGAAAGGTTTGGCAGTCAAAACAGAAGGCTTTTTATCACAGGACAAGAAATTAGCTGTTAAAAACATAACCCGTGGAAAAAGATATTTTTAAAAAATCAATAAGCCCTGGGGTCACAATTTCAGCAAAAATCTGACTTTCGGGAATTCAGTCAAATATGGTGCCAAATGTTTGCAAAAGCTCCCCTGAAAGTTTTGGCAGTCGAAACAGAAGGCTTTTTATCACAGGACAAGAAATCAGCCCTGAAAAACTTAACCGGCGGAAAAAGATTTTTTGAAAAAATCCCTAAGCCCCGGGGTCACAATTTCAGCAAAAATCTGACTTTTGCCAATTCAGTCAAATATGGTGCCAAATGTATGCAAATGCTCCCCTGAAAGTTTTGGCAGTCGAAACAGATGGCTTTTTATCACAGGACAAGAAATCAGCTGTGAAAAACATAACCGGCGGAAAAATATTTTTTTGAAAAAATCCCTAAGCCCCGGGTTCACAATTTCATCAAAAATCTGACTTTTGCCAATTCACTCAAAAATGGTGCCAAACCCTTGCAAATGCTCCCCTGAAAGGTTTGGCGGTCAAAACAGAAGGCTTTTTATCACAGGACAAGAAATCAGCTGTGAAAAACATAACCGGTGGAAAAAGATATTTTGAAAAAATCCCTAAGCCCTGGGGTCACAATTTCAGCAAAAATCTGACTTTCGGGAATTCAGTCAAATATGGTGCCAAATGTTTGCAAAACCTCCCCTGAAAGTTTTGGCCGTCGATACAGAAGGCTTTTTACCACAGGACATGAAATCTGCCCTGAAAAACTTAACCGGCGGAAAACGATTTTTTGAAAAAATCCCTAAGCCCCGAGGTCACAATTTCAGCAAAAATCTGACTTTTGCCAATTCACTCAAAAATGGTGCCAAATGTTTGCAAATGCTCCCCTGAAAGTTTTGGGAGTCGAAACAGATGGCTTTTTATCACAGGACAAGAAATCAGCTGTGAAAAACATAACCGGCGGAAAAATATTTTTTTGAAAAAATCCCTAAGCCCCGGGGTCACAATTTCAGCAAAAATCTGACTTTTGCCAATTCACTCAAAAATGGTGCCAAACCCTTGCAAATGCTCCCCTGAAAGGTTTGGCAGTCGATACAGAAGTCTTTTTATCACAGGACAAGAAATCAGCCCTGAAAAACTTAACCGGCGGAAAAAGATTTTTTGAAAAAACCCCTAAGCCCCGGGGTCACAATTTCAGGAAAAATCTGCCTTTTCCAATTCAGTCAAATATGGTGCCAAATGTATGCAAATGCTCCCCTGAAAGTTTTGGCAGTCGAAACAGATGGCTTTTTATCACAGGACAAGAAATCAGCTGTGAAAAACATAACAGGCGGAAAAAGATATTTTGAAAAAATCCCTAAGCCCCGGGGTCACAATTTCAGCAAAAATCTGACTTTTGCCAATTCACTCAAAAATGGTGCCAAATGTTTGCAAATGCTCCCCTGAAAGTTTTGGCAGTCGAAACAGAAGGCTTTTTATCACAGGACAAGAAATCAGCCCTGAAAAACTTAACCGGCGGAAAAATATTCTTTTGAAAAAATCCCTAAGCCCCGGGGTCACAATTTCAGCAAAAATCTGACTTTTACCAATTCACTCAAAAATGGTGCCAAATGTTTGCAAATGCTCCCCTGAAAGTTTTGGCAGTCGAAACAGATGGCTTTTTATCACAGGACAAGAAATCAGCTGTGAAAAACATAACCGGCGGAAAAATATTTTTTTGAAAAAATCCCTAAGCCCCGGGGGGTCACAATTTCATCAAAAATCTGACTTATGCCAATTCACTCAAAAATGGTGCCAAACCCTTGCAAATGCTCCCCTGAAAGGTTTGGCAGTCAAAACAGAAGGCTTTTTATCACAGGACAAGAAATTAGCTGTTAAAAACATAACCGGTGGAAAAAGATATTTTGAAAAAATCAATAAGCCCTGGGGTCACAATTTCAGCAAAAATCTGACTTTCGGGAATTCAGTCAAATATGGTGCCAAATGTTTGCAAAACCTCCCCTGAAAGTTTTGGCCGTCGATACAGAAGGCTTTTTACCACAGGACATGAAATCTGCCCTGAAAAACTTAACCGGCGGAAAACGATTTTTTGAAAAAATCCCTAAGCCCCGAGGTCACAATGTCAGCAAAAATCTGACTTTTGCCAATTCACTCAAAAATGGTGCCAAATGTTTGCAAATGCTCCCCTGAAAGTTTTGGGAGTCGAAACAGATGGCTTTTTATCACAGGACAAGAAATCAGCTGTGAAAAACATAACCGGCGGAAAAATATTTTTTTGAAAAAATCCCTAAGCCCCGGGGTCACAATTTCAGCAAAAATCTGACTTTCGGGAATTCAGTCAAATATGGTGCCAAATGTTTGCAAAAGCTCCCCTGAAAGTTTTGGCAGTCGATACAGAAGGCTTTTTATCACAGGACAAGAAATCCGCCCTGAAAAAGTTAACCGGCGGAAAAAGATTTTTTGAAAAAATCCCTAAGCCCCGGGGTCACAATTTCATCAAAAATCTGACTTTTGCCAATTCACTCAAAAATGGTGCCAAACCCTTGCAAATGCTCCCCTGAAAGGTTTGGCAGTCGATACAGAAGTCTTTTTATCACAGGACAAGAAATCAGCCCTGAAAAACTTAACCGGCGGAAAAAGATTTTTTGAAAAAACCCCTAAGCCCCGGGGTCACAATTTCAGCAAAAATCTGCCTTTTCCAATTCAGTCAAATATGGTGCCAAATGTATGCAAATGCTCCCCTGAAAGTTTTGGCAGTCGAAACAGATGGCTTTTTATCACAGGACAAGAAATCAGCTGTGAAAAACATAACCGGCGGAAAAATATTTTTTTGAAAAAATCCCTAAGCCCCGGGGTCACAATTTCATCAAAAATCTGACTTTTGCCAATTCACTCAAAAATGGTGCCAAACCCTTGCAAATGCTCCCCGGAAAGTTTTGGAAGTCGAAACCGAAGGCTTTTTATCACAGGACAAGAAATCAGCCCTGAAAAACTTAACCGGCTGAAAAAGATTTTTTGAAAAAATCCCTAAGCCCCGGGGTCACAATTTCAGCAAAAATCTGACTTTTGCCAATTCAGTCAAATATGGTGCCAAATGTTTGCAAATGCTCCCCTGAAAGTTTTGGCAGTCGAAACAGAAGGCTTTTTATCACAGGGCAAGAAATCAGCCCTGAAAAACATAACCGGCGGAAAAATATTTTTTTGAAAAAATCCCTAAGCCCCGGGGTCACAATTTCAGCAGAAATCTGACTTTTACCAATTCACTCAAAAATGGTGCCAAATGTTTGCAAATGCTCCCCTGAAAGTTTTGGCAGTCGAAACCGAAGGCTTTTTATCACAGGACAAGAAATCAGCCCTGAAAAACTTAACCGGCTGAAAAAGATTTTTTGAAAAAATCCCTAAGCCCCGGGGTCACAATTTCAGCAAAAATCTGACTTTTGCCAACTCAGTCAAATATGGTGCCAAATGTTTGCAAATGCTCCCCTGAAAGTTTTGGCAGTCGAAACAGAAAGCTTTTTTTCACAGGACAAGAAATCAGCCCTGAAAAACTTAACCGGCGGAAAAAGATTTTTTGAAAAACTCCCTAAGCCCCTGGGTCACAATTTCATCAAAAATCTGACTTTTGCCAATTCACTCAAAAATGGTGCAAACCCTTGCAGATGCTCCCCTGAAAGGTTTGGCAGTCGATACAGAAGGCTTTTTATCACAGGACAAGAAATCAGCCCTGAAAAACTTAACCGGCGGAAAAAGATTTTTTGAAAAACTCCCTAAGCCCCTGGGTCACAATTTCATCAAAAATCTGACTTTTGCCAATTCACTCAAAAATGGTGCAAACCCTTGCAGATGCTCCCCTGAAAGGTTTGGCAGTCGAAACAGATGGCTTTTTTTCACAGGACAAGAAATCAGCCCTGAAAAACTTAACCTGCGGAAAAAGATATTTTGAAAAAATCCCTCAGCCCCGGGGTCGCAATTTCAGCAAAAATCTGACTTTTGCCAATTCACTCAAAAATGGTGCCAAACCCTTGCAGATGCTCCCCTGAAAGGTTTGGCAGTCGATACAGAAGGCTTCTTATCACAGGACATGAAATCAGCCCTGAAAAACTTAACCGGCGGAAAAAGAATTTTTGAAAAAATCCCTCAGCCCCGGGGTCACAATTTCAGCAAAAATCTGACTTTTGCCAATTCACTCAAAAATGGTGCCAAATGTTTGCAAATGCTCCCCTGAAAGTTTTGGCAGTCGAAACAGATGGCTTTTAATCACAGGACAAGAAATCAGCCCTGAAAAACTTAACCGGCGGAAAAAGATATTTTGAAAAAATCCCTAAGCTCCGGGGTCACAATTTCAGCAGAAATCTGACTTTTGCCAATTCACTCAAAAATGGTGCCAAATGTTTGCAAATGCTCCCCTTAAAGTTTTGGCAGTCGAAACCGAAGGCTTTTTATCACAGGACAAGAAATCAGCCCTGAAAAACTTAACCGGCGGAAAAAGATATTTTGAAAAAATCCCTAAGCCCCGGGGTCACAATTTCAGCAAAAATCTGACTTTTGCCAATTCACTCAAAAATGGTGCCAAATGTTTGGAAATGCTCCCCTGAAAGTTTTGGCAGTCGAAACAGTTGGCTTTTAATCACAGAACAAGAAATCAGCCCTGAAAAACTTAACCGGCGGAAAAAGATATTTTGAAAAAATCCCTAAGCCCCGGGGTCACAATTTCATCAAAAATCTGACTTTTGCCAATTCACTCAAAAATGGTGCCAAACCCTTGCAAATGCTCCCCTGAAAGTTTTGGCAGTTGAAACAGAAGGCTTATTATCACAGGACAAGAAATCAGCCCTAAACAACTTAACCGGCGGAAAAAGCTATTTTTTAAAAATCCCTAAGCCCCGGGGTCACAATTTCAGCAAAAATCTGACTTTTGCCAATTCAGTCAAATATGGTGCCAAATGTTTGCAAATGCTCCCCTGAAAGTTTTGGCAGTCGAAACAGATAGCTTTTTATCACAGGACAAGAAATCAGCCCTGAAAAACTTAACCGGCGGAAAAATATTTTTTTGAAAAAATCCCTAAGCCCCGGGGTCACAATTTCAGCAAAAATCTGACTTTTGCCAATTCAGTCAAATATGGTGCCAAATGTTTGCAAATGCTCCCCTGAAAGTTTTGGCAGTCGAAACAGATGGCTTTTTATCACAGGACAAGAAATCAGCTGTGAAAAACATAACCGGCAGAAAAATATTTTTTTGAAAAAATCCCTAAGCCCCGGGGTCACAATTTCATCAAAAATCTGACTTTTGCCAATTCACTCAAAAATGGTGCCAAATGTTTGCAAATGCTCCCCTGAAAGTTTTGGCAGTCGAAACAGAAGGCTTTTTATCACAGGACAAGAAATCAGCCCTGAAAAACTTAACCGGCGGAAAAAGATTTTTTGAAAAAATCCCTAAGCCCCGGGGTCACAATTTCAGCAAAAATCTGACTTTTGCCAATTCACTCAAAAATGGTGCCAAACCCTTGCAAATGCTCCCCTGAAAGTTTTGGCAGTCGAAACAGAAGGCTTTTTATCACAGGACAAGAAATCAGCCCTGAAAAACTTAACCGGCGGAAAAAGATTTTTTGAAAAAATCCCTTAGCCCCGGGGTCACAATTTCAGCAAAAATCTGACTTTCGGGAATTCAGTCAAATATGGTGCCAAATGTTTGCAAATGCTCCCCTGAAAGTTTTGGCAGTCGAAACAGAAGGCTTTTTTTCACAGGACAAGAAATCAGCCCTGAAAAGCTTAACCGGCGGAAAAAGATTTTTTGAAAAAATCCCTAAGCCCCGGGGTCACAATTTCAGCAAAAATCTGACTTTCGGAAATTTGGTCAAATATGGTTCCAAATGTTTGCAAATGCTCCCCTGAAAGTTTTGGCAGTCGAAACAGAAGGCTTATTATCACAGGACAAGAAATCAGCCCTAAACAACTTAACCGGCGGAAAAAGATATTTTCTAAAAATCCCTAAGCCCCGGGGTCACAATTTCATCAAAAATCTGACTTTTGCCAATTCACTCAAAAATGGTGCCAAATGTATGCAAATGGTCCCCTGTAAGGTGTGGCATTCGAAACAGATGGCTTTTTATCACAGGACAAGAAATCAGCTGTGAAAAACATAACCGGTGGAAAAAGATATTTTGAAAAAATCCCTAAGCCCCGGGGTCACAATTTCAGCAAAAATCTGACTTTCGGGAATTTAGTCAAATATGGTTCCAAATGTTTGCAAATGCTCCCCTGAAAGTTTTGGCAGTCGAAACAGAAGGCTTTTTATCACAGGACAAGAAATCAGCCCTGAAAAACTTAACCAGCGGAAAAAGATATTTTGAAAAAATCCCTAAGCACTGGGGTCACAATTTCATCAAAAATATAACTTTTGCCAATTCACTCAAAAATGGTGCCAAACCCTTGCAAATGCTCCCCTGTAAGGTTTGGCAGTCGAAACAGATGGCTTTTTATCACAGGACAAGAAATCAGCTGTGAAAAACATAACCGGCGGAAAAAGATATTTTGAAAAAATCCCTAAGCCCCGGGGTCACAATTTCATCAAAAATCTGACTTTTACCAATTCACTCAAAAATGGTGCCAAATGTTTGCAAATGCTCTCCTGAAAGTTTTGGCAGTCGAAACAGAAGGCTTTTTATCACAGGACAAGAAATCAGCCCTGAAAAACTTAACCGGCGGAAAAAGATTTTTTGAAAAAATCCCTAAGCCCCAGGGTCTCAATTTCATCAGAAATCTGACTTTTGCCAATTCACTCAAAAATGGTGCCAAACGTTTGCAAATGCTCCCCTGAAAGTTTTGGCAGTCGAAACAGAAGGCTTTTTATCACAGGACAAGAAATCAGCCCTGAGAAACTTAACCGGCGGAAAAAGATTTTTTGGAAAAATCCCTAAGCCCCGGGTTCACAATTTCATCAAAAATCTGACTTTTGCCAATTCACTCAAAAATGGTGCCAAACCCTTGCAAATGCTCCCCTGAAAGTTTTGGCAGTCGAAACAGAAGGCTTATTATCACAGGACAAGAAATCAGCCCTAAACAACTTAACCGGCGGAAAAAGATATTTTCTAAAAATCCCTAAGCCCCGGGGTCACAATTTCATCAAAAATCTGACTTTTGCCAATTCACTCAAAAATGGTGCCAAACCCTTGCAAATGCTCCCCTGAAAGGTTTGGCAGTCGATACAGAAGGCTTTTTATCACAGGACATGAAATCAGCTGTGAAAAACATAACCGGCGGAAAAAGATTTTTTGAAAAAATCCCTAAGCCCCGGGGTCACAATTTCATCAAAAATCTGACTTTTGCCAATTCACTCAAAAATGGTGCCAAACCCTTGCAGATGCTCCCCTGAAAGGTTTGGCAGTCGATACAGAAGGCTTTTTATCACAGGACAAGAAATCAGCCCTGAAAAACGTAACGGGCGGAAAAAGATTTTTTGAAAAAATCCCTAAGCCCCGGGGACACAATTTCAGCAAAAATCTGACTTTCGGGAATTCAGTCAAATATGGTGCCAAACGTTTGCAAATGCTCCCCTGAAAGTTTTGGCAGTCGAAACAGAAGGCTTTTTATCACAGGACAAGAAATCAGCCCTGAAAAACTTAACCGGCGGAATAAGATATTTTGAAAAAATCCCTAAGCCCCGGGGACACAATTTCAGCAAAAATCTGACTTTTGCCAATTCAGTCAAATATGGTGCCAAATGTTTGCAAATGCTCCCCTGAAAGTTTTGGCAGTCGAAACAGATGGCTTTTTATCACAGGACATGAAATCAGCCCTGAAAAACCTAACCGGCGGAAATAGATTTTTTGAAAAAATCCCTAAGCCCCGGGGTCACAATTTCAGCAAAAATCTGACTTTTGCCAATTCACTCAAAAATGGTGCCAAATGTTTGCAAATGCTCCCCTGAAAGGTTTGGCAGTCGAAACAGAAGGCTTTTTATCACAGGACAAGAAATCAGCCCTGAAAAACTTAACCGGCGGAAAAAGATTTTTTGAAAAAATCCCTAAGCCCCGGGGTCACAATTTCAGCAAAAATCTGACTTTTGCCAATTCACTCAAAAATGGTGCCAAATGTTTGCAAATATCCCCTGAAAGTTTTGGCAGTCGAAACAGAAGGCTTTTTATCACAGGACAAGAAATCAGCCATGAAAAGCTTAACCGGCGGAAAAAGATTTTTTGAAAAAATCCCTAAGCCCCGGGGTCACAATTTCAGCAAAAATCTGACTTTCGGGAATTTGGTCAAATATGGTTCCAAATGTTTGCAAATGCTCCCCTGAAAGTTTTGGCAGTCGAAACAGAAGGCTTATTATCACAGGACAAGAAATCAGCCCTAAACAACTTAACCGGCGGAAAAAGATATTTTCTAAAAATCCCTAAGCCCCGGGGTCACAATTTCATCAAAAATCTGACTTTTGCCAATACTCTAAAATGGTGCCAAACCCTAGCAAATGCTCCCCTGTAAGGTGTGGCAGTCGAAACAGATGGCTTTTTATCACAGGACAAGAAATCAGCTGTGAAAAACATAACCGGCGGAAAAAGATATTTTGAAAAAATCCCTAAGCCCCGGGGTCACAATTTCAGCAAAAATCTGACTTTCGGGAATTTAGTCAAATATGGTTCCAAATGTTTGCAAATGCTCCCCTGAAAGTTTTGGCAGTCGAAACAGAAGGCTTATTATCACAGGACAAGAAATCAGCCCTAAACAACTTAACCGGCGGAAAAAGATATTTTCTAAAAATCCCTAAGCCCCGGGGTCACAATTTCAGCAAAAATCTGACTTTTGCCAATTCACTCAAAAATGGTGCCAAACCCTAGCAAATGCTCCCCTGTAAGGTGTGGCAGTCGAAACAGATGGCTTTTTATCACAGGACAAGAAATCAGCTGTGAAAAACATAACCGGCGGAAAAAGATATTTTGAAAAAATCCCTAAGCCCCGGGGTCACAATTTCAGCAAAAATCTGACTTTCGGGAATTTAGTCAAATATGGTTCCAAATGTTTGCAAATGCTCCCCTGAAAGTTTTGGCAGTCGAAACAGAAGGCTTATTATCACAGGACAAGAAATCAGCCCTAAACAACTTAACCGGCGGAAAAAGATATTTTCTAAAAATCCCTAAGCCCCGGGGTCACAATTTCAGCAAAAATCTGACTTTTGCCAATTCAGTCAAATATGGTGCCAAATGTTTGCAAATGCTCCCCTGAAAGTTTTGGCAGTCGAAACAGAAGGCTTTTTATCACAGGACAAGAAATCAGCCCTGAAAAACTTAACCGGCGGAAAAATATTTTTTTGAAAAAATCCCTAAGCCCCGGGGTCACAATTTCATCAAAAATCTGACTTTTGCCAATTCACTCAAAAATGGTGCCAAACCCTTGCAAATGGTCTCCTGAAAGGTTTGGCAGTCGATGCAGATGGCTTTTTATCACAGGACAAGAAATCAGCCCTGAAAAACTTAACCGGCGGAAAAAGATATTTTGAAAAAATCCCTAAGCACTGGGGTCACAATTTCATCAAAAATATGACTTTTGCCAATTCACTCAAAAATGGTGCCAAACCCTTGCAAATGCTCCCCTGTAAGGTTTGGCAGTCGAAACAGATGGCTTTTTATCACAGGACAAGAAATCAGCTGTGAAAAACATAACCGGCGGAAAAAGATATTTTGAAAAAATCCCTAAGCCCCGGGGTCACAATTTCATCAAAAATCTGACTTTTACCAATTCACTCAAAAATGGTGCCAAATGTTTGCAAATGCTCTCCTGAAAGTTTTGGCAGTCGAAACAGAAGGCTTTTTATCACAGGACAAGAAATCAGCCCTGAAAAACTTAACCGGCGGAAAAAGATTTTTTGAAAAAATCCCTAAGCCCCAGGGTCTCAATTTCATCAGAAATCTGACTTTTGCCAATTCACTCAAAAATGGTGCCAAACGTTTGCAAATGCTCCCCTGAAAGTTTTGGCAGTCGAAACAGAAGGCTTTTTATCACAGGACAAGAAATCAGCCCTGAGAAACTTAACCGGCGGAAAAAGATTTTTTGGAAAAATCCCTAAGCCCCGGGTTCACAATTTCATCAAAAATCTGACTTTTGCCAATTCACTCAAAAATGGTGCCAAACCCTTGCAAATGCTCCCCTGAAAGTTTTGGCAGTCGAAACAGAAGGCTTATTATCACAGGACAAGAAATCAGCCCTAAACAACTTAACCGGCGGAAAAAGATATTTTCTAAAAATCCCTAAGCCCCGGGGTCACAATTTCAGCAAAAATCTGACTTTTGCCAATTCACTCAAAAATGGTGCCAAACCCTTGCAAATGCTCCCCTGAAAGGTTTGGCAGTCGATACAGAAGGCTTTTTATCACAGGACATGAAATCAGCTGTGAAAAACATAACCGGCGGAAAAAGATTTTTTGAAAAAATCCCTAAGCCCCGGGGTCACAATTTCATCAAAAATCTGACTTTTGCCAATTCACTCAAAAATGGTGCCAAACCCTTGCAGATGCTCCCCTGAAAGGTTTGGCAGTCGATACAGAAGGCTTTTTATCACAGGACAAGAAATCAGCCCTGAAAAACGTAACGGGCGGAAAAAGATTTTTTGAAAAAATCCCTAAGCCCCGGGGACACAATTTCAGCAAAAATCTGACTTTCGGGAATTCAGTCAAATATGGTGCCAAACGTTTGCAAATGCTCCCCTGAAAGTTTTGGCAGTCGAAACAGAAGGCTTTTTATCACAGGACAAGAAATCAGCCCTGAAAAACTTAACCGGCGGAATAAGATATTTTGAAAAAATCCCTAAGCCCCGGGGACACAATTTCAGCAAAAATCTGACTTTTGCCAATTCAGTCAAATATGGTGCCAAATGTTTGCAAATGCTCCCCTGAAAGTTTTGGCAGTCGAAACAGATGGCTTTTTATCACAGGACATGAAATCAGCCCTGAAAAACCTAACCGGCGGAAATAGATTTTTTGAAAAAACCCCTAAGCCCCGGGGTCACAATTTCAGCAAAAATCTGACTTTTGCCAATTCACTCAAAAATGGTGCCAAATGTTTGCAAATGCTCCCCTGAAAGGTTTGGCAGTCGATACAGAAGGCTTTTTATCACAGGACATGAAATCAGCCCTGAAAAACTTAATCGGCGGAAAAAGATATTTTGAAAAAATCCCTAAGCCCCGGGGTCACAATTTCATCAAAAATCTGACTTTTACCAATTCAATCAAAAATGGTGCCAAATGTTTGCAAATGCTCTCCTGAAAGTTTTGGCAGTCGAAACAGAAGGCTTTTTATCACAGGACAAGAAATCAGCCCTGAAAAATTTAACCGGCGGAAAAATATTTTTTTGAAAAAATCCCTAAGCCCCGGGGTCACAATTTCAGCAAAAATCTGACTTTTGCCAATTCACTCAAAAATGGTGCCAAATGTATGCAAATGCTCCCCTGAAAGTTTTGGCAGTCGAAACAGATGGCTTTTTATCACAGGACAAGAAATCAGCCCTGAAAAACTTAACCGGCGGAAAAAGATATTTTGAAAAAATCCATAAGCACTGGGGTCACAATTTCATCAAAAATCTGACTGTTACCAATTCACTCAAAAATGGTGCCAAATGTTTGCAAATGCTCCCCTGAAAGTTTTGGCAGTCGAAACAGAAGGCTTTTTATCACAGGACAAGAAATCAGCCCTGAAAAACTTAACCGGCAGAAAAAGATTTTTTGAAAAAATCCCTAAGCCCCGGGGTCACAATTTCAGCAAAAATCTGACTTTCGGGAATTCAGTCAAATATGGTGCCAAATGTTTGCAAATGCTCCCCTGAAAGTTTTGGCAGTCGAAACAGAAGGCTTTTTATCACAAGACAAGAAATCAGCCCTGAGAAACTTAACCGGCGGAAAAAGATTTTTTGAAAAAATCCCTAAGCCCCGGGGTCACAATTTCATCAAAAATCTGACTTTTGCCAATTCACTCAAAAATGGTGCAAAACCCTTGCAAATGGTCCCCTGAAAGGTTTGGCAGTCGATGCAGAAGGCTTTTTATCACAGGACAAGAAATCAGCCCTGAAAAACGTAACCGGCGGAAAAAGATTTTTTGAAAAAATCCCTAAGCCCCGGGGTCACAATTTCATCAAAAATCTGACTTTTGCCAATTCACTCAAAAATGGTGCAAAACCCTTGCAAATGCTCCCCTGAAAGGTTTGGCAGTCGATACAGAAGGCTTTTTATCACAGGACATGAAATTAGCTGTAAAAAATATAACCGGCGGAAAAAGATTTTTTGAAAAAATCCCTAAGCCGCGGGGTCACAATTTCATCAAAAATCTGACTTTTGCCAATTCATTCAAAAATGGTGCCAAATGTTTGCCAATGCTCCCCTGAAAGTTTTGGCAGTCGATAAAGAAGGCTTTTTATCACAGGACATGAAATCAGCCCTGAAAAACGTAACCGGCGGAAAAAGATTTTTTGAAAAAATCCCTAAGCCGCGGGGTCACAATTTCATCAAAAATCTGACTTTTGCCAATTCACTCAAAAATGGTGCCAAACCCTTGCAAATGCTCCCCTGTAAGGTTTGGCAGTCGATACAGAAGGTTTTTTATCACAGGACAAGAAATCAGCCCTGAAAAACTTAACCGAAGGAAAAAGATATTTTGAAAAAATCCCTAAGCCCCGGGGTCACAATTTCATCAAAAATCTGACTTTTACCAATTCACTCAAAAATGGTGCCAAATGTTTGCAAATGCTCCCCTGAAAGTTTTGGCAGTCGAAACAGAAGGCTTTTTATCACAAGACAAGAAATCAGCCCTGAGAAACTTAACCGGCGGAAAAAGATTTTTTGAAAAAATCCCTAAGCCCCGGGGTCACAATTTCATCAAAAATCTGACTTTTGCCAATTCACTCAAAAATGGTGCAAAACCCTTGCAAATGGTCCCCTGAAAGGTTTGGCAGTCGATGCAGAAGGCTTTTTATCACAGGACAAGAAATCAGCCCTGAAAAACGTATCCGGCGGAAAAAGATTTTTTGAAAAAATCCCTAAGCCCCGGGGTCACAATTTCATCAAAAATCTGACTTTTGCCAATTCACTCAAAAATGGTGCAAAACCCTTGCAAATGCTCCCCTGAAAGGTTTGGCAGTCGATACAGAAGGCTTTTTATCACAGGACATGAAATTAGCTGTAAAAAATATAACCGGCGGAAAAAGATTTTTTGAAAAAATCCCTAAGCCCCGGGGTCACAATTTCATCAAAAATCTGACTTTTACCAATTCACTCAAAAATGGTGCCAAATGTTTGCCAATGCTCCCCTGAAAGTTTTGGCAGTCGAAACAGAAGGCTTTTTATCACAGGACAAGAAATCAGCCCTGAAAAACTTAACCGGCGGAAAAAGATTTTTTGCAAAAATCCCTAAGCCCCGGGGTCACAATTTCAGCAAAAATCTGACTTTTGCCAATTCAGTCAAATATGGTGCCAAATGTTTGCAAATGCTCCCCTGAAAGTTTTGGCAGTCGAAACAGATGGCTTTTTTTCACAGGACAAGAAATCAGCCCTGAAAAACTTAACCGGCGGAAAAAGATATTTTGAAAAAATCCCTCAGCCCCGGGGTCACAATTTCAGCAAAAATCTGACTTTTGCCAATTCAGTCAAATATGGTGCCAAATGTATGCAAATGCTCCCCTGAAAGTTTTGGCAGTCGAAACAGATGGCTTTTTATCACAGGACAAGAAATCAGCCCTGAAAAACATATCCGGCAGAAAAATATTTTTTTGAAAAAATCCCTAAGCTCCGGGGTCACAATTTCATCAAAAATCTGACTTTTGCCAATTCACTCAAAAATGGTGCCAAACCCTTGCAAATGGTCCCCTGAAAGGTTTGGCAGTCGATGCAGATGGCTATTTATCACAGGACAAGAAATCAGCCCTGAAAAACTTAACCAGCGGAAAAAGATATTTTGAAAAAATCCCTAAGCACTGGGGTCACAATTTCATCAAAAATATGACTTTTGCCAATTCACTCAAAAATGGTGCCAAACCCTTGCAAATGCTCCCCTGTAAGGTTTGGCAGTCGAAACAGATGGCTTTTTATCACAGGACAAGAAATCAGCTGTGAAAAACATAACCGGCGGAAAAAGATATTTTGAAAAAATCCCTAAGCCCCGGGGTCACAATTTCATCAAAAATCTGACTTTTACCAATTCACTCAAAAATGGTGCCAAATGTTTGCAAATGCTCTCCTGAAAGTTTTGGCAGTCGAAACAGAAGGCTTTTTATCACAGGACAAGAAATCAGCCCTGAAAAACTTAACCGGCGGAAAAAGATTTTTTGAAAAAATCCCTAAGCCCCAGGGTCTCAATTTCATCAGAAATCTGACTTTTGCCAATTCACTCAAAAATGGTGCCAAACGTTTGCAAATGCTCCCCTGAAAGTTTTGGCAGTCGAAACAGAAGGCTTTTTATCACAGGACAAGAAATCAGCCCTGAGAAACTTAACCGGCGGAAAAAGATTTTTTGGAAAAATCCCTAAGCCCCGGGTTCACAATTTCATCAAAAATCTGACTTTTGCCAATTCACTCAAAAATGGTGCCAAACCCTTGCAAATGCTCCCCTGAAAGTTTTGGCAGTCGAAACAGAAGGCTTATTATCACAGGACAAGAAATCAGCCCTAAACAACTTAACCGGCGGAAAAAGATATTTTCTAAAAATCCCTAAGCAATTTCAGCAAAAATCTGACTTTTGCCAATTCAGTCAAATATGGTGCCAAATGTTTGCAAATGCTCCCCTGAAAGTTTTGGCAGTCGAAACAGATGGCTTTTTATCACAGGACAAGAAATAAGCTGTGAAAAACATAACCGGCGGAAAAATATTTCTTTGAAAAAATCCCTAAGCCCCGGGGTCACTATTTCATCAAAAATCTGACTTTTGCCAATTCACTCAAAAATGGTGCCAAACCCTTGAAAATGGTCCCCTGAAAGGTTTGGCAGTCGATGCAGAAGGCTTTTTATCACAGGACAAAAATCAGCCCTGAAAAACTTAACCGGCGGAAAAAGATTTTTTGAAAAAATCCCTCAGCCCTCGGGGTCACAATTTCATCAAAAATCTGACTTTTGCCAATTCACTCAAAAATGGTGCCAAACCCTTGCAGATGCTCCCCTGAAAGGTTTGGCAGTCGATACAGAAGGCTTTTTATCACAGGACAAGAAATCAGCCCTGAAAAACGTAACGGGCGGAAAAAGATTTTTTGAAAAAATCCCTAAGCCCCGGGGACACAATTTCAGCAAAAATCTGACTTTTGCCAATTCAGTCAAATATGGTGCCAAATGTTTGCAAATGCTCCCCTGAAAGTTTTGGCAGTCGAAACAGATGGCTTTTTATCACAGGACATGAAATCAGCCCTGAAAAACCTAACCGGCGGAAATAGATTTTTTGAAAAAATCCCTAAGCCCCGGGGTCACAATTTCAGCAAAAATCTGACTTTTGCCAATTCACTCAAAAATGGTGCCAAATGTTTGCAAATGCTCCCCTGAAAGGTTTGGCAGTCGATACAGAAGGCTTTTTATCACAGGACATGAAATCAGCCCTGAAAAACTTAATCGGCGGAAAAAGATATTTTGAAAAAATCCCTAAGCCCCGGGGTCACAATTTCATCAAAAATCTGACTTTTACCAATTCACTCAAAAATGGTGCCAAATGTTTGCAAATGCTCTCCTGAAAGTTTTGGCAGTCGAAACAGAAGGCTTTTTATCACAGGACAAGAAATCAGCCCTGAAAAATTTAACCGGCGGAAAAATATTTTTTTGAAAAAATCCCTAAGCCCCGGGGTCACAATTTCAGCAAAAATCTGACTTTTGCCAATTCACTCAAAAATGGTGCCAAACCCTTGCAAATGCTCCCCTGTAAGGTTTGGCAGTCGAAAAAGATGGCTTTTTATCACAGGACAAGAAATCAGCTGTGAAAAACATAACCGGCGGAAAAAGATATTTTGAAAAAATCCCTAAGCCCCGGGGTCACAATTTCATCAAAAATCTGACTGTTACCAATTCACTCAAAAATGGTGCCAAATGTTTGCAAATGCTCCCCTGAAAGTTTTGGCAGTCGAAACAGAAGGCTTTTTATCACAGGACAAGAAATCAGCCCTGAAAAACTTAACCGGCAGAAAAAGATTTTTTGAAAAAATCCCTAAGCCCCGGGGTCACAATTTCAGCAAAAATCTGACTTTCGGGAATTCAGTCAAATATGGTGCCAAATGTTTGCAAATGCTCCCCTGAAAGTTTTGGCAGTCGAAACAGAAGGCTTTTTATCACAAGACAAGAAATCAGCCCTGAGAAACTTAACCGGCGGAAAAAGATTTTTTGAAAAAATCCCTAAGCCCCGGGGTCACAATTTCATCAAAAATCTGACTTTTGCCAATTCACTCAAAAATGGTGCAAAACCCTTGCAAATGGTCCCCTGAAAGGTTTGGCAGTCGATGCAGAAGGCTTTTTATCACAGGACAAGAAATCAGCCCTGAAAAACGTAACCGGCGGAAAAAGATTTTTTGAAAAAATCCCTAAGCCCCGGGGTCACAATTTCATCAAAAATCTGACTTTTGCCAATTCACTCAAAAATGGTGCCAAACCCTTGCAAATGCTCCCCTGAAAGGTTTGGCAGTCGATACAGAAGGCTTTTTATCACAGGACATGAAATTAGCTGTAAAAAATATAACCGGCGGAAAAAGATTTTTTGAAAAAATCCCTAAGCCGCGGGGTCACAATTTCATCAAAAATCTGACTTTTGCCAATTCACTCAAAAATGGTGCCAAATGTTTGCCAATGCTCCCCTGAAAGTTTTGGCAGTCGATAAAGAAGGCTTTTTATCACAGGACATGAAATCAGCCCTGAAAAACTTAACCGAAGGAAAAAGATTTTTTGAAAAAATCCCTAAGCCCCGGGGTCACAATTTCATCAAAAATCTGACTTTTGCCAATTCACTCAAAAATGGTGCCAAACCCTTGCAAATGCTCCCCTGTAAGGTTTGGCAGTCGATACAGAAGGTTTTTTATCACAGGACAAGAAATCAGCCCTGAAAAACTTAACCGGCGGAAAAAGATTTTTTGCAAAAATCCCTAAGCCCCGGGGTCACAATTTCAGCAAAAATCTGACTTTTGCCAATTCAGTCAAATATGGTGCCAAATGTTTGCAAATGCTCCCCTGAAAGTTTTGGCAGTCGAAACAGATGGCTTTTTTTCACAGGACAAGAAATCAGCCCTGAAAAACTTAACCGGCGGAAAAAGATATTTTGAAAAAATCCCTCAGCCCCGGGGTCACAATTTCAGCAAAAATCTGACTTTTGCCAATTCAGTCAAATATGGTGCCAAATGTATGTAAATGCTCCCCTGAAAGTTTTGGCAGTCGAAACAGATGGCTTTTTATCACAGGACAAGAAATCAGCCCTGAAAAACATATCCGGCAGAAAAATATTTTTTTGAAAAAATCCCTAAGCTCCGGGGTCACAATTTCATCAAAAATCTGACTTTTGCCAATTCACTCAAAAATGGTGCCAAACCCTTGCAAATGGTCCCCTGAAAGGTTTGGCAGTCGATGCAGATGGCTATTTATCACAGGACAAGAAATCAGCCCTGAAAAACATAACCAGCGGAAAAAGATATTTTGAAAAAATCCCTAAGCACTGGGGTCACAATTTCATCAAAAATATGACTTTTGCCAATTCACTCAAAAATGGTGCCAAACCCTTGCAAATGCTCCCCTGTAAGGTTTGGCAGTCGAAACAGATGGCTTTTTATCACAGGACAAGAAATCAGCTGTGAAAAACATAACCGGCGGAAAAAGATATTTTGAAAAAATCCCTAAGCCCCGGGGTCACAATTTCATCAAAAATCTGACTTTTACCAATTCACTCAAAAATGGTGCCAAATGTTTGCAAATGCTCTCCTGAAAGTTTTGGCAGTCGAAACAGAAGGCTTTTTATCACAGGACAAGAAATCAGCCCTGAAAAACTTAACCGGCGGAAAAAGATTTTTTGAAAAAATCCCTAAGCCCCAGGGTCTCAATTTCATCAGAAATCTGACTTTTGCCAATTCACTCAAAAATGGTGCCAAACGTTTGCAAATGCTCCCCTGAAAGTTTTGGCAGTCGAAACAGAAGGCTTTTTATCACAGGACAAGAAATCAGCCCTGAGAAACTTAACCGGCGGAAAAAGATTTTTTGGAAAAATCCCTAAGCCCCGGGTTCACAATTTCATCAAAAATCTGACTTTTGCCAATTCACTCAAAAATGGTGCCAAACCCTTGCAAATGCTCCCCTGAAAGTTTTGGCAGTCGAAACAGAAGGCTTTTTATCACAGGACAAGAAATCAGCCCTGAAAAACTTAACCGGCGGAAAAAGATATTTTGAAAAAATCCCTAAGCCCCGGGGTCACAATTTCAGCAAAAATCTGACTTTTGCCAATTCAGTCAAATATGGTGCCAAATGTTTGCAAATGCTCCCCTGAAAGTTTTGGCAGTCGAAACAGATGGCTTTTTATCACAGGACAAGAAATAAGCTGTGAAAAACATAACCGGCGGAAAAATATTTCTTTGAAAAAATCCCTAAGCCCCGGGGTCACTATTTCATCAAAAATCTGACTTTTGCCAATTCACTCAGAAAATGGTGCCAAACCCTTGCAAATGGTCCCCTGAAAGGTTTGGCAGTCGAAACAGAAGGCTTTTTATCACAGGACAAGAAATTAGCCCTGAAAAACTTAACCGGCGGAATAAGATATTTTGAAAAAATCCCTAAGCCCCGGGGACACAATTTCAGCAAAAATCTGACTTTTGCCAATTCAGTCAAATATGGTGCCAAATGTTTGCAAATGCTCCCCTGAAAGTTTTGGCAGTCGAAACAGATGGCTTTTTATCACAGGACATGAAATCAGCCCTGAAAAACTTAACCGGCGGAAAAAGATTTTTTGAAAAAATCCCTAAGCCCCGGGGTCACAATTTCATCAAAAATCTGACTTTTGCCAATTCACTCAAAAATGGTGCAAAACCCTTGCAAATGGTCCCCTGAAAGGTTTGGCAGTCGATGCAGAAGGCTTTTTATCACAGGACAAGAAATCAGCCCTGAAAAACTTAACCGGCGGAAAAAGATTTTTTGAAAAAATCCCTAAGCCCCGGGGTCACAATTTCATCAAAAATCTGACTTTTGCCAATTCACTCAAAAATGGTGCCAAACCCTTGCAAATGCTCCCCTGAAAGGTTTGGCAGTCGATACAGAAGGCTTTTTATCACAGGACATGAAATCAGCTGTGAAAAATATAACCGGCGGAAAAAGATTTTTTGAAAAAATCCCTAAGCCGCGGGGTCACAATTTCATCAAAAATCTGACTTTTGCCAATTCACTCAAAAATGGTGCCAAATGTTTGCCAATGCTCCCCTGAAAGTTTTGGCAGTCGATACAGATGGCTTTTTATCACAGGACAAGAAATCAGCCCTGAAAAACTTAACCGGCAGAAAAAGATTTTTTGAAAAAGTCCCTAAGCCCCGGGGTCACAATTTCATCAAAAATCTGACTTTTACCAATTCACTCAAAAATGGTGCCAAATGTTTGCCAATGCTCCCCTGAAAGTTTTGGCAGTCAAAACAGAAGGCTTTTTATCACAGGACAAGAAATCAGCCCTGAAAAACTTAACCGGCGGAAAAAGATTTTTTGCAAAAATCCCTAAGCCCCGGGGTCACAATTTCAGCAAAAATCTGACTTTTGCCAATTCAGTCAAATATGGTGCCAAATGTTTGCAAATGCTCCCCTGAAAGTTTTGGCAGTCGAAACAGATGGCTTTTTTTCACAGGACAAGAAATCAGCCCTGAAAAACTTAACCGGCGGAAAACGATATTTTAAATAAATCCCTCAGCCCCGGGGTCACAATTTCAGCAAAAATCTGACTTTTGCCAATTCAGTCAAATATGGTGCCAAATGTTTGCAAATGCTCCCCTGAAAGTTTTGGCAGTCGATACAGAAGGCTTTTTATCACAGGACAAGAAATCAGCCCTGAAAAACTTAACCGGCGGAAAAAGATTTTGAAAAAATCCCTAAGCCCCGGGGTCACAATTTCAGCAAAAATCTGACTTTCGGGAATTCAGTCAAATATGGTGCCAAATCTTTGCAAATGCTCCCCTGAAAGTTTTGGCAGTCGAAACAGAAGGCTTTTTATCACAGGACAAGAAATCAGCCCTGAAAAACTTAACCGGCGGAAAAAGATATTTTGAAAAAATCCCTAAGCCCCGGGGTCACAATTTCAGCAAAAATCTGACTTTTGCCAATTCAGTCAAATATGGTGCCAAATGTTTGCAAATGCTCCCCTGAAAGTTTTGGCAGTCGAAACAGATGGCTTTTTATCACAGGACAAGAAATCAGCTGTGAAAAACATAACCGGCGGAAAAATTTTTTTTGAAAAAAACCGTAAGCCCCGGGGTCACAATTTCAGCAAAAATCTGACTTTTGCCAATTCACTCAAAAATGGTGCCAAATGTTTGCAAATGCTCCCCTGAAAGTTTTGGCAGTCGATACAGAAGGCTTTTTATCACAGGACAAGAAATCAGCCCTGAAAAACTTAACCGGCAGAAAAAGATTTTTTGAAAAAATCCCTAAGCCCCGGGGTCACAATTTCAGCAAAAATCTGACTTTCGGGAATTCAGTCAAATATGGTGCCAAATGTTTGCAAATGCTCCCCTGAAAGTTTTAGCAGTCGAAACAGAAGGCTTTTTATCACAAGACAAGAAATCAGCCCTGAGAAACTTAACCGGCGGAAAAAGATTTTTTGAAAAAATCCCTAAGCCCCGGGGTCACAATTTCATCAAAAATCTGACTTTTGCCAATTCACTCAAAAATGGTGCAAAACCCTTGCAAATGGTCCCCTGAAAGGTTTGGCAGTCGATGCAGAAGGCTTTTTATCACAGGACAAGAAATCAGCCCTGAAAAACGTAACCGGCGGAAAAAGATTTTTTGAAAAAATCCCTAAGCCCCGGGGTCACAATTTCATCAAAAATCTGACTTTTGCCAATTCACTCAAAAATGGTGCCAAACCCTTGCAAATGCTCCCCTGAAAGGTTGGCAGTCGATACAGAAGGCTTTTTATCACAGGACATGAAATTAGCTGTAAAAAATATAACCGGCGGAAAAAGATTTTTTGAAAAAATCCCTAAGCCGCGGGGTCACAATTTCATCAAAAATCTGACTTTTGCCAATTCACTCAAAAATGGTGCCAAATGTTTGCCAATGCTCCCCTGAAAGTTTTGGCAGTCGATAAAGAAGGCTTTTTATCACAGGACATGAAATCAGCCCTGAAAAACTTAACCGAAGGGAAAAGATTTTTTGAAAAAATCCCTAAGCCCCGGGGTCACAATTTCATCAAAAATCTGACTTTTGCCAATTCACTCAAAAATGGTGCCAAACCCTTGCAAATGCTCCCCTGTAAGGTTTGGCAGTCGATACAGAAGGTTTTTTATCACAGGACAAGAAATCAGCCCTGAAAAACTTAACCGGCGGAAAAAGATTTTTTGCAAAAATCCCTAAGCCCCGGGGTCACAATTTCAGCAAAAATCTGACTTTTGCCAATTCAGTCAAATATGGTGCCAAATGTTTGCAAATGCTCCCCTGAAAGTTTTGGCAGTCGAAACAGATGGCTTTTTTTCACAGGACAAGAAATCAGCCCTGAAAAACTTAACCGGCGGAAAAAGATATTTTGAAAAAATCCCTCAGCCCCGGGGTCACAATTTCAGCAAAAATCTGACTTTTGCCAATTCAGTCAAATATGGTGCCAAATGTATGCAAATGCTCCCCTGAAAGTTTTGGCAGTCGAAACAGATGGCTTTTTATCACAGGACAAGAAATCAGCCCTGAAAAACATATCCGGCAGAAAAATATTTTTTTGAAAAAATCCCTAAGCTCCGGGGTCACAATTTCATCAAAAATCTGACTTTTGCCAATTCACTCAAAAATGGTGCCAAACCCTTGCAAATGGTCCCCTGAAAGGTTTGGCAGTCGATGCAGATGGCTATTTATCACAGGACAAGAAATCAGCCCTGAAAAACATAACCAGCGGAAAAAGATATTTTGAAAAAATCCCTAAGCACTGGGGTCACAATTTCATCAAAAATATGACTTTTGCCAATTCACTCAAAAATGGTGCCAAACCCTTGCAAATGCTCCCCTGTAAGGTTTGGCAGTCGAAACAGATGGCTTTTTATCACAGGACAAGAAATCAGCTGTGAAAAACATAACCGGCGGAAAAAGATATTTTGAAAAAATCCCTAAGCCCCGGGGTCACAATTTCATCAAAAATCTGACTTTTACCAATTCACTCAAAAATGGTGCCAAATGTTTGCAAATGCTCTCCTGAAAGTTTTGGCAGTCGAAACAGAAGGCTTTTTATCACAGGACAAGAAATCAGCCCTGAAAAACTTAACCGGCGGAAAAAGATTTTTTGAAAAAATCCCTAAGCCCCAGGGTCTCAATTTCATCAGAAATCTGACTTTTGCCAATTCACTCAAAAATGGTGCCAAACGTTTGCAAATGCTCCCCTGAAAGTTTTGGCAGTCGAAACAGAAGGCTTTTTATCACAGGACAAGAAATCAGCCCTGAGAAACTTAACCGGCGGAAAAAGATTTTTTGGAAAAATCCCTAAGCCCCGGGTTCACAATTTCATCAAAAATCTGACTTTTGCCAATTCACTCAAAAATGGTGCCAAACCCTTGCAAATGCTCCCCTGAAAGTTTTGGCAGTCGAAACAGAAGGCTTTTTATCACAGGACAAGAAATCAGCCCTGAAAAACTTAACCGGCGGAAAAAGATATTTTGAAAAAATCCCTAAGCCCCGGGGTCACAATTTCAGCAAAAATCTGACTTTTGCCAATTCAGTCAAATATGGTGCCAAATGTTTGCAAATGCTCCCCTGAAAGTTTTGGCAGTCGAAACAGATGGCTTTTTATCACAGGACAAGAAATAAGCTGTGAAAAACATAACCGGCGGAAAAATATTTCTTTGAAAAAATCCCTAAGCCCCGGGGTCACTATTTCATCAAAAATCTGACTTTTGCCAATTCACTCAGAAAATGGTGCCAAACCCTTGCAAATGGTCCCCTGAAAGGTTTGGCAGTCGAAACAGAAGGCTTTTTATCACAGGACAAGAAATTAGCCCTGAAAAACTTAACCGGCGGAATAAGATATTTTGAAAAAATCCCTAAGCCCCGGGGACACAATTTCAGCAAAAATCTGACTTTTGCCAATTCAGTCAAATATGGTGCCAAATGTTTGCAAATGCTCCCCTGAAAGTTTTGGCAGTCGAAACAGATGGCTTTTTATCACAGGACATGAAATCAGCCCTGAAAAACTTAACCGGCGGAAAAAGATTTTTTGAAAAAATCCCTAAGCCCCGGGGTCACAATTTCATCAAAAATCTGACTTTTGCCAATTCACTCAAAAATGGTGCAAAACCCTTGCAAATGGTCCCCTGAAAGGTTTGGCAGTCGATGCAGAAGGCTTTTTATCACAGGACAAGAAATCAGCCCTGAAAAACTTAACCGGCGGAAAAAGATTTTTTGAAAAAATCCGTAAGCCCCGGGGTCACAATTTCATCAAAAATCTGACTTTTGCCAATTCACTCAAAAATGGTGCCAAACCCTTGCAAATGCTCCCCTGAAAGGTTTGGCAGTCGATACAGAAGGCTTTTTATCACAGGACATGAAATCAGCTGTGAAAAATATAACCGGCGGAAAAAGATTTTTTGAAAAAATCCCTAAGCCCCGGGGTCACAATTTCATCAAAAATCTGACTTTTGCCAATTCACTCAAAAATGGTGCCAAATGTTTGCCAATGCTCCCCTGAAAGTTTTGGCAGTCGATACAGATGGCTTTTTATCACAGGACAAGAAATCAGCCCTGAAAAACTTAACCGGCAGAAAAAGATTTTTTGAAAAAGTCCCTAAGCCCCGGGGTCACAATTTAATCAAAAATCTGACTTTTACCAATTCACTCAAAAATGGTGCCAAATGTTTGCCAATGCTCCCCTGAAAGTTTTGGCAGTCGAAACAGAAGGCTTTTTATCACAGGACAAGAAATCAGCCCTGAAAAACTTAACCGGCGGAAAAAGATTTTTTGCAAAAATCCCTAAGCCCCGGGGTCACAATTTCAGCAAAAATCTGACTTTTGCCAATTCAGTCAAATATGGTGCCAAATGTTTGCAAATGCTCCCCTGAAAGTTTTGGCAGTCGATACAGAAGGCTTTTTATCACAGGACAAGAAATCAGCCCTGAAAAACTTAACCGGCGGAAAAAGATTTTGAAAAAATCCCTAAGCCCCGGGGTCACAATTTCAGCAAAAATCTGACTTTCGGGAATTCAGTCAAATATGGTGCCAAATCTTTGCAAATGCTCCCCTGAAAGTTTTGGCAGTCGAAACAGAAGGCTTTTTATCACAGGACAAGAAATCAGCCCTGAAAAACTTAACCGGCGGAAAAAGATATTTTGAAAAAATCCCTAAGCCCCGGGGTCACAATTTCAGCAAAAATCTGACTTTTGCCAATTCAGTCAAATATGGTGCCAAATGTTTGCAAATGCTCCCCTGAAAGTTTTGGCAGTCGAAACAGATGGCTTTTTATCACAGGACAAGAAATCAGCTGTGAAAAACATAACCGGCGGAAAAATATTTTTTTGAAAAAAACCGTAAGCCCCGGGGTCACAATTTCAGCAAAAATCTGACTTTTGCCAATTCACTCAAAAATGGTGCCAAATGTTTGCAAATGCTCCCCTGAAAGTTTTGGCAGTCGAAACAGAAGGCTTTTTATCACAGGACAAGAAATCAGCCCTGAAAAACTTAACCGGCGGAAAAAGATATTTTGAAAAAATCCCTAAGCCCCGGGGTCACAATTTCAGCAAAAATCTGACTTTTGCCAATTCAGTCAAATATGGTGCCAAATGTTTGCAAATGCTCCCCTGAAAGTTTTGGCAGTCGAAACAGATGGCTTTTTATCACAGGACAAGAAATCAGCTGTGAAAAACATAACCGGCGGAAAAATATTTTTTTGAAAAAAACCGTAAGCCCCGGGGTCACAATTTCAGCAAAAATCTGACTTTTGCCAATTCACTCAAAAATGGTGCCAAATGTTTGCAAATGCTCCCCTGAAAGTTTTGGCAGTCGAAACAGAAGGCTTTTTATCACAGGACATGAAATCAGCTGTGAAAAACATAACCGGCGGAAAAAGATTTTTTGAAAAAATCCCTAAGCCCTGGGGTCACAATTTCATCAAAAATCTGACTTTTGCCAATTCACTCAAAAATGGTGCCAAACCCTTGCAGATGCTCCCCTGAAAGGTTTGGCAGTCGATACAGAAGGTTTTTTATCACAGCACAAGAAATCAGCCCTGAAAAACTTAACCGAAGGAAAAAGATATTTTGAAAAAATCCCTAAGCCCCGGGGTCACAATTTCATCAAAAATCTGACTCTTACCAATTCACTCAAAAATGGTGCCAAATGTTTGCCAATGCTCCCCTGAAAGTTTTGGCAGTCGAAACAGAAGGTTTTTTATCACAGGACAAGAAATCAGCCCTGAAAAACTTAACCGGCGGAAAAAGATTTTTTGCAAAAATCCCTAAGCCCCGGGGTCACAATTTCAGCAAAAATCTGACTTTTGCCAATTCAGTCATATATGGTGCCAAATGTTTGCAAATGCTCCCCTGAAAGTTTTGGCAGTCGAAACAGATGGCTTTTTTTCACAGGACAAGAAATCAGCCCTGAAAAACTTAACCGGCGGAAAAAGATATTTTGAAAAAATCCCTCAGCCCCGGGGTCACAATTTCAGCAAAAATCTGACTTTTGCCAATTCAGTCAAATATGGTGCCAAATGTTTGCAAATGCTCCCCTGAAAGTTTTGGCAGTCGATACAGAAGGCTTTTTATCACAGGACAAGAAATCTGCCCTGAAAAACTTAACCGGCGGAAAAAGATTTTTTGAAAAAATCCCTAAGCCCCGGGGTCACAATTTCAGCAAAAATCTGACTTTCGGGAATTCAGTCAAATATGGTGCCAAATGTTTGCAAATGCTCCCCTGAAAGTTTTGGCAGTCGAAACAGAAGGCTTTTTATCACAGGACAAGAAATCAGCCCTGAAAAACTTAACTGGCAGAAAACGATATTTTGAAAAAATCCCTCAGCCCCGGGGTCACAATTTCAGCAAAAATCTGGCTTTTGCCAATTCAGTCAAATATGGTGCCAAATGTTTGCAAATGCTCCCCTGAAAGTTTTGGCAGTCGATACAGAAGGCTTTTTATCACAGGACAAGAAATCAGCCCTGAAAAACTTAACCGGCGGAAAAAGATTTTGAAAAAATCCCTAAGCCCCGGGGTCACAATTTCAGCAAAAATCTGACTTTCGGGAATTCAGTCAAATATGGTGCCAAATGTTTGCAAATGCTCCCCTGAAAGTTTTGGCAGTCGAAACAGAAGGCTTTTTATCACAGGACAAGAAATCAGCCCTGAAAAACTTAACCGGCGGAAAAAGATATTTTGAAAGAATCCCTAAGCCCCGGGGTCACAATTTCAGCAAAAATCTGACTTTTGCCAATTCAGTCAAATATGGTGCCAAATGTTTGCCAATGCTCCCCTGAAAGTTTTGGCAGTCGAAACAGATGGCTTTTTATCACAGGACAAGAAATCAGCTGTGAAAAACATAACCGGCGGAAAAATATTTTTTTGAAAAAAACCGTAAGCCCCGGGGTCACAATTTCAGCAAAAATCTGACTTTTGCCAATTCACTCAAAAATGGTGCCAAATGTTTGCAAATGCTCCCCTGAAAGTTTTGGCAGTCGAAACAGAAGGCTTTTTATCACAGGACATGAAATCAGCTGTGGAAAACATAACCGGCGGAAAAAGATTTTTTGAAAAAATCCCTAAGCCCTGGGGTCACAATTTCATCAAAAATCTGACTTTTGCCAATTCACTCAAAAATGGTGCCAAACCCTTGCAGATGCTCCCCTGAAAGGTTTGGCAGTCGATACAGAAGGTTTTTTATCACAGCACAAGAAATCAGCCCTGAAAAACTTAACCGAAGGAAAAAGATATTTTGAAAAAATCCCTAAGCCCCGGGGTCACAATTTCATCAAAAATCTGACTTTTACCAATTCACTCAAAAATGGTGCCAAATGTTTGCCAATGCTCCCCTGAAAGTTTTGGCAGTCGAAACAGAAGGCTTTTTATCACAGGACAAGAAATCAGCCCTGAAAAACTTAACCGGCGGAAAAAGATTTTTTGCAAAAATCCCTAAGCCCCGGGGTCACAATTTCAGCAAAAATCTGACTTTTGCCAATTCAGTCAAATATGGTGCCAAATGTTTGCAAATGCTCCCCTGAAAGTTTTGGCAGTCGAAACAGATGGCTTTTTTTCACAGGACAAGAAATCAGCCCTGGAAAACCTAACCGGCGGAAAAAGATATTTTGAAAAAATCCCTCAGCCCCGGGGTCACAATTTCAGCAAAAATCTGACTTTTGCCAATTCAGTCAAATATGGTGCCAAATGTTTGCAAATGCTCCCCTGAAAGTTTTGGCAGTCGATACAGAAGGCTTTTTATCACAGGACAAGAAATCAGCCCTGAAAAACTTAACCGGCGGAAAAAGATTTTTTGAAAAAATCCCTAAGCCCCGGGGTCACAATTTCAGCAAAAATCTGACTTTCGGGAATTCAGTCAAATATGGTGCCAAATGTTTGCAAATGCTCCCCTGAAAGTTTTGGCAGTCGAAACAGAAGGCTTTTTATCACAGGACAAGAAATCAGCCCTGAAAAACTTAACTGGCGGAAAACGATATTTTGAAAAAATCCCTCAGCCCCGGGGTCACAATTTCAGCAAAAATCTGACTTTTGCCAATTCAGTCAAATATGGTGCCAAATGTTTGCAAATGCTCCCCTGAAAGTTTTGGCAGTCGATACAGAAGGCTTTTTATCACAGGACAAGAAATCAGCCCTGAAAAACTTAACCGGCGGAAAAAGATATTTTGAAAAAATCCCTAAGCCCCGGGGTCACAATTTCAGCAAAAATCTGACTTTTGCCAATTCAGTCAAATATGGTGCCAAATGTTTGCAAATGCTCCCCTGAAAGTTTTGGCAGTCGAAACAGAAGGCTTTTTATCACAGGACAAGAAATCAGCTGTGAAAAACATAACCGGCGGAAAAATATTTTTTTGAAAAAAACCGTAAGCCCCGGGGTCACAATTTCAGCAAAAATCTGACTTTTGCCAATTCACTCAAAAATGGTGCCAAATGTTTGCAAATGCTCCCCTGAAAGTTTTGGCAGTCGAAACAGAAGGCTTTTTATCACAGGACATGAAATCAGCTGTGAAAAACATAACCGGCGGAAAAAGATTTTTTGAAAAAATCCCTAAGCCCTGGGGTCACAATTTCATCAAAAATCTGACTTTTGCCAATTCACTCAAAAATGGTGCCAAACCCTTGCAGATGCTCCCCTGAAAGGTTTGGCAGTCGATACAGAAGGTTTTTTATCACAGCACAAGAAATCAGCCCTGAAAAACTTAACCGAAGGAAAAAGATATTTTGAAAAAATCCCTAAGCCCCACGGTCACAATTTCATCAAAAATCTGACTTTTACCAATTCACTCAAAAATGGTGCCAAATGTTTGCCAATGCTCCCCTGAAAGTTTTGGCAGTCGAAACAGAAGGCTTTTTATCACAGGACAAGAAATCAGCCCTGAAAAACTTAACCGGCGGAAAAAGATTTTTTGCAAAAATCCCTAAGTCCCGGGGTCACAATTTCAGCAAAAATCTGACTTTTCCCAATTCAGTCAAATATGGTGCCAAATGTTTGCAAATGCTCCCCTGAAAGTTTTGGCAGTCGAAACAGATGGCTTTTTTTCACAGGACAAGAAATCAGCCCTGAAAAACTTAACCGGCGGAAAAAGATATTTTGAAAAAATCCCTCAGCCCCGGGGTCACAATTTCAGCAAAAATCTGACTTTTGCCAATTCAGTCAAATATGGTGCCAAATGTTTGCAAATGCTCCCCTGAAAGTTTTGGCAGTCGATACAGAAGGCTTTTTATCACAGGACAAGAAATCAGCCCTGAAAAACTTAACCGGCGGAAAAAGATTTTTTGAAAAAATCCCTAAGCCCCGGGGTCACAATTTCAGCAAAAATCTGACTTTCGGGAATTCTGTCAAATATGGTGCCAAATGTTTGCAAATGCTCCCCTGAAAGTTTTGGCAGTCGAAACAGAAGGCTTTTTATCACAGGACAAGAAATCAGCCCTGAAAAACGTAACTGGCGGAAAACGATATTTTGAAAAAATCCCTCAGCCCCGGGGTCACAATTTCAGCAAAAATCTGACTTTTGCCAATTCAGTCAAATATGGTGCCAAATGTTTGCAAATGCTCCCCTGAAAGTTTTGGCAGTCGATACAGAAGGCTTTTTATCACAGGACAAGAAATCAGCCCTGAAAAACTTAACCGGCGGAAAAAGATTTTGAAAAAATCCCTAAGCCCCGGGGTCACAATTTCAGCAAAAATCTGACTTTCGGGAATTCAGTCAAATATGGTGCCAAATGTTTGCAAATGCTCCCCTGAAAGTTTTGGCAGTCGAAACAGAAGGCTTTTTATCACAGGACAAGAAATCAGCCCTGAAAAACTTAACCGGCGGAAAAAGATATTTTGAAAAAATCCCTAAGCCCCGGGGTCACAATTTCAGCAAAAATCTGACTTTTGCCAATTCAGTCAAATATGGTGCCAAATGTTTGCAAATGCTCCCCTGAAAGTTTTGGCAGTCGAAACAGATGGCTTTTTATCACAGGACAAGAAATCAGCTGTGAAAAACATAACCGGCGGAAAAATATTTTTTTGAAAAAAACCGTAAGCCCCGGGGTCACAATTTCAGCAAAAATCTGACTTTTGCCAATTCACTCAAAAATGGTGCCAAATGTTTGCAAATGCTCCCCTGAAAGTTTTGGCAGTCGAAACAGAAGGCTTTTTATCACAGGACATGAAATCAGCTGTGAAAAACATAACCGGCGGAAAAAGATTTTTTGAAAAAATCCCTAAGCCCTGGGGTCACAATTTCATCAAAAATCTGACTTTTGCCAATTCACTCAAAAATGGTGCCAAACCCTTGCAGATGCTCCCCTGAAAGGTTTGGCAGTCGATACAGAAGGTTTTTTATCACAGCACAAGAAATCAGCCCTGAAAAACTTAACCGAAGGAAAAAGATATTTTGAAAAAATCCCTAAGCCCCGGGGTCACAATTTCATCAAAAATCTGACTTTTACCAATTCACTCAAAAATGGTGCCAAATGTTTGCCAATGCTCCCCTGAAAGTTTTGGCAGTCGAAACAGAAGGCTTTTTATCACAGGACAAGAAATCAGCCCTGAAAAACTTAACCGGCGGAAAAAGATTTTTTGCAAAAATCCCTAAGTCCCGGGGTCACAATTTCAGCAAAAATCTGACTTTTCCCAATTCAGTCAAATATGGTGCCAAATGTTTGCAAATGCTCCCCTGAAAGTTTTGGCAGTCGAAACAGATGGCTTTTTTTCACAGGACAAGAAATCAGCCCTGAAAAACTTAACCGGCGGAAAAAGATATTTTGAAAAAATCCCTCAGCCCCGGGGTCACAATTTCAGCAAAAATCTGACTTTTGCCAATTCAGTCAAATATGGTGCCAAATGTTTGCAAATGCTCCCCTGAAAGTTTTGGCAGTCGATACAGAAGGCTTTTTATCACAGGACAAGAAATCAGCCCTGAAAAACTTAACCGGCGGAAAAAGATTTTTTGAAAAAATCCCTAAGCCCCGGGGTCACAATTTCAGCAAAAATCTGACTTTCGGGAATTCTGTCAAATATGGTGCCAAATGTTTGCAAATGCTCCCCTGAAAGTTTTGGCAGTCGAAACAGAAGGCTTTTTATCACAGGACAAGAAATCAGCCCTGAAAAACTTAACTGGCGGAAAACGATATTTTGAAAAAATCCCTCAGCCCCGGGGTCACAATTTCAGCAAAAATCTGACTTTTGCCAATTCAGTCAAATATGGTGCCAAATGTTTGCAAATGCTCCCCTGAAAGTTTTGGCAGTCGATACAGAAGGCTTTTTATCACAGGACAAGAAATCAGCCCTGAAAAACTTAACCGGCGGAAAAAGATTTTGAAAAAATCCCTAAGCCCCGGGGTCACAATTTCAGCAAAAATCTGACTTTCGGGAATTCAGTCAAATATGGTGCCAAATGTTTGCAAATGCTCCCCTGAAAGTTTTGGCAGTCGAAACAGAAGGCTTTTTATCACAGGACAAGAAATCAGCCCTGAAAAACTTAACCGGCGGAAAAAGATATTTTGAAAAAATCCCTAAGCCCCGGGGTCACAATTTCAGCAAAAATCTGACTTTTGCCAATTCAGTCAAATATGGTGCCAAATGTTTGCAAATGCTCCCCTGAAAGTTTTGGCAGTCGAAACAGATGGCTTTTTATCACAGGACAAGAAATCAGCTGTGAAAAACATAACCGGCGGAAAAATATTTTTTTGAAAAAAACCGTAAGCCCCGGGGTCACAATTTCAGCAAAAATCTGACTTTTGCCAATTCACTCAAAAATGGTGCCAAATGTTTGCAAATGCTCCCCTGAAAGTTTTGGCAGTCGAAACAGAAGGCTTTTTATCACAGGACATGAAATCAGCTGTGAAAAACATAACCGGCGGAAAAAGATTTTTTGAAAAAATCCCTAAGCCCTGGGGTCACAATTTCATCAAAAATCTGACTTTTGCCAATTCAGTCAAATATGGTGCCAAACCCTTGCAGATGCTCCCCTGAAAGGTTTGGCAGTCGATACAGAAGGTTTTTTATCACAGCTCAAGAAATCAGCCCTGAAAAACTTAACCGAAGGAAAAAGATATTTTGAAAAAATCCCTAAGCCCCGGGGTCACAATTTCAGCAAAAATCTGACTTTTGCCAATTCAGTCAAATATGGTGCCAAATGTTTGCAAATGCTCCCCTGAAAGTTTTGGCAGTCGAAACAGATGGCTTTTTTTCACAGGACAAGAAATCAGCCCTGAAAAACTTAACCGGCGGAAAAAGATATTTTGAAAAAATCCCTCAGCCCCGGGGTCACAATTTCAGCAAAAATCTGACTTTTGCCAATTCAGTCAAATATGGTGCCAAATGTTTGCAAATGCTCCCCTGAAAGTTTTGGCAGTCGATACAGAAGGCTTTTTATCACAGGACAAGAAATCAGCCCTGAAAAACTTAACCGGCGGAAAAAGATTTTTTGAAAAAATCCCTAAGCCCCGGGGTCACAATTTCAGCAAAAATCTGACTTTCGGGAATTCAGTCAAATATGGTGCCAAATGTTTGCAAATGCTCCCCTGAAAGTTTTGGCAGTCGAAACAGAAGGCTTTTTATCACAGGACAAGAAATCAGCCCTGAAAAACTTAACCGGCGGAAAAAGATTTTGAAAAAATCCCTAAGCCCCGGGGTCACAATTTCAGCAAAAATCTGACTTTCGGGAATTCAGTCAAATATGGTGCCAAATGTTTGCAAATGCTCCCCTGAAAGCTTTGGCAGTCGAAACAGAAGGCTTTTTATCACAGGACAAGAAATCAGCCCTGAAAAACTTAACCGGCGGAAAAAGATATTTTGAAAAAATCCCTAAGCCCCGGGGTCACAATTTCAGCAAAAATCTGACTTTTGCCAATTCAGTCAAATATGGTGCCAAATGTTTGCAAATGCTCCCCTGAAAGTTTTGGCAGTCGAAACAGATGGCTTTTTATCACAGGACAAGAAATCAGCTGTGAAAAACATAACCGACGGAAAAATATTTTTTTGAAAAAAACCGTAAGCCCCGGGGTCACAATTTCAGCAAAAATCTGACTTTTGCCAATTCACTCAAAAATGGTGCCAAACCCTTGCAGATGCTCCCCTGAAAGGTTTGGCAGTCGATACAGAAGGTTTTTTATCACAGCTCAAGAAATCAGCCCTGAAAAACTTAACCGAAGGAAAAAGATATTTTGAAAAAATCCCTAAGCCCCGGGGTCACAATTTCATCAAAAATCTGACTTTTACCAATTCACTCAAAAATGGTGCCAAATGTTTGCCAATGCTCCCCTGAAAGTTTTGGCAGTCGAAACAGAAGGCTTTTTATCACAGGACAAGAAATCAGCCCTGAAAAACTTAACCGGCGGAAAAAGATTTTTTGCAAAAATCCCTAAGCCCCGGGGTCACAATTTCAGCAAAAATCTGACTTTTGCCAATTCAGTCAAATATGGTGCCAAATGTTTGCAAATGCTCCCCTGAAAGTTTTGGCAGTCGAAACAGATGGCTTTTTTTCACAGGACAAGAAATCAGCCCTGAAAAACTTAACCGGCGGAAAAAGATATTTTGAAAAAATCCCTCAGCCCCGGGGTCACAATTTCAGCAAAAATCTGACTTTTGCCAATTCAGTCAAATATGGTGCCAAATGTTTGCAAATGCTCCCCTGAAAGTTTTGGCAGTCGATACAGAAGGCTTTTTATCACAGGACAAGAAATCAGCCCTGAAAAACTTAACCGGCGGAAAAAGATTTTTTGAAAAAATCCCTAAGCCCCGGGGTCACAATTTCAGCAAAAATCTGACTTTCGGGAATTCAGTCAAATATGGTGCCAAATGTTTGCAAATGCTCCCCTGAAAGTTTTGGCAGTCGAAACAGAAGGCTTTTTATCACAGGACAAGAAATCAGCCCTGAAAAACTTAACTGGCGGAAAACGATATTTTGAAAAAATCCCTAAGCCCCGGGGTCACAATTTCAGCAAAAATCTGACTTTTGCCAATTCAGTCAAATATGGTGCCAAATGTTTGCAAATGCTCCCCTGAAAGTTTTGGCAGTCGATACAGAAGGCTTTTTATCACAGGACAAGAAATCAGCCCTGAAAAACTTAACCGGCGGAAAAAGATTTTGAAAAAATCCCTAAGCCCCGGGGTCACAATTTCAGCAAAAATCTGACTTTCGGGAATTCAGTCAAATATGGTGCCAAATGTTTGCAAATGCTCCCCTGAAAGTTTTGGCAGTCGAAACAGAAGGCTTTTTATCACAGGACAAGAAATCAGCCCTGAAAAACTTAACCGGCGGAAAAAGATATTTTGAAAAAATCCCTAAGCCCCGGGGTCACAATTTCAGCAAAAATCTGACTTTTGCCAATTCAGTCAAATATGGTGCCAAATGTTTGCAAATGCTCCCCTGAAAGTTTTGGCAGTCGAAACAGATGGCTTTTTATCACAGGACAAGAAATCAGCTGTGAAAAACATAACCGGCGGAAAAATATTTTTTTGAAAAAAACCGTAAGCCCCGGGGTCACAATTTCAGCAAAAATCTGACTTTTGCCAATTCACTCAAAAATGGTGCCAAATGTTTGCAAATGCTCCCCTGAAAGTTTTGGCAGTCGAAACAGAAGGCTTTTTATCACAGGACATGAAATCAGCTGTGAAAAACATAACCGGCGGAAAAAGATTTTTTGAAAAAATCCCTAAGCCCTGGGGTCACAATTTCATCAAAAATCTGACTTTTGCCAATTCACTCAAAAATGGTGCCAAACCCTTGCAGATGCTCCCCTGAAAGGTTTGGCAGTCGATACAGAAGGTTTTTTATCACAGCATAAGAAATCAGCCCTGAAAAACTTAACCGAAGGAAAAAGATATTTTGAAAAAATCCCTAAGCCCCGGGGTCACAATTTCATCAAAAATCTGACTTTTACCAATTCACTCAAAAATGGTGCCAAATGTTTGCCAATGCTCCCCTGAAAGTTTTGGCAGTCGAAACAGAAGGCTTTTTATCACAGGACAAGAAATCAGCCCTGAAAAACTTAACCGGCGGAAAAAGATTTTTTGCAAAAATCCCTAAGCCCCGGTGTCACAATTTCAGCAAAAATCTGACTTTTGCCAATTCAGTCAAATATGGTGCCAAATGTTTGCAAATGCTCCCCTGAAAGTTTTGGCAGTCGAAACAGATGGCTTTTTTTCACAGGACAAGAAATCAGCCCTGAAAAACTTAACCGGCGGAAAAAGATATTTTGAAAAAATCCCTCAGCCCCGGGGTTACAATTTCAGCAAAAATCTGACTTTTGCCAATTCAGTCAAATATGGTGCCCAATGTTTGCAAATGCTCCCCTGAAAGTTTTGGCAGTCGATACAGAAGGCTTTTTATCACAGGACAAGAAATCAGCCCTGAAAAACTTAACCGGCGGAAAAAGATTTTTTGAAAAAATCCCTAAGCCCCGGGGTCACAATTTCAGCAAAAATCTGACTTTCGGGAATTCAGTCAAATATGGTGCCAAATGTTTGCAAATGCTCCCCTGAAAGTTTTGGCAGTCGATACAGAAGGCTTTTTATCACAGGACAAGAAATCAGCCCTGAAAAACTTAACCGGCGGAAAAAGATTTTGAAAAAATCCCTAAGCCCCGGGGTCACAATTTCAGCAAAAATCTGACTTTCGGGAATTCAGTCAAATATGGTGCCAAATGTTTGCAAATGCTCCCCTGAAAGTTTTGGCAGTCGAAACAGAAGGCTTTTTATCACAGGACAAGAAATCAGCCCTGAAAAACTTAACCGGCGGAAAAAGATATTTTGAAAAAATCCCTAAGCCCCGGGGTCACAATTTCAGCAAAAATCTGACTTTTGCCAATTCAGTCAAATATGGTGCCAAATGTTTGCAAATGCTCCCCTGAAAGTTTTGGCAGTCGAAACAGATGGCTTTTTATCACAGGACAAGAAATCAGCTGTGAAAAACATAACCGGCGGAAAAAGATTTTTTGAAAAAATCCCTAAGCCCTGGGGTCACAATTTCATCAAAAATCTGACTTTTGCCAATTCACTCAAAAATGGTGCCAAACCCTTGCAGATGCTCCCCTGAAAGGTTTGGCAGTCGATACAGAAGGTTTTTTATCACAGCACAAGAAATCAGCCCTGAAAAACTTAACCGAAGGAAAAAGATATTTTGAAAAAATCCCTAAGCCCCGGGGTCACAATTTCATCAAAAATCTGACTTTTACCAATTCACTCAAAAATGGTGCCAAATGTTTGCCAATGCTCCCCTGAAAGTTTTGGCAGTCGAAACAGAAGGCTTTTTATCACAGGACAAGAAATCAGCCCTGAAAAACTTAACCGGCGGAAAAAGATTTTTTGCAAAAATCCCTAAGCCCCGGGGTCACAATTTCAGCAAAAATCTGACTTTTGCCAATTCAGTCAAATATGGTGCCAAATGTTTGCAAATGCTCCCCTGAAAGTTTTGGCAGTCGAAACAGATGGCTTTTTTTCACAGGACAAGAAATCAGCCCTGAAAAACTTAACCGGCGGAAAAAGATATTTTGAAAAAATCCCTCAGCCCCGGGGTCACAATTTCAGCAAAAATCTGACTTTTGCCAATTCAGTCAAATATGGTGCCAAATGTTTGCAAATGCTCCCCTGAAAGTTTTGGCAGTCGATACAGAAGGCTTTTTATCACAGGACAAGAAATCAGCACTGAAAAACTTAACCGGCGGAAAAAGATTTTTTGAAAAAATCCCTAAGCCCCGGGGTCACAATTTCAGCAAAAATCTGACTTTCGGGAATTCAGTCAAATATGGTGCCAAATGTTTGCAAATGCTCCCCTGAAAGTTTTGGCAGTCGAAACAGAAGGCTTTTTATCACAGGACAAGAAATCAGCCCTGAAAAACTTAACTGGCGGAAAACGATATTTTGAAAAAATCCCTCAGCCCCGGGGTCACAATTTCAGCAAAAATCTGACTTTTGCCAATTCAGTCAAATATGGTGCCAAATGTTTGCAAATGCTCCCCTGAAAGTTTTGGCAGTCGATACAGAAGGCTTTTTATCACAGGACAAGAAATCAGCCCTGAAAAACTTAACCGGCGGAAAAAGATTTTGAAAAAATCCCTAAGCCCCGGGGTCACAATTTCAGCAAAAATCTGACTTTCGGGAATTCAGTCAAATATGGTGCCAAATGTTTGCAAATGCTCCCCTGAAAGTTTTGGCAGTCGAAACAGAAGGCTTTTTATCACAGGACAAGAAATCAGCCCTGAAAAACTTAACCGGCGGAAAAAGATATTTTGAAAAAATCCCTAAGCCCCGGGGTCACAATTTCAGCAAAAATCTGACTTTTGCCAATTCAGTCAAATATGGTGCCAAATGTTTGCAAATGCTCCCCTGAAAGTTTTGGCAGTCGAAACAGATGGCTTTTTATCACAGGACAAGAAATCAGCTGTGAAAAACATAACCGGCGGAAAAATATTTTTTTTTGAAAAAAACCGTAAGCCCCGGGGTCACAATTTCAGCAAAAATCTGACTTTTGCCAATTCACTCAAAAATGGTGCCAAATGTTTGCAAATGCTCCCCTGAAAGTTTTGGCAGTCGAAACAGAAGGCTTTTTATCACAGGACATGAAATCAGCTGTGAAAAACATAACCGGCGGAAAAAGATTTTTTGAAAAAATCCCTAAGCCCTGGGGTCACAATTTCATCAAAAATCTGACTTTTGCCAATTCAGTCAAATATGGTGCCAAACCCTTGCAGATGCTCCCCTGAAAGGTTTGGCAGTCGATACAGAAGGTTTTTTATCACAGCTCAAGAAATCAGCCCTGAAAAACTTAACCGAAGGAAAAAGATATTTTGAAAAAATCCCTAAGCCCCGGGGTCACAATTTCAGCAAAAATCTGACTTTTGCCAATTCAGTCAAATATGGTGCCAAATGTTTGCAAATGCTCCCCTGAAAGTTTTGGCAGTCGAAACAGATGGCTTTTTTTCACAGGACAAGAAATCAGCCCTGAAAAACTTAACCGGCGGAAAAAGATATTTTGAAAAAATCCCTCAGCCCCGGGGTCACAATTTCAGCAAAAATCTGACTTTTGCCAATTCAGTCAAATATGGTGCCAAATGTTTGCAAATGCTCCCCTGAAAGTTTTGGCAGTCGATACAGAAGGCTTTTTATCACAGGACAAGAAATCAGCCCTGAAAAACTTAACCGGCGGAAAAAGATTTTTTGAAAAAATCCCTAAGCCCCGGGGTCACAATTTCAGCAAAAATCTGACTTTCGGGAATTCAGTCAAATATGGTGCCAAATGTTTGCAAATGCTCCCCTGAAAGTTTTGGCAGTCGAAACAGAAGGCTTTTTATCACAGGACAAGAAATCAGCCCTGAAAAACTTAACCGGCGGAAAAAGATTTTGAAAAAATCCCTAAGCCCCGGGGTCACAATTTCAGCAAAAATCTGACTTTCGGGAATTCAGTCAAATATGGTGCCAAATGTTTGCAAATGCTCCCCTGAAAGCTTTGGCAGTCGAAACAGAAGGCTTTTTATCACAGGACAAGAAATCAGCCCTGAAAAACTTAACCGGCGGAAAAAGATATTTTGAAAAAATCCCTAAGCCCCGGGGTCACAATTTCAGCAAAAATCTGACTTTTGCCAATTCAGTCAAATATGGTGCCAAATGTTTGCAAATGCTCCCCTGAAAGTTTTGGCAGTCGAAACAGATGGCTTTTTATCACAGGACAAGAAATCAGCTGTGAAAAACATAACCGACGGAAAAATATTTTTTTGAAAAAAACCGTAAGCCCCGGGGTCACAATTTCAGCAAAAATCTGACTTTTGCCAATTCACTCAAAAATGGTGCCAAACCCTTGCAGATGCTCCCCTGAAAGGTTTGGCAGTCGATACAGAAGGTTTTTTATCACAGCTCAAGAAATCAGCCCTGAAAAACTTAACCGAAGGAAAAAGATATTTTGAAAAAATCCCTAAGCCCCGGGGTCACAATTTCATCAAAAATCTGACTTTTACCAATTCACTCAAAAATGGTGCCAAATGTTTGCCAATGCTCCCCTGAAAGTTTTGGCAGTCGAAACAGAAGGCTTTTTATCACAGGACAAGAAATCAGCCCTGAAAAACTTAACCGGCGGAAAAAGATTTTTTGCAAAAATCCCTAAGCCCCGGGGTCACAATTTCAGCAAAAATCTGACTTTTGCCAATTCAGTCAAATATGGTGCCAAATGTTTGCAAATGCTCCCCTGAAAGTTTTGGCAGTCGAAACAGATGGCTTTTTTTCACAGGACAAGAAATCAGCCCTGAAAAACTTAACCGGCGGAAAAAGATATTTTGAAAAAATCCCTCAGCCCCGGGGTCACAATTTCAGCAAAAATCTGACTTTTGCCAATTCAGTCAAATATGGTGCCAAATGTTTGCAAATGCTCCCCTGAAAGTTTTGGCAGTCGATACAGAAGGCTTTTTATCACAGGACAAGAAATCAGCCCTGAAAAACTTAACCGGCGGAAAAAGATTTTTTGAAAAAATCCCTAAGCCCCGGGGTCACAATTTCAGCAAAAATCTGACTTTCGGGAATTCAGTCAAATATGGTGCCAAATGTTTGCAAATGCTCCCCTGAAAGTTTTGGCAGTCGATACAGAAGGTTTTTTATCACAGCTCAAGAAATCAGCCCTGAAAAACTTAACCGAAGGAAAAAGATATTTTGAAAAAATCCCTAAGCCCCGGGGTCACAATTTCAGCAAAAATCACAATTTCAGCAAAAATCTGACTTTTGCCAATTCACTCAAAAATGGTGCCAAATGTTTGCAAATATCCCCTGAAAGTTTTGGCAGTTGAAACAGAAGGCTTTTTATCACAGGACAAGAAATCAGCCCTGAGAAACTTAACCGGCGGAAAAAGATTTTTTGAAAAAATCCCTAAGCCCCGGGGTCACAATTTCAGCAAAAATCTGACTTTTGCCAATTCACTCAAAAATGGTGCCAAATGTTTGCAAATGCTCCCCTGAAAGTTTTGGCAGTCGAAACAGAAGGCTTTTTATCACAGGACAAGAAATCAGCCCTGAAAAACTTAACCGGCGGAAAAAGATTTTTTGAGAAAATCCCTAAGCCCTGGGGTCACAATTTCATCAAAAAAATGACTTTTGCCAATTCACTCAAAAATGGTGCCAAACCCTTGCAAATGCTCCCCTGAAAGTTTTGGCAGTCAATACAGAAGGCTTTTTATCACAGGACATGAAATCAGCTGTGAAAAACATAACCGGCGATAAAAGATTTTTTGAAAAAATCCCTAAGCCCCGGGGTCACAATTTCATCAAAAATCTGGACTTCCGGAGGCGGCGCAAAACGGCAATGGCGGTCCTCTTTACCGTGTGAAGAGGGGCTCCGCGAAAAAGGGTCGTCCGCTGCGGCAAAGCGGAGACCCATTAAGACAAACCGTAGGCAGAGCGAGCCTGCGGCCGTGGGACTCGGCGGGTGCCAGAAGCCCCCCCAGAAACGAGGAAGGGACCTCGTAAGAGGCTCCGGAACGTGAACGGGGGAGCGGCGCTGTGAGTTCATCGCTCTTTTCGCGGAAGTGAAGCCGCGCTGCTGTTGCTGATGAGCGTCGACCTTTCTTCTTGAAAATCATCGGAATTGGCTGCAATTTACCCGTGAGTAAGGGGTACTAAAGATTGACTAAAGATTGATTTAAATTCGTTTAATTCGGCTGAAAACGGGAGGCGAGTAACAGGAAGTCCGCCTTCCGGTCCTGCTAATCAGAGCAAAGCAAAGAGCCCGATGTGGGCTGAAGCGCTCAAAAGAGACTTTGAAATTAGTATGAAGGGGCATTAACAGACTGTGTTCTTCTAGAAATTAAAAAGATTGAAGGAGTAAATCTGTTGGTTCATTGCGCTAAGGAATCTTCCCCCTATTGTGAAGTGACGTGGAATTGAAGGGGATAACCGAGCTATCGGACTGCCAGTTTTGCAAAGCTATACTGTCAGGCTGCTGAAACTTTTTCTTAAGTACAAATTGTTGCATTGATGGATACACTATCGCTTTAATACTGATATTGGAACCTTTCCGTTACCTTGTGGCACTATTTTGAAACAGAACTATCTGAAAGCCTCCTTTTTGAACTTGGGGACTATAAAAGTTGAAATAGGAACTTTGATGGTGGAAAAGAAACTTCCTTTCTTATGAAAGCCCCCCCTAGTGGATTTGCGGAGGCATAGAGGTCTGGGAACTGTACCTTATTGGGATTTTTTGTGGTTTAACTGTTTACATTCTGGACTTGCCTTTCTCATGGATTGAAAGACTATTTGACCTTGAACAGAGGCAGCTGGGGAATGAGTGGCCCAGGGAAAACAAGAGCATCTAAAGCTAAGGAAGCTTTAGCTGAGGAAGCTAAAGAAAAGAAAAAAGATAAGAGAGCTGGGCAGCTTGTTCAAACAACGTTGACTCATCAACGCAGATCCTCGGTACCGACTGTGCTGACGGCGCAGGAGGAAGAAGTTGAAACGCTTGCAACAGAAGATATGGCAACTGGAGGAACTGATCCAGTCTTGAAACAAATTTTGGAACAACTGGCACTTTTGAATAAGAAGGTGGACGATCAGTCATCTAAAATTGACAGAGCTACATCTACTATCAGTAAGTTAACAGATCAGGTTTCCCAGCATACTCAGGCCATTGAGAAACTGCAAGGAGCTACGGCGGAGAACTACAAATTAGCTGCGGAAGCCAATCAAAAAGCTGAGCAAGCGTGCAAAAAGGTGGAGGAGATCAAAGGGGAAGTAAGACCTCTGAAAAGACAGGTAGGAGAACAGCAAGCCTACCTGTCAATGGTGGAACTGAAAAGTAAGGAATGTAATCTTAGGCTGAGGGCCGTCCCAGAGCTGGAGCAGGGCAACCTAGAGGAATTTTTGACGCAGTTGTTTTCTAAATTTTGGGGGGTTGAGGAAGATAAAGACTTCAAAATTGTGACGGCCTTCAGATTGGGAAGATCGGTTAAGAAAGACAAGTCCAGAGACTGTTTGGTTTGTTTGAGAACAAAAGAGGAAAGAGACAAGATACTAGGCCAACATTTTAAAAAATCTCTGGAAGTTGAAGGCAAAAGGGCAGAAATTTATAGAGACATTCCTAAATATCTGTTGGACCTTAGAGCCTCATATACAGACTTGGCCAAATTGTTAAGGTACAACGCAATCCCTTACAGGTGGGAATTTCCTCAAGGCCTATCATTCACTTATAAAGGAAAGAAGGTAAGAATTAAAACACCAGAGGACCACCAGAAGTTCCTACACGACAACGAGGAGGACCTCCAAAAGAGAGCTGCAGATTCTTGGCCTCCACCACCGGGATCACCACCAAGACCCGTACCATCTGGAGGCGGACCGGCACCACAGCCTTCGGGAACGGAGGACAAATTAGATACCCAACTGTGATATCTAAGAAGTAGACCAGGATGTCTCTACAGCTTCTTAGCTGGAACATAAATGGCGGGAATTCTCCAGAAAAACAGAGAAAAGTATTTCATATTTTGAAAAAAGAACAACTGGACATTATTTGCCTGCAAGAAACACATGTGACAAGACTCCACAGAAAAGTGTTAATTAACAAAAGGCTAGGCCAAGAATTTATCTCATCGGACAAAGTTAAGAAAAGAGGAGTGGTGATATATGCAAAGGAGAACTTGTCACCAAAATTCGTATTCAAAGATGAACAGGGTAGAATTTTGGCAATTGAAATTCAGACACAAGGAGAAAAGTTTTTAATTCTAGGAATATACGCCCCAAATGATGGAAAATCGGAATTTTTCAAGAAGCTGCATGAGACTATGCTGGACTATTTGGATTACAACAACATTATCATGTTGGGAGATATGAACGGCGTCGCCTCAGTGAATATGGATAAGTCGCAAAGTGCTAATATAACGAAAGACGGCAGACTACCAAAAACCTTTTTCGAAATGACTGACAATTTGGATTTGATTGATATATGGAGGATCAAGAACCCTCTAGGGAAAGAAGGAACTTTCTTTTCTGAGGCCCACATGACATGGACGCGAATCGACCAAATATGGATAACTAGAGGGCTGGCACCTAAGACCAGAAAAGTGGAAATCTGCCCAAAAACCTGCTCCGACCACAACGCTTTGAGAATGGAATTGAGATTAAATACAACCGGATCTTTCAGATGGAGAATGAACGACGCTTTGTTAAGAGATCAGGAGATTGTTAAGAAGGCCCAAAAAGTTTTAAAGGACTATTTTGAAATAAACTTAAAGACAAATGTGGAAAAAAGAACAATCTGGGACGCAAGTAAAGCAGTTATGAGAGGGTTTCTAATACAGCAGAACACGATTAAAAAAAGGCTCTGGAATGAAAAGAAGGAGAAGATTTTGGAGAAAATAAGAGAAGGAGAGAAAAAACTGAGATCCAGGCCTAAATCAAAGGAAGTATTGAGAGAAGTGAAGTTTTTCCAGGCACAATATTCGAAACTGATAAATCAAGAGGTGGAATGGAAAATTAAACAAATGAAACAAAGATCCTTTGAATCTGCTAATAAGTGCGGGAAGTTGTTGGCTTGGCAGTTGAAAAAGAGACAAAAGCTTAACACTGTTACAAACCTAGAGATTGAAGGGAGAATGGTTCAGAAACCCGAGGAAATTAGAAAGTGTTTCCAGAGATATTTCAAAGAACTTTATTCACAAAGGCCACAAAAAGGCTCGGAGGTGGACCAATTTGTCACAACTAATGGATTACAAAAAATACCCCAGGAAATGAGAACAACCCTGAACTGTAATATTACAATCCAAGAAATTGAATGCGCCATTCAGAACCTCCAACTGGGCAAGTCTCCGGGACCTGATGGACTTACTTCCAAATATTATAAGGCATTGAAGGACTCATTGATACAACCATTGTTGGAAGTTTGCAACCAGATTATGGAGGGGAGGAAGGCACCGGAAACGTGGAAAGAAGCTTTCATCACGTTGATACCAAAATCAGAAACTGAAAAAACTCAACTTAAAAACTACCGTCCTATCTCACTCCTAAATGTGGATTACAAAATTTTTGCAGACATTTTGGCAAGCAGGTTTAAGAAAGTATTAAACGAAGTGATTCATAAGGACCAAGCAGGCTTTCTCCCGGGCAGACATTTATTTGACAACACAAGAAACATCATTGACATTTTGGAATTTTTACAGACTAACTCAAATACAAGAGCGGTGTTGATCTTTATTGATGCGGAGAAAGCCTTTGACAACATTTCTTGGATGTTTATGAAGAAAAATTTGGAAAGGATGGGAGTAGGGCGGGGGTTTGAAAATGGAATAGAAGCAATTTATTCAGAACAAAAAGCTAAATTGATAGTAAACAACGTGGTGACAGAGGAGTTCAAAATTGAAAAAGGGACACGACAGGGGTGCCCTCTATCTCCTCTGCTGTTTATTTCAGTCCTGGAGGTGCTATTGAACATGATTAGAAATGACCGGTTGGCACAGGGAATTGTGGTCGGAGAGAAACAATATAAACTGAAAGCATTTGCAGATGACTTGGTATTAACATTACAGGAGCCAGCCTCTAGTACTAAAAGAGCGTTAGAATTAATTTCTGACTTTGGTCGGGTGGCGGGATTCAAGCTGAATAAACAAAAAACTAAAGTTTTAGCAAAAAACTTGACAACTACTGAAATAGAGGAGTTCAGAAAAGAAACAGAACTAAATGTGGTTAAAAAAGTAAAGTACTTAGGGGTGTACCTGACCTCCAAAAATTTGAATTTGTTTAAGGACAATTATGAGAAATGTTGGTCAGAGATCAAGAGAGACTTGGAAACATGGTCAAGACTGAAACTTTCCTTGTTGGGCAGAATAGCTGCTATAAAGATGAATGTATTGCCGAAAATGCTATTTTTGTTTCAGGCCCTCCAGATCGTGGATAAGGTGGAATGTTTTGGAAAATGGCAGAGGGATATATCTAAATTTGTCTGGCAGGGCAAAAAGCCCCGAATAAAGTTTAAAATACTAACAGATGCGAAAGAAAGAGGGGGGTTTGCCCTGCCGGACTTGAAGTTATATTATGAATCTGCAGCCCTCTGCTGGTTGAAGGATTGGATTTTGTTGGAGAACACCGATGTCCTTGACCTGGAGGGATTTGATAATGCTTTTGGGTGGCATGCATATTTGTGGTATGACAAGGTTAAAGTTCATAAATTGTTCAAAAACCATATTGTCAGAAGGGCAATTTTTATGGTCTGGTCAAAATATAAAGACTTATTGGAGAGTAAAACTCCGAGGTGGCTCTCACCGATGGAGGCCAAAGCACGTAAAAGACTCAATATGGAGGCCCACTGGCCTAAATATTGGGAAATAATTGAAAAAATTGGAGATAAATGGAGGTTGCAGAGTATGGAAAAGTTAAAAAACAAGGTGCGAGATTGGTTGCATTATGCCCAAATTCAGGAAGTTTTTAAAGCGGACAAAAAAGTGGGTTTTCAGGAGGAAAAATCGAAACTAGAGACAGAGTTGCTTGAGCCAAAATCTAAGCTAATTTCGAGAATGTACAACTTGCTGCTTAAATGGAATACACAGGATGAGATTGTTAAATCCTCCATGATAAAGTGGGCGCAGGACTTGGGGCATAACATTATGTTTGAAGACTGGGAAAGGTTATGGAACACCGGAATGAAATTCACGGCATGTAGTGCCTTGAAGGAAAATATTATGAAAATGACATACCGGTGGTACATGACCCCAGTCAAGCTTGCAAAGATATATCACCTGTCTGATAATAAATGTTGGAAATGTAAAGAAGAGGAAGGGACATTTCTACACCTCTGGTGGACCTGCCCGAAGGTGAAGGCCTTCTGGGAGATGATACATAATGAACTAAAAAAGGTGCTTAGATTTACCGTACCCAAGAAACCGGAGGCCTTCCTCCTGGGCATGGTAGACCAGAGGGTGGCCAAGAAAGATAGAACTTTCTTTATGTACGCTACTACAGCAGCAAGGATCTTGATGGCAAAGCACTGGAAGACACAAAACCTACCCACACTGGAAGAATGGCAGACGCAGCTGATGGACTATATGGAACTGGCTGAAATGACTGGCAGAATTCGAGACTCGGGAGAAGAAGAAACGGAGGAAGTCTGGGGAAAATTTAAGGACTACTTGAAAAAGCATTATAAGTTGTATGAATGTTAAAAAATGCTCCTTTCTAGGAAAGTACAGCTTCAGTATCGGTAAATTTTTGAATTGGTAAATAAGGCACAACAAGACAGAAGTGGTGTAATGAAATAATTTTATTGTGTTGAAACTAAAAATTAATGGATTTGGATTGAAATGTTTAGAGACCAGATATCACGATAAAATGGAAGATATATTATTATGTTTAAAATAAGTCAACAAATTGCTGAGGTTTTGGATTTACAGAGAATGCAGTGATCGGAAGACGGGGGGAGTCCATTAGATTTATGGAAACATGTATTTGCAATTTGAATTTTGAATATTACAAACCTAATAAAAATTATATTAAAAAAAAACCAATTTCATCAAAAATCTGACTTTTGCCAATTCACTCAAAAATGGTGCAAAACCCATGCAGATGCTCCCCTGAAAGGTTTGGCAGTCGATACAGAAGGCTTTTTATCACAGGACATGAAATCTGCCCTGAAAAACTTAACCGGCGGAAAAAGTTATTTTGAAAAAATCCCTAAGCCCCGGGGTCACAATTTCAGCAAAAATCTGACTTTTGCCAATTCACTCAACAATGTTGCCAAATGTTTGCAAATGCTCCCCTGAAAGTTTTGGCAGTCGATACAGAAGGCTTTTTATCACAGGACATGAAATCAGCCCTGAAAAACTTAACTGAAGGAAAAAGATATTTTGAAAAAATCCCTAAGCCCCGGGGTCACAATTTCATCAAAAATCTGACTTTTGCCAATTCACTCAAAAATGGTGCCAAACCCTTGCAAATGCTCCCCTGTAAGGTTTGGCAGTCGATACAGAAGGTTTTTTATCACAGGACAAGAAATCAGCCCTGAAAAACTTAACCGAAGGAAAAAGATATTTTGAAAAAATCCCTAAGCCCCGGGGTCACAATTTCATCAAAAATCTGACTTTTACCAATTCACTCAAAAATGGTGCCAAATGTTTGCCAATGCTCCCCTGAAAGTTTTGGCAGTCGAAACAGAAGGCTTTTTATCACAGGACAAGAAATCAGCCCTGAAAAACTTAACCGGCGGAAAAAGATTTTTTGCAAAAATCCCTAAGCCCCGGGGTCACAATTTCAGCAAAAATCTGACTTTTGCCAATTCAGTCAAATATGGTGCCAAATGTTTGCAAATGCTCCCCTGAAAGTTTTGGCAGTCGAAACAGATGGCTTTTTTTCACAGGACAAGAAATCAGCCCTGAAAAACTTAACCGGCGGAAAAAGATATTTTGAAAAAATCCCTCAGCCCCGGGGTCACAATTTCAGCAAAAATCTGACTTTTGCCAATTCAGTCAAATATGGTGCCAAATGTTTGCAAATGCCTCCCTGAAAGTTTTGGCAGTCGATACAGAAGGCTTTTTATCACAGGACAAGAAATCAGCCCTGAAAAACTTAACCGGCGGAAAAAGATTTTTTGAAAAAATCCCTAAACCCCGGGGTCACAATTTCAGCAAAAATCTGAATTTCGGGAATTCAGTCAAATATGGTGCCAAATGTTTGCAAATGCTCCCCTGAAAGTTTTGGCAGTCGAAACAGAAGGCTTTTTATCACAGGACAAGAAATCAGCCCTGAAAAACTTAACTGGCGGAAAACGATATTTTGAAAAAATCCCTCAGCCCCGGGGTCACAATTTCAGCAAAAATCTGACTTTTGCCAATTCAGTCAAATATGGTGCCAAATGTTTGCAAATGCTCCCCTGAAAGTTTTGGCAGTCGATACAGAAGGCTTTTTATCACAGGACAAGAAATCAGCCCTGAAAAACTTAACCGGCGGAAAAAGATATTTTGAAAAAATCCCTCAGCCCCGGGGTCACTATTTCAGCAAAAATCTGACTTTTGCCAATTCAGTCAAATATGGTGCCAAATGTTTGCAAATGCTCCCCTGAAAGTTTTGGCAGTCGATACAGAAGGCTTTTTATCACAGGACAAGAAATCAGCCGTGAAAAACTTAACCTGCGGAAAAAGATTTTTTGCAAAAATCCCTAAGCCCCGGGGTCACAATTTCAGCAAAAATCTGACTTTCGGGAATTCAGTCAAATATGGTGCCAAATGTTTGCAAATGCTCCCCTGAAAGTTTTGGCAGTCGAAACAGAAGGCTTTTTATCACAGGACAAGAAATCAGCCCTGAAAAACTTAACTGGCGGAAAACGATATTTTGAAAAAATCCCTCAGCCCCGGGGTCACAATTTCAGCAAAAATCTGACTTTTGCCAATTCAGTCAAATATGGTGCCAAATGTTTGCAAATGCTCCCCTGAAAGTTTTGGCAGTCGATACAGAAGGCTTTTTATCACAGGACAAGAAATCAGCCCTGAAAAACTTAACCGGCGGAAAAAGATTTTGAAAAAATCCCTAAGCCCCGGGGTCACAATTTCAGCAAAAATCTGACTTTCGGGAATTCAGTCAAATATGGTGCCAAATGTTTGCAAATGCTCCCCTGAAAGTTTTGGCAGTCGAAACAGAAGGCTTTTTATCACAGGACAAGAAATCAGCCCTGAAAAACTTAACCGGCGGAAAAAGATTTTTTGAAAAAATCCCTAAGCCCCGGGGTCACAATTTCAGCAAAAATCTGACTTTTGCCAATTCAGTCAAATATGGTGCCAAATGTTTGCAAATGCTCCCCTGAAAGTTTTGGCAGTCGAAACAGATGGCTTTTTATCACAGGACAAGAAATCAGCTGTGAAAAACATAACCGGCGGAAAAATATTTTTTTGAAAAAATTCGTAAGCCCCGGGGTCACAATTTCAGCAAAAATCTGACTTTTGCCAATTCACTCAAAAATGGTGCCAAATGTTTGCAAATGCTCCCCTGAAAGTTTTGGCAGTCGAAACAGAAGGCTTTTTATCACAGGACATGAAATCAGCTGTGAAAAACATAACCGGCGGAAAAAGATTTTTTGAAAAAATCCCTAAGCCCCGGGGTCACAATTTCATCAAAAATCTGACTTTTACCAATTCACTCAAAAATGGTGCCAAACCCTTGCAGATGCTCCCCTGAAAGTTTTGGCAGTCGATACAGAAGGTTTTTTATCACAGCACAAGAAATCAGCCCTGAAAAACTTAACCGAAGGAAAAAGATATTTTGAAAAAATCCCTAAGCCCCGGGGTCACAATTTCATCAAAAATCTGACTTTTACCAATTCACTCAAAAATGGTGCCAAATGTTTGCCAATGCTCCCCTGAAAGTTTTGGCAGTCGAAACAGAAGGCTTTTTATCACAGGACAAGAAATCAGCCCTGAAAAACTTAACCGGCGGAAAAAGATTTTTTGCAAAAATCCCTAAGCCCCGGGGTCACAATTTCAGCAAAAATCTGACTTTTGCCAATTCAGTCAAATATGGTGCCAAATGTTTGCAAATGCTCCCCTGAAAGTTTTGGCAGTCGAAACAGATGGCTTTTTTTCACAGGACAAGAAATCAGCCCTGAAAAACTTAACCGGCGGAAAAAGATATTTTGAAAAAATCCCTCAGCCCCGGGGTCACAATTTCAGCAAAAATCTGACTTTTGCCAATTCAGTCAAATATGGTGCCAAATGTTTGCAAATGCTCCCCTGAAAGTTTTGGCAGTCGATACAGAAGGCTTTTTATCACAGGACAAGAAATCCGCCCTGAAAAACTTAACCGGCGGAAAAAGATATTTTGAAAAAATCCCTAAGCCCCGGGGTCACAATTTCAGCAAAAATCTGACTTTTGCCAATTCAGTCAAATATGGTGCCAAATGTTTGCAAATGCTCCCCTGAAAGTTTTGGCAGTCGATACAGAAGGCTTTTTATCACAGGACAAGAAATCAGCCCTGAAAAACTTAACCGGCGGAAAAAGATTTTGAAAAAATCCCTAAGCCCCGGGGTCACAATTTCAGCAAAAATCTGACTTTCGGGAATTCAGTCAAATATGGTGCCAAATGTTTGCAAATGCTCCCCTGAAAGTTTTGGCAGTCGAAACAGAAGGCTTTTTATCACAGGACAAGAAATCAGCCCTGAAAAACTTAACCGGCGGAAAAAGATATTTTCAAAAAATCCCTAAGCCCCGGGGTCACAATTTCAGCAAAAATCTGACTTTTGCCAATTCAGTCAAATATGGTGCCAAATGTTTGCAAATGCTCCCCTGAAAGTTTTGGCAGTCGAAACAGATGGCTTTTTATCACAGGACAAGAAATCAGCCCTGAAAAACTTAACCGGCGGAAAAAGATTTTTTGAGAAAATCCCTAAGCCCTGGGGTCACAATTTCATCAAAAAAATGACTTTTGCCAATTCACTCAAAAATGGTGCCAAACCCTTGCAAATGCTCCCCTGAAAGTTTTGGCAGTCAATACAGAAGGCTTTTTATCACAGGACATGAAATCAGCTGTGAAAAACATAACCGGCGGAAAAAGATTTTTTGCAAAAATCCCTAAGCCCCAGGGTCACAATTTCAGCAAAAATCTGACTTTCGGGAATTCAGTCAAATATGGTGCCAAATGTTTGCAAATGCTCCCCTGAAAGTTTTGGCAGTCGAAACAGATGGCTTTTTTTCACAGGACAAGAAATCAGCCCTGAAAAACTTAACCGGCGGAAAAAGATATTTTGAAAAAATCCCTCAGCCCCGGGGTCACAGTTTCAGCAAATATCTGACTTTTGCCAATTCAGTCAAATATGGTGCCAAATGTTTGCAAATGCTCCCCTGAAAGTTTTGGCAGTCGATACAGAAGGCTTTTTATCACAGGACAAGAAATCAGCCCTGAAAAACTTAACCGGCGGAAAAAGATTTTTTGAAAAAATCCCTAAGCCCCGGGGTCACAATTTCAGCAAAAATCTGACTTTCGGGAATTCAGTCAAATATGGTGCCAAATGTTTGCAAATGCTCCCCTGAAAGTTTTGGCAGTCGAAACAGAAGGCTTTTTATCACAGGACAAGAAATCAGCCCTGAAAAACTTAACTGGCGGAAAACGATATTTTGAAAAAATCCCTCAGCCCCGGGGTCACAATTTCAGCAAAAATCTGACTTTTGCCAATTCAGTCAAATATGGTGCCAAATGTTTGCAAATGCTCCCCTGAAAGTTTTGGCAGTCGATACAGAAGGCTTTTTATCACAGGACAAGAAATCAGCCCTGAAAAACTTAACCGGCGGAAAAAGATTTTGAAAAAATCCCTAAGCCCCGGGGTCACAATTTCAGCAAAAATCTGACTTTCGGGAATTCAGTCAAATATGGTGCCAAATGTTTGCAAATGCTCCCCTGAAAGTTTTGGTAGTCGAAACAGAAGGCTTTTTATCACAGGACAAGAAATCAGCCCTGAAAAACTTAACCGGCGGAAAAAGATATTTTGAAAAAATCCCTAAGCCCCGGGGTCACAATTTCAGCAAAAATCTGACTTTTGCCAATTCAGTCAAATATGGTGCCAAATGTTTGCAAATGCTCCCCTGAAAGTTTTGGCAGTCGAAACAGATGGCTTTTTATCACAGGACAAGAAATCAGCTGTGAAAAACATAACCGGCGGAAAAATATTTTTTTGAAAAAATCCCTAAGCCCCGGGGTCACAATTTCAGCAAAATCTGACTTTTGCCAATTCACTCAAAAATGGTGCCAAATGTTTGCCAATGCTCCCCTGAAAGTTTTGGCAGTCGAAACAGAAGGCTTTTTATCACAGGACATGAAATCAGCTGTGAAAAACATAACCGGCGGAAAAAGATTTTTTGAAAAAAACCCTAAGCCCCGGGGTCACAATTTCATCAAAAATCTGACTTTTGCCAATTCACTCAAAAATGGTGCCACACCCTTGCAGATGCTCCCCTGAAAGGTTTGGCAGTCGATACAGAAGGCTTTTTATCACAGGACATGAAATCAGCTGTGAAAAACTTAACCGGCGGAAAAAGATTTTTTGAAAAAATCCCTAAGCCCCGGGGTCACAATTTCATCAAAAATCTGACTTTTGCCAATTCACTCAAAAATGGTGCCAAATGTTTGCAAATGCTCCCCTGAAAGTTTTGGCAGTCGATACAGAAGGCTTTTTATCACAGGACATGAAATCAGCTGTGAAAAACATAACCGGCGGAAAAAGATATTTTGAAAAAATCCCTAAGCCCCGGGGTCACAATTTCAGCAAAAATCTGACTTTTGCCAATTCACTCAAAAATGGTGCCAAACCCTTGCAAATGCTCCCCTGAACGTTTTGGCAGTCGAAACAGAAGGCTTTTTATCACAGGACAAGAAATCAGCCCTGAAAAACTTAACCGGCAGAAAAAGATTTTTTTGAAAAAATCCCTAAGCCCCGGGGTCACAATTTCAGCAAAAATCTGACTTTTGCCAATTCACTCAAAAATGGTGCCAAACCCTTGCAAATGCTCCCCTGAAAGGTTTGGCAGTCGATACAGAAGGCTTTTTATCACAGGACATGAAATCTGCCCTGAAAAACTTAACCGGCGGAAAAAGATTTTTTGAAAATATCCCTAAGCCCCGGGGTCACAATTTCATCAAAAATCTGACTTTTGCCAATTCACTCAAAAATGGTGCCAAATGTTTGCAAATGCTCCCCTGAAAGTTTTGGCAGTCGAAACAGATGGCTTTTAATCACAGGACAAGAAATCAGCTGTGAAAAACATAACCGGCGGAAAAATATTTTTTTGAAAAAATCCGTAAGCCCCGGGGTCACAATTTCAGCAAAAATCTGACTTTTGCCAATTCACTCAAAAATGGTGCCAAATGTTTGCAAATGCTCCCCTGAAAGTTTTGGCAGTCGAAACAGAAGGCTTTTTATCACAGGACATGAAATCAGCTGTGAAAAACATAACCGGCGGAAAAAGATTTTTTGAAAAAATCCCTAAGCCCCGGGGTCACAATTTCATCAAAAATCTGACTTTTACCAATTCACTCAAAAATGGTGCCAAACCCTTGCAGATGCTCCCCTGAAAGTTTTGGCAGTCGATACAGAAGGTTTTTTATCACAGCACAAGAAATCAGCCCTGAAAAACTTAACCGAAGGAAAAAGATATTTTGAAAAAATCCCTAAGCCCCGGGGTCACAATTTCATCAAAAATCTGACTTTTACCAATTCACTCAAAAATGGTGCCAAATGTTTGCCAATGCTCCCCTGAAAGTTTGGGCAGTCGAAACAGAAGGCTTTTTATCACAGGACAAGAAATCAGCCCTGAAAAACTTAACCGGCGGAAAAAGATTTTTTGCAAAAATCCCTAAGCCCCGGGGTCACAATTTCAGCAAAAATCTGACTTTTGCCAATTCAGTCAAATATGGTGCCAAATGTTTGCAAATGCTCCCCTGAAAGTTTTGGCAGTCGAAACAGATGGCTTTTTTTCACAGGACAAGAAATCAGCCCTGAAAAACTTAACCGGCGGAAAAAGATATTTTGAAAAAATCCCTCAGCCCCGGGGTCACAATTTCAGCAAAAATCTGACTTTTGCCAATTCAGTCAAATATGGTGCCAAATGTTTGCAAATGCTCCCCTGAAAGTTTTGGCAGTCGATACAGAAGGCTTTTTATCACAGGACAAGAAATCCGCCCTGAAAAACTTAACCGGCGGAAAAAGATATTTTGAAAAAATCCCTAAGCCCCGGGGTCACAATTTCAGCAAAAATCTGACTTTTGCCAATTCAGTCAAATATGGTGCCAAATGTTTGCAAATGCTCCCCTGAAAGTTTTGGCAGTCGATACAGAAGGCTTTTTATCACAGGACAAGAAATCAGCCCTGAAAAACTTAACCGGCGGAAAAAGATTTTGAAAAAATCCCTAAGCCCCGGGGTCACAATTTCAGCAAAAATCTGACTTTCGGGAATTCAGTCAAATATGGTGCCAAATGTTTGCAAATGCTCCCCTGAAAGTTTTGGCAGTCGAAACAGAAGGCTTTTTATCACAGGACAAGAAATCAGCCCTGAAAAACTTAACCGGCGGAAAAAGATATTTTGAAAAAATCCCTAAGCCCCGGGGTCACAATTTCAGCAAAAATCTGACTTTTGCCAATTCAGTCAAATATGGTGCCAAATGTTTGCAAATGCTCCCCTGAAAGTTTTGGCAGTCGAAACAGATGGCTTTTTATCACAGGACAAGAAATCAGCCCTGAAAAACTTAACCGGCGGAAAAAGATTTTTTGAGAAAATCCCTAAGCCCTGGGGTCACAATTTCATCAAAAAAATGACTTTTGCCAATTCACTCAAAAATGGTGCCAAACCCTTGCAAATGCTCCCCTGAAAGTTTTGGCAGTCAATACAGAAGGCTTTTTATCACAGGACATGAAATCAGCTGTGAAAAACATAACCGGCGGAAAAAGATTTTTTGCAAAAATCCCTAAGCCCCGGGGTCACAATTTCAGCAAAAATCTGACTTTTGCCAATTCAGTCAAATATGGTGCCAAATGTTTGCAAATGCTCCCCTGAAAGTTTTGGCAGTCGAAACAGATGGCTTTTTTTCACAGGACAAGAAATCAGCCCTGAAAAACTTAACCGGCGGAAAAAGATATTTTGAAAAAATCCCTCAGCCCCGGGGTCACAGTTTCAGCAAAAATCTGACTTTTGCCAATTCAGTCAAATATGGTGCCAAATGTTTGCAAATGCTCCCCTGAAAGTTTTGGCAGTCGATACAGAAGGCTTTTTATCACAGGACAAGAAATCAGCCCTGAAAAACTTAACCGGCGGAAAAAGATTTTTTGAAAAAATCCCTAAGCCCCGGGGTCACAATTTCAGCAAAAATCTGACTTTCGGGAATTCAGTCAAATATGGTGCCAAATGTTTGCAAATGCTCCCCTGAAAGTTTTGGCAGTCGAAACAGAAGGCTTTTTATCACAGGACAAGAAATCAGCCCTGAAAAACTTAACTGGCGGAAAACGATATTTTGAAAAAATCCCTCAGCCCCGGGGTCACAATTTCAGCAAAAATCTGACTTTTGCCAATTCAGTCAAATATGGTGCCAAATGTTTGCAAATGCTCCCCTGAAAGTTTTGGCAGTCGATACAGAAGGCTTTTTATCACAGGACAAGAAATCAGCCCTGAAAAACTTAACCGGCGGAAAAAGATTTTGAAAAAATCCCTAAGCCCCGGGGTCACAATTTCAGCAAAAATCTGACTTTCGGGAATTCAGTCAAATATGGTGCCAAATGTTTGCAAATGCTCCCCTGAAAGTTTTGGCAGTCGAAACAGAAGGCTTTTTATCACAGGACAAGAAATCAGCCCTGAAAAACTTAACCGGCGGAAAAAGATATTTTGAAAAAATCCCTAAGCCCCGGGGTCACAATTTCAGCAAAAATCTGACTTTTGCCAATTCAGTCAAATATGGTGCCAAATGTTTGCAAATGCTCCCCTGAAAGTTTTGGCAGTCGAAACAGATGGCTTTTTATCACAGGACAAGAAATCAGCTGTGAAAAACATAACCGGCGGAAAAATATTTTTTTGAAAAAATCCCTAAGCCCCGGGGTCACAATTTCAGCAAAATCTGACTTTTGCCAATTCACTCAAAAATGGTGCCAAACGTTTGCCAATGCTCCCCTGAAAGTTTTGGTAGTCGAAACAGATGGCTTTTAATCACAGGACAAGAAATCAGCCCTGAAAGACTTAACCGGCGGAAAAAGATATTTTGAAAAAATCCCTAAGCCCCGGGGTCACAATTTCAGCAAAAATCTGACATTTGCCAATTCACTCAAAAATGGTGCCAAACCCTTGCAAATGCTCCCCTGAAAGTTTTGGCAGTCGAAACAGATGGCTTTTTATCACAGGACAAGAAATCAGCTGTGAAAAACATAACCGGCGGAAAAAGATTTTTTGAAAAAATCCCTAAGCCCCGGGGTCACAATTTCATCAAAAATCTGACTTTTGCCAATTCACTCAAAAATGGTGCCAAATGTTTGCCAATGCTCCCCTGAAAGTTTTGGCAGTCGAAACAGAAGGCTTTTTATCACAGGACATGAAATCAGCTGTGAAAAACATAACCGGCGGAAAAAGATTTTTTGAAAAAAACCCTAAGCCCCGGGGTCACAATTTCATCAAAAATCTGACTTTTGCCAATTCACTCAAAAATGGTGCCAAACCCTTGCAGATGCTCCCCTGAAAGGTTTGGCAGTCGATACAGAAGGCTTTTTATCACAGGACATGAAATCTGCCCTGAAAAACTTAACCGGCGGAAAAAGATTTTTTGAAAAAATCCCTAAGCCCCGGGGTCACAATTTCATCAAAAATCTGACTTTTGCCAATTCACTCAAAAATGGTGCCAAATGTTTGCAAATGCTCCACTGAAAGTTTTGGCAGTCGATACAGAAGGCTTTTTATCACAGGACATGAAATCAGCTGTGAAAAACATAACCGGCGGAAAAAGATATTTTGAAAAAATCCCTAAGCCCCGGGGTCACAATTTCAGCAAAAATCTGACTTTTGCCAATTCACTCAAAAATGGTGCCAAACCCTTGCAAATGCTCCCCTGAACGTTTTGGCAGTCGAAACAGAAGGCTTTTTATCACAGGACAAGAAATCAGCCCTGAAAAACTTAACCGGCAGAAAAAGATTTTTTTGAAAAAATCCCTAAGCCCCGGGGTCACAATTTCAGCAAAAATCTGACTTTTGCCAATTCACTCAAAAATGGTGCCAAACCCTTTCAAATGCTCCCCTGAAAGTTTTGGCAGTCGAAACAGAAGGCTTTTTATCACAGGACATGAAATCAGCTGTGAAAAACATAACCGGCGGAAAAAGATTTTTTGAAAAAAACCCTAAGCCCCGGGGTCACAATTTCATCAAAAATCTGACTTTTGCCAATTCACTCAAAAATGGTGCCAAACCCTTGCAAATGCTCCCCTGAAAGGTTTGGCAGTCGATACAGAAGGCTTTTTATCACAGGACATGAAATCTGCCCTGAAAAACTTAACCGGCGGAAAAAGATTTTTTGAAAATATCCCTAAGCCCCGGGGTCACAATTTCATCAAAAATCTGACTTTTGCCAATTCACTCAAAAATGGTGCCAAATGTTTGCAAATGCTCCCCTGAAAGTTTTGGCAGTCGAAACAGATGGCTTTTAATCACAGGACAAGAAATCAGCCCTGAAAAACGTAACCGGCGGAAAAAGATATTTTGAAAAAATCCCTAAGCCCCGGGGTCACAATTTCAGCAAAAATCTGACTTTTGCCAATTCAGTCAAATATGGTGCCAAATGTTTGCAAATGCTCCCCTGAAAGTTTTGGCAGTCGAAACAGAAGGCTTTTTATCACAGGACATGAAATCATCTGTGAAAAACATAACCGGCGGAAATAGATTTTTTGAAAAATCCCTAAGCCCCGGGGTCACAATTTCAGCAAAAATCTGACTTTTGCCAATTCACTCAAAAATGGTGCCAAATGTGTGCAAATGCTCCCCTGAAAGTTTTGGCAGTCGAAACAGATGGCTTTTAATCACAGGACAAGAAATCAGCCCTGAAAAACTTAACCGGCAGAAAAAGATTTTTTTGAAAAAATCCCTAAGCCCCGGGGTCACAATTTCAGCAAAATCTGACTTTTGCCAATTCACTCAAAAATGGTGCCAAATGTTTGCCAATGCTCCCCTGAAAGGTTTGGCAGTCGAAACAGATGGCTTTTAATCACAGGACAAGAAATCTGCCCTGAAAAACTTAACCGGCGGAAAAAGATATTTTGAAAAAATCCCTAAGCCCCGGAGTCACAATTTCAGCAAAAATCTGACTTTTCCCAATTCACTCAAAAATGGTGCCAAACCCTTGCAAATGCTCCCCTGAAAGTTTTGGCAGTCGAAACAGAAGGCTTATTATCACAGGACAAGAAATCAGCCCTGAAAAACTTAACCGGCGGAAAAAGATTTTTTTGAAAAAATCCCTAAGCCCCGGGGTCACAATTTCATCAAGAATCTGACTTTTGCCAATTCACTCAAAAATGGTTCCAAACCCTTGCAGATGCTCCCCTGAAAGGTTTGGCAGTCGAAACAGATGGCTTTTAATCACAGGACAAGAAATCTGCCCTGAAAAACTTAACCGGCGGAAAAAGATATTTTGAAAAAATCCCTAAGCCCCGGAGTCACAATTTCAGCAAAAATCTGACTTTTCCCAATTCACTCAAAAATGGTGCCAAACCCTTGCAAATGCTCCCCTGAAAGGTTTGGCAGTCGAAACAGAAGGCTTTTTATCACAGGACAAGAAATCTGCCCTGAAAAACTTAACCGGGGGAAAAAGATTTTTTTGAAAAAAACCCTAAGCCCCGGGGTCACAATTTCAGCAAAAATCTGACTTTTGCCAATTCACTCAAAAATGGTGCCAAATGTTTGCCAATGCTCCCCTGAAAGTTTTGGCAGTCGAAACAGAAGGCTTTTAATCACAGGACAAGAAATCAGCCCTGAAAAACTTAACCGGCGGAAAAAGATTTTTTGAAAAAATCCCTAAGCCCCGGGGTCACAATTTCATAAAAAATCTGACTTTTGCCAATTCACTCAAAAATGGTGCCAAACCCTTGCAGATGCTCCCCTGAAAGTTTTGGCAGTCGAAACAGAAGGCTTTTTATCACAGGACAAGAAATCAGCTGTGAAAAACGTAACCGGCGGAAAAAGATTTTTTGAAAAAATCCCTAAGCCCCGGGGTCACAATTTCATCAAAAATCTGACTTTTGCCAATTCACTCAAAAATGGTGCCAAACCCTTGCAAATGCTCCCCTGAAAGGTTTGGCAGTCGATACAGAAGGCTTTTTATCACAGGACATGAAATCTGCCCTGAAAAACTTAACCGGCGGAAAAAGATTTTTTGAAAATATCCCTAAGCCCCGGGGTCACAATTTCATCAAAAATCTGACTTTTGCCAATTCACTCAAAAATGGTGCCAAATGTTTGCAAATGCTCCCCTGAAAGTTTTGGCAGTCGAAACAGATGGCTTTTAATCACAGGACAAGAAATCAGCCCTGAAAAACGTAACCGGCGGAAAAAGATATTTTGAAAAAATCCCTAAGCCCCGGGGTCACAATTTCAGCAAAAATCTGACTTTTGCCAATTCAGTCAAATATGGTGCCAAATGTTTGCAAATGCTCCCCTGAAAGTTTTGGCAGTCGAAACAGAAGGCTTTTTATCACAGGACATGAAATCATCTGTGAAAAACATAACCGGCGGAAATAGATTTTTTGAAAAATCCCTAAGCCCCGGGGTCACAATTTCAGCAAAAATCTGACTTTTGCCAATTCACTCAAAAATGGTGCCAAATGTGTGCAAATGCTCCCCTGAAAGTTTTGGCAGTCGAAACAGATGGCTTTTAATCACAGGACAAGAAATCAGCCCTGAAAAACTTAACCGGCAGAAAAAGATTTTTTTGAAAAAATCCCTAAGCCCCGGGGTCACAATTTCAGCAAAATCTGACTTTTGCCAATTCACTCAAAAATGGTGCCAAATGTTTGCCAATGCTCCCCTGAAAGGTTTGGCAGTCGAAACAGATGGCTTTTAATCACAGGACAAGAAATCTGCCCTGAAAAACTTAACCGGCGGAAAAAGATATTTTGAAAAAATCCCTAAGCCCCGGAGTCACAATTTCAGCAAAAATCTGACTTTTCCCAATTCACTCAAAAATGGTGCCAAACCCTTGCAAATGCTCCCCTGAAAGTTTTGGCAGTCGAAACAGAAGGCTTATTATCACAGGACAAGAAATCAGCCCTGAAAAACTTAACCGGCGGAAAAAGATTTTTTTGAAAAAATCCCTAAGCCCCGGGGTCACAATTTCATCAAGAATCTGACTTTTGCCAATTCACTCAAAAATGGTTCCAAACCCTTGCAGATGCTCCCCTGAAAGGTTTGGCAGTCGAAACAGATGGCTTTTAATCACAGGACAAGAAATCTGCCCTGAAAAACTTAACCGGCGGAAAAAGATATTTTGAAAAAATCCCTAAGCCCCGGAGTCACAATTTCAGCAAAAATCTGACTTTTCCCAATTCACTCAAAAATGGTGCCAAACCCTTGCAAATGCTCCCCTGAAAGGTTTGGCAGTCGAAACAGAAGGCTTTTTATCACAGGACAAGAAATCTGCCCTGAAAAACTTAACCGGGGGAAAAAGATTTTTTTGAAAAAAACCCTAAGCCCCGGGGTCACAATTTCAGCAAAAATCTGACTTTTGCCAATTCACTCAAAAATGGTGCCAAATGTTTGCCAATGCTCCCCTGAAAGTTTTGGCAGTCGAAACAGAAGGCTTTTAATCACAGGACAAGAAATCAGCCCTGAAAAACTTAACCGGCGGAAAAAGATTTTTTGAAAAAATCCCTAAGCCCCGGGGTCACAATTTCATAAAAAATCTGACTTTTGCCAATTCACTCAAAAATGGTGCCAAACCCTTGCAGATGCTCCCCTGAAAGTTTTGGCAGTCGAAACAGAAGGCTTTTTATCACAGGACAAGAAATCAGCTGTGAAAAACGTAACCGGCGGAAAAAGATTTTTTGAAAAAATCCCTAAGCCCCGGGGTCACAATTTCATCAAAAATCTGACTTTTGCCAATTCACTCAAAAATGGTGCCAAATGTTTGCCAATGCTCCCCTGAAAGTTTTGGCAGTCGAAACAGAAGGCTTTTAAACACAGGACAAGAAATCAGCCCTGAAAAACGTAACCGGCGGAAAAAGATTTTTTTGAAAAAATCCCTAAGCCCCGGGGTCACAATTTCAGCAAAAATCTGACTTTTGCCAATTCACTCAAAAATGGTGCCAAATGTTTGCAAATGCTCCCCTGAAAGTTTTGGCAGTCGATACAGAAGGCTTTTTATCACAGGACATGAAATCAGCTGTGAAAAACATAACCGGCGGAAAAAGATTTTTTGAAAAAATCCCTAAGCCCCGGGGTCACAATTTCATCAAAAATCTGACTTTACCAATTCACTCAAAAATGGTGCCAAACCCTTGCAGATTCTCCCATGAAAGCTTTGGCAGTCGAAACAGATGGGTTTTAATCACAGGACAAGAAATCAGCCTTGAAAAACTTAACCGGCGGAAAAAGATATTTTGAAAAAATCCCTAAGCCCCGGGGTCACAATTTCAGCAAAAATCTGACTTTTGCCAATTCACTGAAAAATGGTGCCAAACCCTTGCAAATGCTCCCCTGAACGTTTTGGCAGTCGAAACAGAAGGCTTTTTATCACAGGACAAGAAATCAGCCCTGAAAAACTTAACCGGCAGAAAAAGATTTTTTTGAAAAAATCCCTAAGCCCCGGGGTCACAATTTCAGCAAAATCTGACTTTTGCCAATTCAGTCAAAAATGGTGCCAAATGTTTGCAAATGCTCCCCTGAAAGTTTTGGCAGTCGAAACAGAAGGCTTATTATCACAGGACAAGAAATCAGCCCTGAAAAACTTAACCGGCAGAAAAAGATTTTTTTGAAAAAATCCCTAAGCCCCGGGGTCACAATTTCAGCAAAAATCTGACTTTTGCCAATTCACTCAAAAATGGTGCCAAATGTTTGCCAATGCTCCCCTGAAAGTTTTGGCAGTCGAAACAGAAGGCTTTTTATCACAGGACATGAAATCAGCTGTGAAAAACATAACCGGCGGAAAAAGATTTTTTGAAAAAAACCCTAAGCCCCGGGGTCACAATTTCATCAAAAATCTGACTTTTGCCAATTCACTCAAAAATGGTGCCAAACCCTTGCATATGCTCCCCTGAAAGGTTTGGCAGTCGATACAGAAGGCTTTTTATCACAGGACATGAAATCTGCCCTGAAAAACTTAACCGGCGGAAAAAGATTTTTTGAAAAAATCCCTAAGCCCCGGGGTCACAATTTCATCAAAAATCTGACTTTTGCCAATTCACTCAAAAATGGTGCCAAATGTTTGCAAATGCTCCCCTGAAAGTTTTGGCAGTCGAAACAGATGGCTTTTAATCACAGGACAAGAAATCAGCCCTGAAAAACGTAACCGGCGGAAAAAGATATTTTGAAAAAATCCCTAAGCCCCGGGGTCACAATTTCAGCAAAAATCTGACTTTTGCCAATTCAGTCAAATATGGTGCCAAATGTTTGCAAATGCTCCCCTGAAAGTTTTGGCAGTCGAAACAGAAGGCTTTTTATCACAGGACAAGAAATCAGCTGTGAAAAACATAACCGGCGGAAAAAGATTTTTTGAAAAATCCCTAAGCCCCGGGGTCACAATTTCAGCAAAAATCTGACTTTTGCCAATTCACTCAAAAATGGTGCCAAATGTGTGCAAATGCTCCCCTGAAAGTTTTGGCAGTCGAAACAGATGGCATTTAATAACAGGACAAGAAATCAGCCCTGAAAAACATAACCGGCGGAAAAATATTTTTTTGAAAAAATCCCTAAGCCCCGGGGTCACAATTTCAGCAAAAATCTGACTTTTGCCAATTCACTCAAAAATGGTGCCAAATGTTTGCAAATGCTCCCCTGAAAGTTTTGGCAGTCGATACAGAAGGCTTTTTATCACAGGACATGAAATCAGCTGTGAAAAACATAACCGGCGGAAAAAGATTTTTTGAAAAAATCCCTAAGCCCCGGGGTCACAATTTCATCAAAAATCTGACTTTACCAATTCACTCAAAAATGGTGCCAAACCCTTGCAGATGCTCCCCTGAAAGCTTTGGCAGTCGAAACAGATGGGTTTTAATCACAGGACAAGAAATCAGCCTTGAAAAACTTAACCGGCGGAAAAAGATATTTTGAAAAAATCCCTAAGCCCCGGGGTCACAATTTCAGCAAAAATCTGACTTTTGCCAATTCACTCAAAAATGGTGCCAAACCCTTGCAAATGCTCCCCTGAACGTTTTGGCAGTCGAAACAGAAGGCTTTTTATCACAGGACAAGAAATCAGCCCTGAAAAACTTAACCGGCAGAAAAAGATTTTTTTGAAAAAATCCCTAAGCCCCGGGGTCACAATTTCAGCAAAATCTGACTTTTGCCAAGTCACTCAAAAATGGTGCCAAATGTTTGCCAATGCTCCCCTGAAAGTTTTGGCAGTTGAAACAGAAGGCTTATTATCACAGGACATGAAAGCAGCTGTGAAAAACATAACCGGCGGAAAAAGATTTTTTGAAAAAATCCCTAAGCCCCGGGGTCACAAGTTCATCAAAAATCTGACTTTTGCCAATTCACTCAAAAATGGTGCCAAACCCTTGCAGATGCTCCCCTGAAAGGTTTGGCAGTCGAAACAGATGGCTTTTAATCACAGGACAAGAAATCTTCCCTGAAAAACTTAACCGGCGGAAAAAGATATTTTGAAAAAATCCCTAAGCCCCGGGGTCACAATTTCAGCAAAAATCTGACTTTTGCCACTTCACTCAAAAATGGTGCCAAACCCTTGCAAATGCTCCCCTGAAAGTTTTGGCAGTCGAAACAGAAGGCTTATTATCACAGGACAAGAAATCAGCCCTGAAAAACTTAACCGGCGGAAAAAGATATTTTGAAAAAATCCCTAAGCCCCGGGGTCACAATTTCAGCAAAAATCTGACTTTTGCCAATTCACTCAAAAATGGTGCCAAACCCTTGCAAATGCTCCCCTGAAAGTTTTGGCAGTCGAAACAGAAGGCTTTTTATCACAGGACAAGAAATCAGCCCTGAAAAACTTAACCGGCGGAAAAAGATTTTTTTGAAAAAATCCCTAAGCCCCGGGGTCACAATTTCAGCAAAAATCTGACTTTTGCCAATTCAATCAAAAATGGTGCCAAACCCTTGCAAATGCTCCCCTGAAAGTTTTGGCAGTCGAAACAGATGGCTTTTAATCACAGGACAAGAAATCAGCCCTGAAAAACTTAACCGGCGGAAAAAGATATTTTGAAAAAATCCCTAAGCCCCAGGGTCACAATTTCATCAAAAATCTGACTTTTGCCGATTCACTCAAAAATGGTGCCAAACCCTTGCAGATGCTCCCCTGAAAGTTTTGGCAGTCGAAACAGAAGGCTTTTTATCACAGGACAAGAAATCTGCCCTGAAAAACTTAACCGGCGGAAAAAGATATTTTGAAAAAATCCCTAAGCCCCGGGGTCACAATTTCAGCAAAAATCTGACTTTTGCCAATTCACTCAAAAATGGTGCCAAACCCTTGCAAATGCTCCCCTGAAAGTTTTGGCAGTCGAAACAGAAGGCTTATTATCACAGGACAAGAAATCAGCCCTGAAAAACTTAACCGGCGGAAAAAGATATTTTGAAAAAATCCCTAAGCCCCGGGGTCACAATTTCAGCAAAAATCTGACTTTTGCCAATTCACTCAAAAATGGTGCCAAATGTTTGCAAATGCTCCCCTGAAAGTTTTGGCAGTCGATACAGAAGGCTTTTTATCACAGGACATGAAATCAGCTGTGAAAAACATAACCGGCGGAAAAAGATTTTTTGAAAAAATCCCTAAGCCCCGGGGTCACAATTTCATCAAAAATCTGACTTTACCAATTCACTCAAAAATGGTGCCAAACCCTTGCAGATGCTCCCCTGAAAGCTTTGGCAGTCGAAACAGATGGGTTTTAATCACAGGACAAGAAATCAGCCTTGAAAAACTTAACCGGCGGAAAAAGATATTTTGAAAAAATCCCTGAGCCCCGGGGTCACAATTTCAGCAAAAATCTGACTTTTGCCAATTCACTCAAAAATGGTGCCAAACCTTGCAAATGCTCCCCTGAACGTTTTGGCAGTCGAAACAGAAGGCTTTTTATCACAGGACAAGAAATCAGCCCTGAAAAACTTAACCGGCAGAAAAAGATTTTTTTGAAAAAATCCCTAAGCCCCGGGGTCACAATTTCAGCAAAATCTGACTTTTGCCAATTCACTCAAAAATGGTGCCAAATGTTTGCCAATGCTCCCCTGAAAGTTTTGGTATTCGAAACAGATGGCTTTTAATCACAGGACAAGAAATCAGCCCTGAAAAACTTAACCGGTGGAAAAAGGTTTTTTTGAAAAAATCCCTAAGCCCCGGGGTCACAATTTCAGCAAAAATCTGACTTTTGCCAATTCACTCAAAAATGGTGCCAAACCCTTTCAAATGCTCCCCTGAAAGTTTTGGCAGTCGAAACAGAAGGCTTTTTATCACAGGACATGAAATCAGCTGTGAAAAACATAACCGGCGGAAAAAGATTTTTTGAAAAAAACCCTAAGCCCCGGGGTCACAATTTCATCAAAAATCTGACTTTTGCCAATTCACTCAAAAATGGTGCCAAACCCTTGCATATGCTCCCCTGAAAGGTTTGGCAGTCGATACAGAAGGCTTTTTATCACAGGACATGAAATCTGCCCTGAAAAACTTAACCGGCGGAAAAAGATTTTTTGAAAAAATCCCTAAGCCCCGGGGTCACAATTTCATCAAAAATCTGACTTTTGCCAATTCACTCAAAAATGGTGCCAAATGTTTGCAAATGCTCCCCTGAAAGTTTTGGCAGTCGAAACAGATGGCTTTTAATCACAGGACAAGAAATCAGCCCTGAAAAACGTAACCGGCGGAAAAAGATATTTTGAAAAAATCCCTAAGCCCCGGGGTCACAATTTCAGCAAAAATCTGACTTTTGCCAATTCAGTCAAATATGGTGCCAAATGTTTGCAAATGCTCCCTTGAAAGTTTTGGCAGTCGAAACAGAAGGCTTTTTATCACAGGACATGAAATCAGCTGTGAAAAACATAACCGGCGGAAAAAGATTTTTTGAAAAATCCCTAAGCCCCGGGGTCACAATTTCAGCAAAAATCTGACTTTTGCCAATTCACTCAAAAATGGTGCCAAATGTTTGCAAATGCTCCCCTGAAAGTTTTGGCAGTCGAAACAGATGGCTTTTAATCACAGGACAAGAAATCAGCCCTGAAAAACATAACCGGCGGAAAAATATTTTTTTGAAAAAATCCCTAAGCCCCGGGGTCACAATTTCAGCAAAAATCTGACTTTTGCCAATTCACTCAAAAATGGTGCCAAATGTTTGCAAATGCTCCCCTGAAAGTTTTGGCAGTCGATACAGAAGGCTTTTTATCACAGGACATGAAATCAGCCTTGAAAAACATAACCGGCCGAAAAAGATTTTTTGAAAAAATCCCTAAGCCCCGGGGTCACAATTTCATCAAAAATCTGACTTTACCAATTCACTCAAAAATGGTGTCAAACCCTTGCAGATGCTCCCCTGAAAGCTTTGGCAGTCGAAACAGATGGGTTTTTATCACAGGACATGAAATCAGCTGTGAAAAACTTAACCGGCGGAAAAAGATATTTTGAAAAAATCCCTAAGCCCCGGGGTCACAATTTCAGCAAAATCTGACTTTTGCCAATTCACTCAAAAATGGTGCCAAACGTTTGCCAATGCTCCCCTGAAAGTTTTGGTAGTCGAAACAGATGGCTTTTAATCACAGGACAAGAAATCAGCCCTGAAAAACTTAACCGGCGGAAAAAGATATTTTGAAAAAATCCCTAAGCCCCGGGGTCACGATTTCAGCAAAAATCTGACTTTTGCCAATTCACTCAAAAATGGTGCCAAACCCTTGCAAATGCTCCCCTGAACGTTTTGGCAGTCGAAACAGAAGGCTTTTTATCACAGGACAAGAAATCAGCCCTGAAAAACTTAACCGGCAGAAAAAGATTTTTTTGAAAAAATCCCTAAGCCCCGGGGTCACAATTTCAGCAAAATCTGACTTTTGCCAATTCACTCAAAAATGGTGCCAAATGTTTGCCAATGCTCCCCTGAAAGTTTTGGTATTCGAAACAGATGGCTTTTAATCACAGGACAAGAAATCAGCCCTGAAAAACTTAACCGGTGGAAAAAGGTTTTTTTGAAAAAATCCCTAAGCCCCGGGGTCACAATTTCAGCAAAAATCTGACTTTTGCCAATTCACTCAAAAATGGTGCCAAACCCTTTCAAATGCTCCCCTGAAAGTTTTGGCAGTCGAAACAGAAGGCTTTTTATCACAGGACATGAAATCAGCTGTGAAAAACATAACCGGCGGAAAAAGATTTTTTGAAAAAAACCCTAAGCCCCGGGGTCACAATTTCATCAAAAATCTGACTTTTGCCAATTCACTCAAAAATGGTGCCAAACCCTTGCATATGCTCCCCTGAAAGGTTTGGCAGTCGATACAGAAGGCTTTTTATCACAGGACATGAAATCTGCCCTGAAAAACTTAACCGGCGGAAAAAGATTTTTTGAAAAAATCCCTAAGCCCCGGGGTCACAATTTCATCAAAAATCTGACTTTTGCCAATTCACTCAAAAATGGTGCCAAATGTTTGCAAATGCTCCCCTGAAAGTTTTGGCAGTCGAAACAGATGGCTTTTAATCACAGGACAAGAAATCAGCCCTGAAAAACGTAACCGGCGGAAAAAGATATTTTGAAAAAATCCCTAAGCCCCGGGGTCACAATTTCAGCAAAAATCTGACTTTTGCCAATTCAGTCAAATATGGTGCCAAATGTTTGCAAATGCTCCCTTGAAAGTTTTGGCAGTTGAAACAGAAGGCTTTTTATCACAGGACATGAAATCAGCTGTGAAAAACATAACCGGCGGAAAAAGATTTTTTGAAAAATCCCTAAGCCCCGGGGTCACAATTTCAGCAAAAATCTGACTTTTGCCAATTCACTCAAAAATGGTGCCAAATGTTTGCAAATGCTCCCCTGAAAGTTTTGGCAGTCGAAACAGATGGCTTTTAATCACAGGACAAGAAATCAGCCCTGAAAAACATAACCGGCGGAAAAATATTTTTTTGAAAAAATCCCTAAGCCCCGGGGTCACAATTTCAGCAAAAATCTGACTTTTGCCAATTCACTCAAAAATGGTGCCAAATGTTTGCAAATGCTCCCCTGAAAGTTTTGGCAGTCGATACAGAAGGCTTTTTATCACAGGACATGAAATCAGCCTTGAAAAACATAACCGGCCGAAAAAGATTTTTTGAAAAAATCCCTAAGCCCCGGGGTCACAATTTCATCAAAAATCTGACTTTACCAATTCACTCAAAAATGGTGCCAAACCCTTGCAGATGCTCCCCTGAAAGCTTTGGCAGTCGAAACAGATGGGTTTTTATCACAGGACATGAAATCAGCTGTGAAAAACTTAACCGGCGGAAAAAGATATTTTGAAAAAATCCCTAAGCCCCGGGGTCACAATTTCAGCAAAATCTGACTTTTGCCAATTCACTCAAAAATGGTGCCAAACGTTTGCCAATGCTCCCCTGAAAGTTTTGGTAGTCGAAACAGATGGCTTTTAATCACAGGACAAGAAATCAGCCCTGAAAAACTTAACCGGCGGAAAAAGATATTTTGAAAAAATCCCTAAGCCCCGGGGTCACGATTTCAGCAAAAATCTGACTTTTGCCAATTCACTCAAAAATGGTGCCAAACCCTTGCAAATGCTCCCCTGAAAGTTTTGGCAGTCGAAACAGAAGGCTTTTTATCACAGGACAAGAAATCAGCCCTGAAAAACTTAACCGGCGGAAAAAGATTTTTTGAAAAAATCCCTAAGCCCCGGGGTCACAATTTCATCAAAAATCTGACTTTTGCCAATTCACTCAAAAATGGTGCCAAACCCTTGCAGATGCTCCCCTGAAAGGTTTGGCAGTCGATACAGAAGGCTTTTTATCACAGGACATGAAATCTGCCCTGAAAAACTTAACCGGCGGAAAAAGATTTTTTGAAAAACTCCCTAAGCCCCGGGGTCACAATTTCATCAAAAATCTGACTTTTGCCAATTCACTCAAAAATGGTGCCAAATGTTTGCAAATGCTCCCCTGAAAGTTTTGGCAGTCGAAACAGAAGGCTTTTTATCACAGGACATGAAATCAGCGGTGAAAAACATAACCGGCGGAAAAAGATTTTTTGAAAAATCCCTAAGCCCCGGGGTCACAATTTCAGCAAAAATCTGACTTTTGCCAATTCACTCAAAAATGGTGCCAAATGTTTGCAAATGCTCCCCTGAAAGTTTTGGCAGTCGAAACAGATGGCTTTTAATCACAGGACAAGAAATCAGCTGTGAAAAACATAACCGGCGGAAAAATATTTTTTTGAAAAAATCCCTAAGCCCCGGGGTCACAATTTCAGCAAAAAATCTGACTTTTGCCAATTCACTCAAAAATGGTGCCAAACGTTTGCAAATGCTCCCCTGAAAGTTTTGGCAGTCGATACAGAAGGCTTTTTATCACAGGACAAGAAATCAGCCCTGAAAAACGTAACCGGCGGAAAAAGATATTTTGAAAAAATCCCTAAGCCCCGGGGTCACAATTTCATCAAAAATCTGACTTTTGCCAATTCACTCAAAAATGGTGCCAAACCCTTGCAAATGCTCCCCCGAAAGTTTTCGCAGTCGAAACAGAAGGCTTTTTATCACAGGACAAGAAATCAGCCCTGAAAAACTTAACCGGCGGAAAAAGATTTTTTTGAAAAAATCCCTAAGCCCCGGGGTCACAATTTCAGCAAAATCTGACTTTTGCCAATTCACTCAAAAATGGTGCAAAACCCTTGCAAATGCTCCCCTGAAAGTTTTGGCAGTCGAAACAGATGGCTTTTAATCACAGGACAAGAAATCAGCCCTGAAAAACTTAACCGGCGGAAAAAGATTTTTTGAAAAATCCCTAAGCCCCGGGGTCACAATTTCAACAAAAATCTGACTTTTGCCAATTCACTCAAAAATGGTGCCAAACCCTGGCAAATGCTCCCCTGAAAGTTTTGGCAGTCGAAACAGATGGCTTTTAATCACAGGACAAGAAATCAGCTGTGAAAAACATAACCGGCGGAAAAATATTTTTTTGAAAAATCCCTAAGCCCCGGGGTCACAATTTCAGCAAAAATCTGACTTTTGCCAATTCACTCAAAAATGGTGCCAAATGTTTGCAAATGCTCCCCTGAAAGTTTTGGCTGTCGATACAGAAGGCTTTTTATCACAGGACATGAAATCAGCTGTGAAAAACATAACCGGCGGAAAAAGATTTTTTGAAAAAATCCCTAAGCCCCGGGGTCACAATTTCATCAAAAATCTGACTTTTGCCAATTCACTCAAAAATGGTGCCAAACCCTTGCAGATGCTCCCCTGAAAGGTTTGGCAGTCGATACAGAAGGCTTTTTATCACAGGACGTGAAATCTGCCCTGAAAAACTTAACGGGCGGAAAAAGATTTTTTGAAAAAATCCCTAAGCCCCGGGGTCACAATTTCAGCAAAAATCTGACTTTTGCCAATTCACTCAAAAATGGTGCCAAACGTTTGAAAATGCTCCCCTGAAAGTTTTGGCAGTTAAAACAGAAGGCTTATTATCACAGGACAAGAAATCAGCCCTGAAAAACTTAACCGGCGGAAAAAGATTTTTTGAAAAAATCCCCAAGCCCCGGGGTCACAATTTCAGCAAAAATCTGACTTTTGCCAATTCACTCAAAAATGGTGCCAAACCCTTGCAGATGCTTCCCTGAAAGGTTTGGCAGTCGAAACAGATGGGTTTTAATCACAGGACAAGGAATCAGCCCTGAAAAACTTAACCGGCGGAAAAAGATATTTTGAAAAAATCCCTAAGCCCCAGGGTCACAATTTCAGCAAAAATCTGACTTTTGCCAATTCACTCAAAAATGGTGCCAAACCCTTGCAAATGCTCCCCTGAAAGTTTTGGCAGTCGAAACAGAAGGCTTATTATCACAGGACAAGAAATCAGCCCTGAAAAACTTAACCGGCGGAAAAAGGTTTTTTTGAAAAAATCCCTAAGCCCCGGGGTCACAATTTCAGCAAAAATCTGACTTTTGCCAATTCACTCAAAAATGGTGCCAAATGTTTGCCAATGCTCCCCTGAAAGTTTTGGCAGTCGAAACAGAAGGCTTTTTATCACAGGACATGAAATCAGCTGTGAAAAACATAACCGGCGGAAAAAGATTTTTTGGAAAAAAACCCTAAGCCCCGGGGTCACAATTTCATCAAAAATCTGACTTTTGCCAATTCACTCAAAAATGGTGCCAAACCCTTGCATATGCTCCCCTGAAAGTTTTGGCAGTCGATACAGAAGGCTTTTTATCACAGGACATGAAATCTGCCCTGAAAAACTTAACCGGCGGAAAAAGATTTTTTGAAAAAATCCCTAAGCCCCGGGGTCACAATTTCATCAAAAATCTGACTTTTGCCAATTCACTCAAAAATGGTGCCAAATGTTTGCAAATGCTCCCCTGAAAGGTTTGGCAGTCGATACAGAAGGCTTTTTATCACAGGACATGAAATCTGCCCTGAAAAACTTAACCGGCGGAAAAAGATTTTTTGAAAAAATCCCTAAGCCCCGGGGTCACAATTTCATCAAAAATCTGACTTTTGCCAATTCACTCAAAAATGGTGCCAAATGTTTGCAAATGCTCCCCTGAAAGTTTTGGCAGTCGAAACAGATGGCTTTTAATCACAGGACAAGAAATCAGCCCTGAAAAACGTAACCGGTGGAAAAAGATATTTTGAAAAAATCCCTAAGCCCCGGGGTCACAATTTCAGCAAAAATCTGACTTTTGCCAATTCACTCAAAAATGGTGCCAAATGTTTGCAAATGCTCCCCTGAAAGTTTTGGCAGTTGAAACAGATGGCTTTTAATCACAGGACAAGAAATCAGCTGTGATAAACATAACCGGCGGAAAAATATTTTTTTGAAAAAATCCCTAAGCCCCGGGGTCACAATTTCAGCAAAAATCTGACTTTTGCCAATTCACTCAAAAATGGTGCCAAATGTTTGCAAATGCTCCCCTGAAAGTTTTGGCAGTCGATACAGAAGGCTTTTTATCACAGGACATGAAATCAGCTGTGAAAAACATAACCGGCGGAAAAAGATTTTTTGAAAAAATCCCTAAGCCCCGGGGTCACAATTTCAGCAAAAATCTGACTTTTGCCAATTCACTCAAAAATGGTGCCAAACGTTTGCAAATGCTCCCCTGAAAGTTTTGGCAGTCGAAACAGAAGGCTTATTATCACAGGACAAGAAATCAGCCCTGAAAAACTTAACCGGCGGAAAAAGATTTTTTGAAAAAATCCCCAAGCCCCGAGGTCACAATTTCAGCAAAAATCTGACTTTTGCCAATTCACTCAAAAATGGTGCCAAACCCTTGCAGATGCTCCCCTGAAAGGTTTGGCAGTCGAAACAGATGGGTTTTAATCACAGGACAAGAAATGAGCCCTGAAAAACTTAACCGGCGGAAAAAGATATTTTGAAAAAATCCCTAAGCCCCGAGGTCACAATTTCAGCAAAAATCTGACTTTTGCCAATTCACTCAAAAATGGTGCCAAACCCTTGCAAATGCTCCCCTGAAAGTTTTGGCAGTCGAAACAGAAGGCTTTTTATCACAGGACAAGAAATCAGCCCTGAAAAACTTAACCGGCGGAAAAAGATTTTTTTGAAAAAATCCCTAAGCCCCGGGGTCACAATTTCAGCAAAATCTGAATTTTGCCAATTCACTCAAAAATGGTGCAAAACCCTTGCAAATGCTCCCCTGAAAGTTTTGGTAGTCGAAACAGATGGCTTTTAATCACAGGACAAGAAATCAGCCCTGAAAAACTTAACCGGCGGAAAAAGATATTTTGAAAAAATCCCTAAGCCCCGGGGTCACAATTTCAGCAAAATCTGACTTTTGCCAATTCACTCAAAAATGGTGCAAAACCCTTGCAAATGCTCCCCTGAAAGTTTTGGTAGTCGAAACAGATGGCTTTTAATCACAGGACAAGAAATCAGCCCTGAAAAACTTAACCGGCGGAAAAAGATATTTTGAAAAAATCCCTAAGCCCCGGGGTCACAATTTCAGCAAAAATCTGACTTTTGCCAATTCACTCAAAAATGGTGCCAAATTTTTGCAAATGCTCCCCTGAAAGTTTTGGCAGTCGAAACAGAAGGCTTATTATCACAAGACAAGAAATCAGCCCTGAAAAACTTAACCGGCGGAAAAAGATTTTTTGAAAAATCCCTAAGCCCCGGGGTCACAATTTCAACAAAAATCTGACTTTTGCCAATTCAATCAAAAATGGTGCCAAATGTTTGCAAATGCTCCCCTGAAAGTTTTGGCAGTCGAAACAGATGGCTTTTAATCACAGGACAAGAAATCAGCTGTGAAAAACATAACCGGCGGAAAAATATTTTTTGAAAAAATCCCTAAGCCCCGGGGTCACAATTTCAGCAAAAATCTGACTTTTGCCAATTCACTTAAAAATGGTGCCAAACCCTTGCAGATGCTCCCGTGAAAGGTTTGGCAGTCGATACAGAAGGCTTTTTATCACAGGACATGAAATCTGCCCTAAAAAACTTAACCGGCGGAAAAAGATTTTTTGAAAAAATCCCTAAGCCCCGGGGTCACAATTTCATCAAAAATCTGACTTTTGCCAATTCACTCAAAAATGGTGCCAAACCCTTGCAGATGCTCCCCTGAAAGTTTTGGCAGTCGAAACAGATGGCTTTTAATCACAGGACAAGAAATCAGCCCTGAAAAACTTAACCGGCGGAAAAAGATTTTTTGAAAAACTCCCTAAGCCCCGGGGTCACAATTTCATCAAAAATCTGACTTTTGCCAATTCACTCAAAAATGGTGCCAAATGTTTTCAAATGCTCCCCTGAAAGTTTTGGCAGTCGAAACAGAAGGCTTTTTATCACAGGACAAGAAATCAGCCCTGAAAAACGTAACCGGCGGAAAAAGATATTTTGAAAAAATCCCTAAGCCCCGGGGCCACAATTTCAACAAAAATCTGACTTTTGCCAATTCACTCAAAAATGGTGCCAAGCCCTTGCAAATGCTCCCCTGAAAGTTTTGGCAGTCGAAAGAGAAGGCTTTTTATCACAGGACATGAAATCAGCGGTGAAAAACGTAACCGGCGGAAAAAGATATTTTGAAAAAATCCCTAAGCCCCGGGGTCACAATTTCAGCAAAAATCTGACTTTTGCCAATTCACTCAAAAATGGTGCCAAATGTTTGCAAATGCTCCCCTGAAAGTTTTGGCAGTCGAAACAGATGGCTTTTAATCACAGGACAAGAAATCAGCTGTGAAAAACATAACCGGCGGAAAAATATTTTTTTGAAAAAATCCCTAAGCCCCGGGGTCACAATTTCAGCAAAAATCTGACTTTTGCCAATTCACTCAAAAATGGTGCCAAATGTTTGCCAATGCTCCCCTGAAAGTTTTGGCAGTCGATACAGAAGGCTTATTATCACAGGACAAGAAATCAGCCCTGAAAAACTTAACCGGCGGAAAAAGATTTTTTTGAAAAAATCCCTAAGCCCCGGGGTCACAATTTCAGCAAAATCTGACTTTTGCCAATTCACTCAAAAATGGTGCCAAACCCTTGCAAATGCTCCCCTGAAAGGTTTGGCAGTCGATACAGAAGGCTTTTTATCACAGGACGTGAAATCTGCCCTGAAAAACTTAACGGGCGGAAAAAGATTTTTTGAAAAAATCCCTAAGCCCCGGGGTCACAATTTCAGCAAAAATCTGACTTTTGCCAATTCACTCAAAAATGGTGCCAAACGTTTGCAAATGCTCCCCTGAAAGTTTTGGCAGTCAAAACAGAAGGCTTATTATCACAGGACAAGAAATCAGCCCTGAAAAACTTAACCGGCGGAAAAAGATTTTTTGAAAAAATCCCCAAGCCCCGGGGTCACAATTTCAGCAAAAATCTGACTTTTGCCAATTCACTCAAAAATGGTGCCAAACCCTTGCAGATGCTCCCCTGAAAGGTTTGGCAGTCGAAACAGATGGGTTTTAATCACAGGACAAGGAATCAGCCCTGAAAAACTTAACCGGCGGAAAAAGATATTTTGAAAAAATCCCTAAGCCCCGGGGTCACAATTTCAGCAAAAATCTGACTTTTGCCAATTCACTCAAAAATGGTGCCAAACCCTTGCAAATGCTCCCCTGAAAGTTTTGACAGTCGAAACAGTAGGCTTTTTATCACAGGACAAGAAATCAGCCCTGAAAAACTTAACCGGCGGAAAAATATTTTTTTGAAAAAATCCCTAAGCCCTGGGGTCACAATTTCAGCAAAATCTGACTTTTGCCAATTCACTCAAAAATGGTGCCAAATGTTTGCCAATGCTCCCCTGAAAGTTTTGGTAGTCGAAACAGATGGCTTTTAATCACAGGACAAGAAATCAGCCCTGAAAAACTTAACCGGCGGAAAAAGATATTTTGAAAAAATCCCTAAGCCCCGGGGTCACAATTTCAGCAAAAATCTGACTTTTGCCAATTCACTCAAAAATGGTGCCAAATGTTTGCCAATGCTCCCCTGAAAGTTTTGGCAGTCGAAACAGAAGGCTTTTTATCACAGGACATGAAATCAGCTGTGAAAAACATAACCGGCGGAAAAAGATTTTTTGGAAAAAAACCCTAAGCCCCGGGGTCACAATTTCATCAAAAATCTGACTTTTGCCAATTCACTCAAAAATGGTGCCAAACCCTTGCATATGCTCCCCTGAAAGGTTTGGCAGTCGATACAGAAGGCTTTTTATCACAGGACATGAAATCTGCCCTGAAAAACTTAACCGGCGGAAAAAGATTTTTTGAAAAAATCCCTAAGCCCCGGGGTCACAATTTCATCAAAAATCTGACTTTTGCCAATTCACTCAAAAATGGTGCCAAATGTTTGCAAATGCTCCCCTGAAAGTTTTGGCAGTCGAAACAGATGGCTTTTAATCACAGGACAAGAAATCAGACCTGAAAAACGTAACCGGTGGAAAAAGATATTTTGAAAAAATCCCTAAGCCCCGGGGTCACAATTTCAGCAAAAATCTGACTTTTGCCAATTCACTCAAAAATGGTGCCAAATGTTTGCCAATGCTCCCCTGAAAGTTTTGGCAGTCGAAACAGAAGGCTTTTTATCACAGGACATGAAATCAGCTGTGAAAAACATAACCGGCGGAAAAAGATTTTTTGGAAAAAAACCCTAAGCCCCGGGGTCACAATTTCAGCAAAAATCTGACTTTTGCCAATTCACTCAAAAATGGTGCCAAACCCTTGCAGATGCTCCCCTGAAAGGTTTGGCAGTCGAAACAGATGGGTTTTAATCACAGGACAAGAAATCAGCCCTGAAAAACTTAACCGGCGGAAAAAGATATTTTGAAAAAATCCCTAAGCCCCGGGGTCACAATTTCAGCAAAAATCTGACTTTTGCCAATTCACTCAAAAATGGTGCCAAACGTTTGCAAATGCTCCCCTGAAAGGTTTGGCAGTCGAAACAGATGGGTTTTAATCACAGAACAAGAAATCAGCCCTGAAAAACTTAACCGGCGGAAAAAGATATTTTGAAAAAATCCCTAAGCCCCGGGGTCACAATTTCAGCAAAAATCTGACTTTTGCCAATTCACTCAAAAATGGTGCCAAACCCTTGCAAATGCTCCCCTGAAAGTTTTGGCAGTCGAAACAGAAGGCTTTTTATCACAGGACAAGAAATCAGCCCTGAAAAACTTAACCGGCGGAAAAAGATTTTTTTGAAAAAATCCCTAAGCCCCGGGGTCACAATTTCAGCAAAATCTGACTTTTGCCAATTCACTCAAAAATGGTGCAAAACCCTTGCAAATGCTCCCCTGAAAGTTTTGGTAGTCGAAACAGATGGCTTTTAATCACAGGACAAGAAATCAGCCCTGAAAAACTTAACCGGCGGAAAAAGATATTTTGAAAAAATCCCTAAGCCCCGGGGTCACAATTTCAGCAAAAATCTGACTTTTGCCAATTCACTCAAAAATGGTGCCAAATTTTTGCAAATGCTCCCCTGAAAGTTTTGGCAGTCGAAACAGAAGGCTTATTATCACAAGACAAGAAATCAGCCCTGAAAAACTTAACCCGCGGAAAAAGATTTTTTGAAAAATCCCTAAGCCCCGGGGTCACAATTTCAACAAAAATCTGACTTTTGCCAATTCAATCAAAAATGGTGCCAAATGTTTGCAAATGCTCCCCTGAAAGTTTTGGCAGTCGAAACAGATGGCTTTTAATCACAGGACAAGAAATCAGCTGTGAAAAACATAACCGGCGGAAAAATATTTTTTTGAAAAAATCCCTAAGCCCCGGGGTCACAATTTCAGCAAAAATCTGACTTTTGCCAATTCACTCAAAAATGGTGCCAAATGTTTGCAAATGCTCCCCTGAAAGTTTTGGCAGTCGATACAGAAGGCTTTTTATCACAGGACATGAAATCAGCTGTGAAAAACATAACCGGCGGAAAAAGATTTTTTGAAAAAATCCCTAAGCCCCGGGGTCACAATTTCATCAAAAATCTGACTTTTGCCAATTCACTCAAAAATGGTGCCAAACCCTTGCAGATGCTCCCCTGAAAGGTTTGGCAGTCGATACAGAAGGCTTTTTATCACAGGACATGAAATCTGCCCTGAAAAACTTAACCGGCGGAAAAAGATTTTTTGAAAAAATCCCTAAGCCCCGGGGTCACAATTTCAGCAAAAATCTGACTTTTGCCAATTCACTCAAAAATGGTGCCAAACGTTTGCAAATGCTCCCCTGAAAGTTTTGGCAGTCAAAACAGAAGGCTTATTATCACAGGACAAGAAATCAACCCTGAAAAACTTAACCGGCGGAAAAAGATATTTTGAAAAAATCCCTAAGCCCTGGGGTCACAATTTCAGCAAAATGACTTAGGGAAAAAATCCCTAAGTCACAATTTCAGCAAAAATCTGACTTTTGCCAATTCACTCAAAAATGGTGCCAAATGTTTGCCAATGCTCCCCTGAAAGTTTTGGCAGTCGAAACAGAAGGCTTTTTATCACAGGACATGAAATCAGCTGTGAAAAACATAATCGGCGGAAAAAGATTTTTTGAAAAAAACCCTAAGCCCCGGGGTCACAATTTCATCAAAAATCTGACTTTTGCCAATTCACTCAAAAATGGTGCCAAACCCTTGCATATGCTCCCCTGAAAGGTTTGGCAGTCGATACAGAAGGCTTTTTATCACAGGACATGAAATCTGCCCTGAAAAACTTAACCGGCGGAAAAAGATTTTTTGAAAAAAACCCTAAGCCCCGGGGTTACAATTTCATCAAAAATCTGACTTTTGCCAATTCACTCAAAAATGGTGCCAAATGTTTGCCAATGCTCCCCTGAAAGTTTTGGCAGTCGAAACAGAAGGCTTTTTATCACAGGACATGAAATCAGCTGTGAAAAACATAACCGGCGGAAAAGGGATTTTTTGAAAACATCCCTAAGCCCCGGGGTCACAATTTCATAAAAAATCTGACTTTTGCCAATTCACTCAAAAATGGTGCCAAACCCTTGCAGATGCTCCCCTGAAAGGTTTGGCAGTCAAAACAGAAGGCTTATTATCACAGGACAAGAAATCAGCCCTGAAAAACTTAACCGGCGGAAAAAGATATTTTGAAAAAATCCCTAAGCCCCGGGGTCACAATTTCAGCAAAAATCTGACTTTTGCCAATTCACTCAAAAATGGTGCCAAACCCTTGCAAATGCTCCCCTGAAAGTTTTGACAGTCGAAACAGTAGGCTTTTTATCACAGGACAAGAAATCAGCCCTGAAAAACTTAACCGGCGGAAAAATATTTTTTTGAAAAAATCCCTAAGCCCTGGGGTCACAATTTCAGCAAAATCTGACTTTTGCCAATTCACTCAAAAATGGTGCCAAATGTTTGCCAATGCTCCCCTGAAAGTTTTGGTAGTCGAAACAGATGGCTTTTAATCACAGGACAAGAAATCAGCCCTGAAAAACTTAACCGGCGGAAAAATATATTTTGAAAAAATCCCTAAGCCCCGGGGTCACAATTTCAGCAAAAATCTGACTTTTGCCAATTCACTCAAAAATGGTGCCAAACCCTTGCAAATGCTCCCCTGAAAGTTTTGGCAGTCGAAACAGAAGGCTTATTATCACAGGACAAGAAATCAGCCCTGAAAAACTTAACCGGCGGAAAAAGGTTTTTTTGAAAAAATCCCTAAGCCCCGGGGTCACAATTTCAGCAAAAATCTGACTTTTGCCAATTCACTCAAAAATGGTGCCAAATGTTTGCCAATGCTCCCCTGAAAGTTTTGGCAGTCGAAACAGAAGGCTTTTTATCACAGGACATGAAATCAGCTGTGAAAAACATAATCGGCGGAAAAAGATTTTTTGAAAAAAACCCTAAGCCCCGGGGTCACAATTTCATCAAAAATCTGACTTTTGCCAATTCACTCAAAAATGGTGCCAAACCCTTGCATATGCTCCCCTGAAAGTTTTGGCAGTCGATACAGAAGGCTTTTTATCACAGGACATGAAATCTGCCCTGAAAAACTTAACCGGCGGAAAAAGATTTTTTGAAAAAAACCCTAAGCCCCGGGGTTACAATTTCATCAAAAATCTGACTTTTGCCAATTCACTCAAAAATGGTGCCAAATGTTTGCCAATGCTCCCCTGAAAGTTTTGGCAGTCGAAACAGAAGGCTTTTTATCACAGGACATGAAATCAGCTGTGAAAAACATAACCGGCGGAAAAGGGATTTTTTGAAAACATCCCTAAGCCCCGGGGTCACAATTTCATAAAAAATCTGACTTTTGCCAATTCACTCAAAAATGGTGCCAAACCCTTGCAGATGCTCCCCTGAAAGGTTTGGCAGTCGATACAGAAGGCATTTTATCACAGGACATGAAATCTGCCCTGAAAAACTTAACCGGCGGAAAAAGATTTTTTGAAAAAATCCCTAACCCCTGGGGTCACGATTTCAGCAAAAATCTGACTTTTGCCAATTCACTCAAAAATGGTGCCAAACCCTTGCAGATGCTCCCCTGAAAGGTTTGGCAGTCGAAACAGAAGGCTTTTTATCACAGGACAAGAAATCAGCCCTGAAAAACTTAACCGGCGGAAAAAGATTTTTTTGAAAAAATCCCTAAGCCCCGGGGTCACAATTTCAGCAAAATCTGACTTTTCCCAATTCACTCAAAAATGGTGCCAAACGTTTGCCAATTCTCCACTGAAAGTTTTGGTAGTCGAAACAGATGGCTTTTAATCACAGGACAAGAAATCAGCCCTGAAAAACTTAACCGGCGGAAAAAGATATTTTGAAAAAATCCCTAAGCCCCGGGGTCACAATTTCAGCAAAAATCTGACTTTTGCCAATTCACTCAAAAATGGTGCCAAACCCTTGCAAATGCTCCCCTGAAAGTTTTGGCAGTCGAAACAGAAGGCTTTTTATCACAGGACAAGAAATCAGCCCTGAAAAACTTAACCGGCGGAAAAAGATTTTTTTGAAAAAATCCCTAAGCCAAGGGGTCACAATTTCAGCAAAAATCTGACTTTTGCCAATTCACACAAAAATGGTGCCAAACCCTTGCAAATGCTCCCCTGAAAGTTTTGGTAGTCGAAACAGAAGGCTTTTTATCACAGGACAAGAAATCAGCTGTGAAAAACATAACCGGCGGAAAAAGATTTTTTGAAAAAATCCCTAAGCCCCGGGGTCACAATTTCATCAAAAATCTGACTTTTGCCAATTCACTCAAAAATGCTGCCAAACCCTTTCAGATGCTCCCCTGAAAGGTTTGGCAGTCGATACAGAAGGCTTTTTATCACAGGACATGAAATCTGCCCTGAAAAACTTAACCGGCGGAAAAAGATTTTTTGAAAAACTCCCTAAGCCCCGGGGTCACAATTTCATCAAAAATCTGACTTTTGCCAATTCACTCAAAAATGGTGCCAAATGTTTGCAAATGCTCCCCTGAAAGTTTTGGCAGTCGAAACAGATGGCTTTTAATCACAGGACAAGAAATCAGCCCTGAAAAACATAACCGGCGGAAAATTTTTTTTTGAAAAAATCCCTAAGCCCCGGGGTCACAATTTCATCAAAAATCTGACTTTTGCCAATTCACTCAAAAATGGTGCCAAACCCTTGCAGATGCTCCCCTGAAAGGTTTGGCAGTCGAAACAGAAGGCTTTTTATCACAGGACAAGAAATCAGCCCTGAAAAACTTAACCGGCGGAAAAAGATTTTTTTGAAAAAATCCCTAAGCCCCGGGGTCACAATTTCAGCAAAATCTGACTTTTGCCAATTCACTCAAAAATGGTTCCAAACGTTTGCCAATTCTCCACTGAAAGTTTTGGTAGTCGAAACAGATGGCTTTTAATCACAGGACAAGAAATCAGCCCTGAAAAACTTAACCGGCGGAAAAAGATATTTTGAAAAAATCCCTAAGCCCCGGGGTCACAATTTCAGCAAAAATCTGACTTTTGCCAATTCACTCAAAAATGGTGCCAAACCCTTGCAAATGCTCCCCTGAAAGTTTTGGCAGTCGAAACAGAAGGCTTTTTATCACAGGACAAGAAATCAGCTGTGAAAAACATAACCGGCGGAAAAAGATTTTTTGAAAAAATCCCTAAGCCCCGGGGTCACAATTTCAGCAAAAATCTGACTTTTGCCAATTCACTCAAAAATGCTGCCAAACCCTTGCAGATGCTCCCCTGAAAGGTTTGGCAGTCGATACAGAAGGCTTTTTATCACAGGACATGAAATCTGCCCTGAAAAACTTAACCGGCGAAAAAAGATTTTTTGAAAAACTCCCTAAGCCCCAGGGTCACAATTTCATCAAAAATCTGACTTTTGCCAATTCACTCAAAAATGGTGCCAAATGTTTGCAAATGCTCCCCTGAAAGTTTTGGAAGTCGAAACAGATGGCTTTTAATCACAGGACAAGAAATCAGCCCTGAAAAACATAACCGGCGGAAAATTTTTTTTTGAAAAAATCCCTAAGCCCCGGGGTCACAATTTCATCAAAAATCTGACTTTTGCCAATTCACTCAAAAATGGTGCCAAACCCTTGCAGATGCTCCCCTGAAAGGTTTGGCAGTCGATACAGAAGGCTTTTTATCACAGGACATGAAATCTGCCCTGAAAAACTTAACCGGCGGAAAAAGATTTTTTGAAAAAATCCCTAAGCCCCGGGGTCACAATTTCATCAAAAATCTGACTTTTGCCAATTCACTCAAAAATGGTGCCAAATGTTTGCAAATGCTCCCCTGAAAGTTTTGGCAGTCGAAACAGATGGCTTTTAATCACAGGACAAGAAATCAGCCCTGAAAAACTTAACCGGCGGAAAAAGATATTTTGAAAAAATCCCTAAGCCCCGGGGTCACAATTTCAGCAAAAATCTGACTTTTGCCAATTCACTCAAAAATGGTGCCAAATGTTTGCCAATGCTCCCCTGAAAGTTTTGGTAGTCGAAACAGATGGCTTTTTATCACAGGACATGAAATCTGCCCTGAAAAACTTAACCGGCGGAAAAAGATTTTTTGAAAAAATCCCTAACCCCTGGGGTCACAATTTCAGCAAAAATCTGACTTTTACCAATTCACTCAAAAATGGTGCCAAATGTTTGCAAATGCTCCCCTGAAAGTTTTGGCAGTCGAAACAGATGGCTTTTAATCACAGGACAAGAAATCAGCCCTGAAAAACTTAACCGGCGGAAAAAGATATTTTGAAAAAATCCCTAAGCCCCGGGGTCACAATTTCAGCAAAAATCTGACTTTTGCCAATTCACTCAAAAATGGTGCCAAACCCTTGCAGATGCTCCCCTGAAAGGTTTGGCAGTCGATACAGAAGGCTTTTTATCACAGGACATGAAATCTGCCCTGAAAAACTTAACCGGCGGAAAAAGATTTTTTGAAAAAATCCCTAAGCCCCGGGGTCACAATTTCATCAAAAATCTGACTTTTGCCAATTCACTCAAAAATGGTGCCAAATGTTTGCAAATGCTCCCCTGAAAGTTTTGGCAGTCGAAACAGATGGCTTTTAATCACAGGACAAGAAATCAGCCCTGAAAAACTTAACCGGCGGAAAAAGATATTTTGGAAAAATCCCTAAGCCCCGGGGTCACAATTTCAGCAAAAATCTGACTTTTGCCAATTCACTCAAAAATGGTGCCAAATGTTTGCCAATGCTCCCCTGAAAGTTTTGGTAGTCGAAACAGAAGGCTTTTTATCACAGGACATGAAATCTGCCCTGAAAAACTTAACCGGCGGAAAAAGATTTTTTGAAAAAATCCCTAACCCCTGGGGTCACAATTTCAGCAAAAATCTGACTTTTACCAATTCACTCAAAAATGGTGCCAAATGTTTGCAAATGCTCCCCTGAAAGTTTTGGCAGTCGAAACAGATGGCTTTTAATCACAGGACAAGAAATCAGCCCTGAAAAACTTAACCGGCGGAAAAAGATATTTTGAAAAAATCCCTAAGCCCCGGGGTCACAATTTCAGCAAAAATCTGACTTTTGCCAATTCACTCAAAAATGGTGCCAAACCCTTGCAAATGCTCCCCTGAAAGTTTTGGCAGTCGAAACAGATGGCTTTTAATCACAGGACAAGAAATCAGCCCTGAAAAACTTAACCGGCAGAAAAAGATATTTTGAAAAAATCCCTAAGCCCCGGGGTCACAATTTTATCAAAAATCTGACTTTTGCCAATTCAGTCAAATATGGTGCCAAATGTTTGCAAATGCTCCCCTGAAAGTTTTGGTAGTCGAAACAGATGGCTTTTAATCACAGGACAAGAAATCAGCCCTGAAAAACTTAACCGGCGGAAAAAGATATTTTGAAAAAATCCCTAAGCCCCGGGGTCACAATTTCATCAAAAATCTGACTTTTGCCAATTCACTCAAAAATGGTGCCAAACCCTTGCAGATGCTCCCCTGAAAGGTTTGGCAGTCGATACAGAAGGCTTTTTATCACAGGACATGAAATCTGCCCTGAAAAACTCAACCGGCGGAAAAAGATTTTTTGAAAAAATCCCTAAGCCCCGGGGTCACAATTTCATCAAAAATCTGACTTTTGCCAATTCACTCAAAAATGGTGCCAAACCCTTGCAAATGCTCCCCTGAAAGTTTTGGCAGTCGAAACAGATGGCTTTTAATCACAGGACAAGAAATCAGCCCTGAAAAACTTAACCGGCGGAAAAAGATATTTTGAAAAAATCCCTAAGCCCCGGGGTCACAATTTCAGCAAAAATCTGACTTTTGCCAATTCAGTCAAATATGGTGCCAAATGTTTGCAAATGCTCCCCTGAAAGTTTTTGCAGTCGAAAAAATATCTTTTAATCACAGGACATGAAATCAGCCCTGAAAAACTTAACCGGCGGAAAAAGATTTTTTGAAAAAATCCCTAAGCCCCGGGGTCACAATTTCAGCAAAAATCTGACTTTTGCCAATTCACTCAAAAATGGTGCCAAACCCTTGCAAATGCTCCCCTGAAAGTTTTGGCAGTCGAAACAGATGGCTTTTAATCACAGGACAAGAAATCAGCCCTGAAAAACTTAACCGGCGGAAAAAGATATTTTGAAAAAATCCCTAAGCCCCACGGTCACAATTTCATCAAAAATCTGACTTTTGCCAATTCACTCAAAAATGGTGCCAAACCCTTGCAGATGCTCCCCTGAAAGTTTTGGCAGTCGATACAGAAGGCTTTTTATCACAGGACATGAAATCTGCCCTGAAAAACTTAACCGGCGGAAAAAGATTTTTTGAAAAAATCCCTAAGCCCCGGGGTCACAATTTCATCAAAAATCTGACTTTTGCCAATTCACTCAAAAATGGTGCCAAACCCTTGCAAATGCTCCCCTGAAAGTTTTGGCAGTCGAAACAGATGGCTTTTAATCACAGGACAAGAAATCAGCCCTGAAAAACTTAACCGGCGGAAAAAGATATTTTGAAAAAATCCCTAAGCCCCGGGGTCACAATTTCATCAAAAATCTGACTTTTGCCAATTCAGTCAAATATGGGGCCAAATGTTTGCAAATGCTCCCCTGAAAGTTTTTGCAGTCGAAAAAGATCGCTTTTAATCACAGGACATGAAATCAGCCCTGAAAAACTTAACCGGCGGAAAAAGATTTTTTGAAAAAATCCCTAAGCCCCGGGGTCACAATTTCATCAAAAATCTGACTTTTGCCAATTCACTCAAAAATGGTGCCAAACCCTTGCAGATGCTCCCCTGAAAGGTTTGGCAGTCGATACAGAAGGCTTTTTATCACAGGACATGAAATCTGCCCTGAAAAACTCAACCGGCGGAAAAAGTTTTTTTGAAAAAATCCCTAAGCCCCGGGGTCACAATTTCATCAAAAATCTGACTTTTGCCAATTCACTCAAAAATGGTGCCAAACCCTTGCAAATGCTCCCCTGAAAGTTTTGGCAGTCGAAACAGATGGCTTTTAATCACAGGACAAGAAATCAGCCCTGAAAAACTTAACCGGCGGAAAAAGATATTTTGAAAAAATCCCTAAGCCCCACGGTCACAATTTCATCAAAAATCTGACTTTTGCCAATTCACTCAAAAATGGTGCCAAACCCTTGCAGATGCTCCCCTGAAAGTTTTGGCAGTCGATACAGAAGGCTTTTTATCACAGGACATGAAATCTGCCCTGAAAAACTTAACCGGCGGTAAAAGATTTTTTGAAAAAATCCCTAAGCCCCGGGGTCACAATTTCAGCAAAAATCTGACTTTTGCCAATTCACTCAAAAATGGTGCCAAACCCTTGCAAATGCTCCCCTGAAAGTTTTGGCAGTCGAAACAGATGGCTTTTAATCACAGGACAAGAAATCAGCCCTGAAAAACTTAACCGGCGGAAAAAGATATTTTGAAAAAATCCCTAAGCCCCACGGTCACAATTTCATCAAAAATCTGACTTTTGCCAATTCACTCAAAAATGGTGCCAAACCCTTGCAGATGCTCCCCTGAAAGTTTTGGCAGTCGATACAGAAGGCTTTTTATCACAGGACATGAAATCTGCCCTGAAAAACTTAACCGGCGGAAAAAGATTTTTTGAAAAAATCCCTAAGCCCCGGGGTCACAATTTCAGCAAAAATCTGACTTTTGCCAATTCACTCAAAAATGGTGCCAAACCCTTGCAGATGCTCCCCTGAAAGTTTTGGCAGTCGATACAGAAGGCTTTTTATCACAGGACATGAAATCAGCCCTGAAAAACTTAACCGGCGGAAAAAGATTTTTTGAAAAAATCCCTAAGCCCCGGGGTCACAATTTCAGCAAAAATCTGACTTTTGCCAATTCACTCAAAAATGGTGCCAAACCCTTGCAAATGCTCCCCTGAAAGTTTTGGCAGTCGAAACAGATGGCTTTTAATCACAGGACAAGAAATCAGCCCTGAAAAACTTAACCGGCGGAAAAAGATATTTTGAAAAAATCCCTAAGCCCCACGGTCACAATTTCATCAAAAATCTGACTTTTGCCAATTCAGTCAAATATGGGGCCAAATGTTTGCAAATGCTCCCCTGAAAGTTTTTGCAGTCGAAAAAGATCGCTTTTAATCACAGGACATGAAATCAGCCCTGAAAAACTTAACCGGCGGAAAAAGATTTTTTGAAAAAATCCCTAAGCCCCGGGGTCACAATTTCATCAAAAATCTGACTTTTGCCAATTCACTCAAAAATGGTGCCAAACCCTTGCAGATGCTCCCCTGAAAGGTTTGGCAGTCGATACAGAAGGCTTTTTATCACAGGACATGAAATCTGCCCTGAAAAACTCAACCGGCGGAAAAAGATTTTTTGAAAAAATCCCTAAGCCCCGGGGTCACAATTTCATCAAAAATCTGACTTTTGCCAATTCACTCAAAAATGGTGCCAAACCCTTGCAAATGCTCCCCTGAAAGTTTTGGCAGTCGAAACAGATGGCTTTTAATCACAGGACAAGAAATCAGCCCTGAAAAACTTAACCGGCGGAAAAAGATATTTTGAAAAAATCCCTAAGCCCCGGGGTCACAATTTCAGCAAAAATCTGACTTTTGCCAATTCAGTCAAATATGGTGCCAAATGTTTGCAAATGCTCCCCTGAAAGTTTTTGCAGTCGAAACAGATGGCTTTTAATCACAGGACATGAAATCAGCCCTGAAAAACTTAACCGGCGGAAAAAGATTTTTTGAAAAAATCCCTAAGCCCCGGGGTCACAATTTCAGCAAAAATCTGACTTTTGCCAATTCACTCAAAAATGGTGCCAAACCCTTGCAAATGCTCCCCTGAAAGTTTTGGCAGTCGAAACAGATGGCTTTTAATCACAGGACAAGAAATCAGCCCTGAAAAACTTAACCGGCGGAAAAAGATATTTTGAAAAAATCCCTAAGCCCCACGGTCACAATTTCATCAAAAATCTGACTTTTGCCAATTCACTCAAAAATGGTGCCAAACCCTTGCAGATGCTCCCCTGAAAGTTTTGGCAGTCGATACAGAAGGCTTTTTATCACAGGACATGAAATCTGCCCTGAAAAACTTAACCGGCGGAAAAAGATTTTTTGAAAAAATCCCTAAGCCCCGGGGTCACAATTTCAACAAAAATCTGACTTTTGCCAATTCACTCAAAAATGGTGCCAAACCCTTGCAAATGCTCCCCTGAAAGTTTTGGCAGTCGAAACAGATGGCTTTTAATCACAGGACAAGAAATCAGCCCTGAAAAACTTAACCGGCGGAAAAAGATATTTTGAAAAAATCCCTAAGCCCCGGGGTCACAATTTCATCAAAAATCTGACTTTTGCCAATTCACTCAAAAATGGTGCCAAACCCTTGCAGATGCTCCCCTGAAAGTTTTGGCAGTCGATACAGAAGGCTTTTTATCACAGGACATGAAATCTGCCCTGAAAAACTTAACCGGCGGAAAAAGATTTTTTGAAAAAATCCCTAAGCCCCGGGGTCACAATTTCAACAAAAATCTGACTTTTGCCAATTCACTCAAAAATGGTGCCAAACCCTTGCAAATGCTCCCCTGAAAGTTTTGGCAGTCGAAACAGATGGCTTTTAATCACAGGACAAGAAATCAGCCCTGAAAAACTTAACCGGCGGAAAAAGATATTTTGAAAAAATCCCTAAGCCCCGGGGTCACAATTTCATCAAAAATCTGACTTTTGCCAATTCAGTCAAATATGGGGCCAAATGTTTGCAAATGCTCCCCTGAAAGTTTTTGCAGTCGAAAAAGATCGCTTTTAATCACAGGACAGGAAATCAGCCCTGAAAAACTTAACCGGCGGAAAAAGATTTTTTGAAAAAATCCCTAAGCCCCGGGGTCACAATTTCAGCAAAAATCTGACTTTTGCCAATTCACTCAAAAATGGTGCCAAACCCTTGCAAATGCTCCCCTGAAAGTTTTGGCAGTCGAAACAGAAGGCTTATTATCACAGGACAAGAAATCAGCCCTGAAAAACTTAACCGGCGGAAAAAGATTTTTTGAAAAAATCCCCAAGCCCCGGGGTCACAATTTCAGCAAAAATCTGACTTTTGCCAATTCACTCAAAAATGGTGCCAAACCCTTGCAGATGCTCCCCTGAAAGGTTTGGCAGTCGATACAGAAGGCTTTTTATCACAGGACATGAAATCTGCCCTGAAAAACTTAACCGGCGGAAAAAGATTTTTTGAAAAAATCCCTAAGCCCCGGGGTCACAATTTCATCAAAAATCTGACTTTTGCCAATTCACTCAAAAATGGTGCCAAATGTTTGCAAATGCTCCCCTGAAAGTTTTGGCAGTCGAAACAGATGGCTTTTAATCACAGGACAAGAAAACAGCCCTGAAAAACTTAACCGGCGGAAAAAGATTTTTTGAAAAAATCCCTAAGCCCCGGGGTCACAATTTCAGCAAAAATCTGACTTTTGCCAATTCACTCAAAAATGGTGCCAAACCCTTGCAAATGCTCCCCTGAAAGTTTTGGCAGTCGAAACAGAAGGCTTATTATCACAGGACAAGAAATCAGCCCTGAAAAACTTAACCGGCGGAAAAAGATATTTTGAAAAAATCCCTAAGCCCCGGGGTCACAATTTCAGCAAAAATCTGACTTTTGCCAATTCACTCAAAAATGGTGCCAAACCCTTGCAAATGCTCCCCTGAAAGTTTTGGCAGTCAAACAGAAGGCTTATTATCACAGGACAAGAAATCAGCCCTGAAAAACTTAACCGGCGGAAAAATATTTTTTGAAAAAATCCCTAAGCCCCGGGGTCACAATTTCAGCAAAAATCTGACTTTTGCCAATTCACTCAAAAATGGTGCCAAACCCTTGCAAATGCTCCCCTGAAAGTTTTGGCAGTCGAAACAGAAGGCTTATTATCACAGGACATGAAATCTGCCCTGAAAAACTTAACCGGCGGAAAAAGATATTTTGAAAAAATCCCTAAGCCCCGGGGTCACAATTTCAGCAAAAATCTGACTTTTGCCAATTCACTCAAAAATGGTGCCAAATGTTTGCCAATGCTCCCCTGAAAGTTTTGGTAGTCGAAACAGAAGGCTTTTTATCACAGGACATGAAATCTGCCCTGAAAAACTTAACCGGCGGAAAAAGATATTTTGAAAAAATCCCTAAGCCCCGGGGTCACAATTTCAGCAAAAATCTGACTTTTGCCAATTCAGTCAAATATGGTGCCAAATGTTTGCAAATGCTCCCCTGAAAGTTTTGGCAGTCGAAACAGATGGCTTTTAATCACAGGACAAGAAATCAGCCCTGAAAAACTTAACCGGCGGAAAAAGATTTTTTGAAATATCCCTAAGCCCCGGGGTCACAATTTCAGCAAAAATCTGACTTTTGCCAATTCACTCAAAAATGGTGCCAAACCCTTGCAAATGCTCCCCTGAAAGTTTTGGCAGTCGAAACAGATGGCTTTTAATCACAGGACAAGAAATCAGCCCTGAAAAACTTAACCGGCGGAAAAAGATATTTTGAAAAAATCCCTAAGCCCCACGGTCACAATTTCATCAAAAATCTGACTTTTGCCAATTCACTCAAAAATGGTGCCAAACCCTTGCAGATGCTCCCCTGAAAGTTTTGGCAGTCGATACAGAAGGCTTTTTATCACAGGACATGAAATCTGCCCTGAAAAACTTAACCGGCGGAAAAAGATTTTTTGAAAAAATCCCTAAGCCCCGGGGTCACAATTTCATCAAAAATCTGACTTTTGCCAATTCACTCAAAAATGGTGCCAAACCCTTGCAAATGCTCCCCTGAAAGTTTTGGCAGTCGAAACAGATGGCTTTTAATCACAGGACAAGAAATCAGCCCTGAAAAACTTAACCGGCGGAAAAAGATATTTTGAAAAAATCCCTAAGCCCCGGGGTCACAATTTCATCAAAAATCTGACTTTTGCCAATTCAGTCAAATATGGGGCCAAATGTTTGCAAATGCTCCCCTGAAAGTTTTTGCAGTCGAAAAAGATCGCTTTTAATCACAGGACAGGAAATCAGCCCTGAAAAACTTAACCGGCGGAAAAAGATTTTTTGAAAAAATCCCTAAGCCCCGGGGTCACAATTTCATCAAAAATCTGACTTTTGCCAATTCACTCAAAAATGGTGCCAAACCCTTGCAGATGCTCCCCTGAAAGGTTTGGCAGTCGATACAGAAGGCTTTTTATCACAGGACATGAAATCTGCCCTGAAAAACTTAACCGGCGGAAAAAGATTTTTTGAAAAAATCCCTAAGCCCCGGGGTCACAATTTCAGCAAAAATCTGACTTTTGCCAATTCACTCAAAAATGGTGCCAAACCCTTGCAAATGCTCCCCTGAAAGTTTTGGCAGTCGAAACAGAAGGCTTATTATCACAGGACAAGAAATCAGCCCTGAAAAACTTAACCGGCGGAAAAAGATATTTTGAAAAAATCCCTAAGCCCCGGGGTCACAATTTCAGCAAAAATCTGACTTTTGCCAATTCACTCAAAAATGGTGCCACACCCTTGCAAATGCTCCTCTGAAAGTTTTGGCAGTCGAAACAGAAGGCTTATTATCACAGGACAAGAAATCAGCCCTGAAAAACTTAACCGGCGGAAAAATATTTTTTGAAAAAATCCCTAAGCCCCGGGGTCACAATTTCAGCAAAAATCTGACTTTTGCCAATTCACTCAAAAATGGTGCCAAACCCTTGCAAATGCTCCCCTGAAAGTTTTGGCAGTCGAAACAGAAGGCTTATTATCACAGGACAAGAAATCAGCCCTGAAAAACTTAACCGGCGGAAAAAGATATTTTGAAAAAATCCCTAAGCCCCGGGGTCACAATTTCAGCAAAAATCTGACTTTTGCCAATTCACTCAAAAATGGTGCCAAATGTTTGCCAATGCTCCCCTGAAAGATTTGGTAGTCGAAACAGAAGGCTTTTTATCACAGGACATGAAATCTGCCCTGAAAAACATAACCGGCGGAAAAAGATTTTTTGAAAAAATCCCTAACCACTGGGGTCACAATTTCAGCAAAAATCTGACTTTTGCCAATTCACTCAAAAATGGTGCCAAATGTTTGCAAATGCTCCCCTGAAAGTTTTGGCAGTCGAAACAGATGGCTTTTTATCACAGGACATGAAATCAGCCCTGAAAAACTTAACCGGCGGAAAAAGATTTTTTGAAAAAATCCCTAAGTCCCGGGGTCACAATTTCAGCAAAAATCTGACTTTTGCCAATTCACTCAAAAATGGTGCCAAACCCTTGCAAATGCTCCCCTGAAAGTTTTGGCAGTCGAAACAGATGGCTTTTAATCACAGGACAAGAAATCAGCCCTGAAAAACTTAACCGGCGGAAAAAGATATTTTGAAAAAATCCCTAAGCCCCGGGGTCACAATTTCATCAAAAATCTGACTTTTGCCAATTCACTCAAAAATGGTGCCAAACCCTTGCAGATGCTCCCCTGAAAGGTTTGGCAGTCGAAACAGAAGGCTTTTTATCACAGGACAAGAAATCAGCCCTGAAAAACTTAACCGGCGGAAAAAGATTTTTTGAAAAAATCCCTAAGCCCCGGGGTCACAATTTCAGCAAAAATCTGACTTTTGCCAATTCACTCAAAAATGGTGCCAAACCCTTGCAAATGCTCCCCTGAAAGTTTTGGCAGTCGAAACAGAAGGCTTATTATCACAGGACAAGAAATCAGCCCTGAAAAACTTAACCGGCGGAAAAAGATTTTTTTGAAAAAATCCCTAAGCCCCGGGGTCACAATTTCAGCAAAAATCTGACTTTTGCCAATTCACTCAAAAATGGTGCCAAATGTTTGCCAATGCTCCCCTGAAAGTTTTGGCAGTCGAAACAGAAGGCTTTTTATCACAGGACATGAAATCAGCTGTGAAAAACTTAACCGGCGGAAAAAGATTTCTTGAAAAAATCCCTAAGCCCCGGGGTCACAATTTCAGCAAAAATCTGGCTTTTGCCAATTCAGTCCAATATGGTGCCAAATGTTTGCAAATGCTCCCGTGAAAGTTTTTGCAGTCGAAACAGATGGCTTTTTATCACAGGACATGAAATCAGCCCTGAAAAACTTAACCGGCGGAAAAAGATATTTTGAAAAAATCCCTAAGCCCCGGGGTCACAATTTCAGCAAAAATCTGACTTTTGCCAATTCACTCAAAAATGGTGCCAAACCCTTGCAGATGCTCCCCTGAAAGGTTTGGCAGTCGAAACAGAAGGCTTTTTATCACAGGACAAGAAATCAGCCCTGAAAAACTTAACCGGCGGAAAAAGATTTTTTGAAAAAATCCCTAAGCCCCGGGGTCACAATTTCAGCAAAAATCTGACTTTTGCCAATTCACTCAAAAATGGTGCCAAACCCTTGCAAATGCTCCCCTGAAAGTTTTGGCAGTCGAAACAGAAGGCTTATTATCACAGGACAAGAAATCAGCCCTGAAAAACTTAACCGGCGGAAAAAGATTTTTTTGAAAAAATCCCTAAGCCCCGGGGTCACAATTTCAGCAAAAATCTGACTTTTGCCAATTCACTCAAAAATGGTGCCAAATGTTTGCCAATGCTCCCCTGAAAGTTTTGGCAGTCGAAACAGAAGGCTTTTTATCACAGGACATGAAATCAGCTGTGAAAAACTTAACCGGCGGAAAAAGATTTCTTGAAAAAATCCCTAAGCCCCGGGGTCACAATTTCAGCAAAAATCTGACTTTTGCCAATTCACTCAAAAATGGTGCCAAATGTTTGCCAATGCTCCCCTGAAAGTTTTGGCAGTCGAAACAGAAGGCTTTTTATCACAGGACATGAAATCAGCTGTGAAAAACTTAACCGGCGGAAAAAGATTTCTTGAAAAAATCCCTAAGCCCCGGGGTCACAATTTCAGCAAAAATCTGGCTTTTGCCAATTCAGTCCAATATGGTGCCAAATGTTTGCAAATGCTCCCCTGAAAGTTTTTGCAGTCGAAACAGATGGCTTTTTATCACAGGACATGAAATCAGCCCTGAAAAACTTAACCGGCGGAAAAAGATTTTTTGAAAAAATCCCTAAGCCCCGGGGTCACAATTTCAGCAAAAATCTGACTTTTGCCAATTCACTCAAAAATGGTGCCAAACCCTTGCAGATGCTCCCCTGAAAGGTTTGGCAGTCGAAACAGAAGGCTTTTTATCACAGGACAAGAAATCAGCCCTGAAAAACTTAACCGGCGGAAAAAGATTTTTTGAAAAAATCCCTAAGCCCCGGGGTCACAATTTCAGCAAAAATCTGACTTTTGCCAATTCACTCAAAAATGGTGCCAAACCCTTGCAAATGCTCCCCTGAAAGTTTTGGCAGTCGAAACAGAAGGCTTATTATCACAGGACAAGAAATCAGCCCTGAAAAACTTAACCGGCGGAAAAAGATTTTTTTGAAAAAATCCCTAAGCCCCGGGGTCACAATTTCAGCAAAAATCTGACTTTTGCCAATTCACTCAAAAATGGTGCCAAATGTTTGCCAATGCTCCCCTGAAAGTTTTGGCAGTCGATACAGAAGGCTTTTTATCACAGGACATGAAATCAGCTGTGAAAAACTTAACCGGCGGAAAAAGATTTCTTGAAAAAATCCCTAAGCCCCGGGGTCACAATTTCAGCAAAAATCTGACTTTTGCCAATTCAGTCCAATATGGTGCCAAATGTTTGCAAATGCTCCCCTGAAAGTTTTTGCAGTCGAAACAGAAGGCTTTTTATCACAGGACAAGAAATCAGCCCTGAAAAACTTAACCGGCGGAAAAAGATTTTTTGAAAAAATCCCTAAGCCCCGGGGTCACAATTTCAGCAAAAATCTGACTTTTGCCAATTCACTCAAAAATGGTGCCAAACCCTTGCAAATGCTCCCCTGAAAGTTTTGGCAGTCGAAACAGAAGGCTTATTATCACAGGACAAGAAATCAGCCCTGAAAAACTTAACCGGCGGAAAAAGATATTTTGAAAAAATCCCTAAGCCCCGGGGTCACAATTTCAGCAAAAATCTGACTTTTGCCAATTCACTCAAAAATGGTGCCAAATGTTTGCCAATGCTCCCCTGAAAGTTTTGGTAGTCGAAACAGAAGGCTTTTTATCACAGGACATGAAATCTGCCCTGAAAAACTTAACCGGCGGAAAAAGATTTTTTGAAAAAATCCCTAACCACTGGGGTCACAATTTCAGCAAAAATCTGACTTTTGCCAATTCACTCAAAAATGGTGCCAAATGTTTGCAAATGCTCCCCTGAAAGTTTTGGCAGTCGAAACAGATGGCTTTTAATCACAGGACAAGAAATCAGCCCTGAAAAACTTAACCGGCGGAAAAAGATTTTTTGAAAAAATCCCGAAGACCCGGGGTCACAATTTCAGCAAAAATCTGACTTCTGCCAATTCACTCAAAAATGGTGCCAAACCCTTGCAAATGCTCCCCTGAAAGTTTTGGCAGTCGAAACAGATGGCTTTTTATCACAGGACATGAAATCAGCCCTGAAAAACTTAACCGGCGGAAAAAGATTTTTTGAAAAAATCCCTAAGCCCCGGGGTCACAATTTCAGCAAAAATCTGACTTTTGCCAATTCACTCAAAAATGGTGCCAAACCCTTGCAAATGCTCCCCTGAAAGTTTTGGCAGTCGAAACAGATGGCTTTTAATCACAGGACAAGAAATCAGCCCTGAAAAACTTAACCGGCGGAAAAATATATTTTGAAAAAATCCCTAAGCCCCGGGGTCACAATTTCATCAAAAATCTGACTTTTGCCAATTCACTCAAAAATGGTGCCAAACCCTTGCAGATGCTCCCCTGAAAGGTTTGGCAGTCGAAACAGAAGGCTTTTTATCACAGGACAAGAAATCAGCCCTGAAAAACTTAACCGGCGGAAAAAGATTTTTTGAAAAAATCCCTAAGCCCCGGGGTCACAATTTCAGCAAAAATCTGACTTTTGCCAATTCACTCAAAAATGGTGCCAAACCCTTGCAAATGCTCCCCTGAAAGTTTTGGCAGTCGAAACAGAAGGCTTATTATCACAGGACAAGAAATCAGCCCTGAAAAACTTAACCGGCGGAAAAATATTTTTTTGAAAAAATCCCTAAGCCCCGGGGTCACAATTTCAGCAAAAATCTGACTTTTGCCAATTCACTCAAAAATGGTGCCAAATGTTTGCCAATGCTCCCCTGAAAGTTTTGGCAGTCGAAACAGAAGGCTTTTTATCACAGGACATGAAATCAGCTGTGAAAAACTTAACCGGCGGAAAAAGATTTTTTGAAAAAATCCCTAAGCCCCGGGGTCACAATTTCAGCAAAAATCTGACTTTTGCCAATTCAGTCCAATATGGTGCCAAATGTTTGCAAATGCTCCCCTGAAAGTTTTGGCAGTCGAAACAGATGGCTTTTAATCACAGGACAAGAAATCAGCCCTGAAAAACTTAACCGGCGGAAAAAGATTTTTTGAAAAAATCCCGAAGACCCGGGGTCACAATTTCAGCAAAAATCTGACTTCTGCCAATTCACTCAAAAATGGTGCCAAACCCTTGCAAATGCTCCCCTGAAAGTTTTGGCAGTCGAAACAGATGGCTTTTTATCACAGGACATGAAATCAGCCCTGAAAAACTTAACCGGCGGAAAAAGATTTTTTGAAAAAATCCCTAAGCCCCGGGGTCACAATTTCAGCAAAAATCTGACTTTTGCCAATTCACTCAAAAATGGTGCCAAACCCTTGCAAATGCTCCCCTGAAAGTTTTGGCAGTCGAAACAGATGGCTTTTAATCACAGGACAAGAAATCAGCCCTGAAAAACTTAACCGGCGGAAAAATATATTTTGAAAAAATCCCTAAGCCCCGGGGTCACAATTTCATCAAAAATCTGACTTTTGCCAATTCACTCAAAAATGGTGCCAAACCCTTGCAGATGCTCCCCTGAAAGGTTTGGCAGTCGAAACAGAAGGCTTTTTATCACAGGACAAGAAATCAGCCCTGAAAAACTTAACCGGCGGAAAAAGATTTTTTGAAAAAATCCCTAAGCCCCGGGGTCACAATTTCAGCAAAAATCTGACTTTTGCCAATTCACTCAAAAATGGTGCCAAACCCTTGCAAATGCTCCCCTGAAAGTTTTGGCAGTCGAAACAGAAGGCTTATTATCACAGGACAAGAAATCAGCCCTGAAAAACTTAACCGGCGGAAAAAGATTTTTTTGAAAAAATCCCTAAGCCCCGGGGTCACAATTTCAGCAAAAATCTGACTTTTGCCAATTCACTCAAAAATGGTGCCAAATGTTTGCCAATGCTCCCCTGAAAGTTTTGGCAGTCGAAACAGAAGGCTTTTTATCACAGGACATGAAATCAGCTGTGAAAAACTTAACCGGCGGAAAAAGATTTTTTGAAAAAATCCCTAAGCCCCGGGGTCACAATTTCAGCAAAAATCTGACTTTTGCCAATTCAGTCCAATATGGTGCCAAATGTTTGCAAATGCTCCCCTGAAAGTTTTTGCAGTCGAAACAGATGGCTTTTTATCACAGGACATGAAATCAGCCCTGAAAAACTTAACCGGCGGAAAAAGATTTTTTGAAAAAATCCCTAAGCCCCGGGGTCACAATTTCAGCAAAAATCTGACTTTTGCCAATTCACTCAAAAATGGTGCGAAACCCTTGCAAATGCTCCCCTGAAAGTTTTGGCCGTCGAAACAAATGGCTTTTAATCACAGGACAAGAAATCAGCCCTGAAAAACTTAACCGGCGGAAAAAGATATTTTGAAAAAATCCCTAAGCCCCGGGGTCACAATTTCAGCAAAAATCTGACTTTTGCCAATTCACTCAAAAATGGTGCCAAACCCTTGCAAATGCTCCCCTGAAAGTTTTGGCAGTCGAAACAGAAGGCTTATTATCACAGGACAAGAAATCAGCCCTGAAAAACTTAACCGGCGGAAAAAGATTTTTTTGAAAAAATCCCTAAGCCCCGGGGTCACAATTTCATCAAAAATCTGACTTTTGCCAATTCACTCAAAAATGGTGCCAAATGTTTGCCAATGCTCCCCTGAAAGTTTTGGCAGTCGAAACAGAAGGCTTTTTATCACAGGACAAGAAATCAGCCCTGAAAAACTTAACCGGCGGAAAAAGATATTTTGAAAAAATCCCTAAGCCCCGGGGTCACAATTTCAGCAAAAATCTGACTTTTGCCAATTCACTCAAAAATGGTGCCAAACCCTTGCAAATGCTCCCCTGAAAGTTTTGGCAGTCGAAACAGGAGGCTTATTATCACAGGACAAGAAATCAGCCCTGAAAAACTTAACCGGCGGAAAAAGATTTTTTTGAAAAAATCCCTAAGCCCCCCGGTCACAATTTCAGCAAAAATCTGACTTTTGCCAATTCACTCAAAAATGGTGCCAAATGTTTGCCAATGCTCCCCTGAAAGTTTTGGTAGTCGAAACAGAAGGCTTTTTATCACAGGACATGAAATCTGCCCTGAAAAACTTAACCGGCGGGAAAAGATTTTTTGAAAAAATCCCTAACCCCCGGGGTCACAATTTCAGCAAAAATCTGACTTTTGCCAATTCACTCAAAAATGGTGCCAAACCCTTGCAAATGCTCCCCTGAAAGTTTTGGCAGTCGAAACAGAAGGCTTATTATCACAGGACAAGAAATCAGCCCTGAAAAACTTAACCGGCGGAAAAAGATTTTTTTGAAAAAATCCCTAAGCCCCCCGGTCACAATTTCAGCAAAAATCTGACTTTTGCCAATTCACTCAAAAATGGTGCCAAATGTTTGCCAATGCTCCCCTGAAAGTTTTGGTAGTCGAAACAGAAGGCTTTTTATCACAGGACATGAAATCTGCCCTGAAAAACTTAACCGGCGGAAAAAGATTTTTTGAAAAAATCCCTAACCCCTGGGGTCACAATTTCAGCAAAAATCTGACTTTTGCCAATTCACTCAAAAATGGTGCCAAATGTTTGCAAATGCTCCCCTGAAAGTTTTGGCAGTCGAAACAGATGGCTTTTAATCACAGGACAAGAAATCAGCCCTGAAAAACTTAACCGGCGGAAAAAGATTTTTTGAAAAAATCCCTAAGCCCCGGGGTCACAATTTCAGCAAAAATCTGACTTTTGCCAATTCACTCAAAAATGGTGCCAAACCCTTGCAAATGCTCCCCTGAAAGTTTTGGCAGTCGAAACAGATGGCTTTTAATCACAGGACAAGAAATCAGCCCTGAAAAACTTAACCGGCGGAAAAAGATATTTTGAAAAAATCCCTAAGCCCCGGGGTCACAATTTCATCAAAAATCTGACTTTTGCCAATTCAGTCAAATATGGTGCCAAATGTTTGCAAATGCTCCCCTGAAAGTTTTTGCAGTCGAAACAGATGGCTTTTTATCACAGGACATGAAATCAGCCCTGAAAAACTTAACCGGCGGAAAAAGATTTTTTGAAAAAATCCCTAAGCCCCGGGGTCACAATTTCAGCAAAAATCTGACTTTTGCCAATTCACTCAAAAATGGTGCCAAACCCTTGCAAATGCTCCCCTGAAAGTTTTGGCAGTCGAAACAGATGGCTTTTAATCACAGGACAAGAAATCAGCCCTGAAAAACGTAACCGGCGGAAAAAGATTTTTTGAAAAAATCCCTAAGCCCCGGGGTCACAATTTCAGCAAAAATCTGATTTTTACCAATTCACTCAAAAATGGTGCCAAATGTTTGCAAATGCTCCCCTGAAAGTTTTGGCAGTCGAAACAGAAGGCTTTTTATCACAGGACAAGAAATCAGCCCTGAAAAACTTAACCGGCGGAAAAAGATTTTTTGAAAAAATCCCTAAGCCCCGGGGTCACAATTTCAGCAAAAATCTGACTTTTGCCAATTCACTCAAAAATGGTGCCAAATGTTTGCAAATGCTCCCCTGAAAGTTTTGGCAGTCGAAACAGAAGGCTTTTAATCACAGGACAAGAAATCAGCCCTGAAAAACTTAACCGGCGGAAAAAGATATTTTGAAAAAATCCCTAAGCCCCGGGGTCACAATTTCAGCAAAAATCTGATTTTTACCAATTCACTCAAAAATGGTGCCAAATGTTTGCAAATGCTCCCCTGAAAGTTTTGGCAGTCGAAACAGATGGCTTTTAATCACAGGACAAGAAATCAGCCCTGAAAAACTTAACCGGCGGAAAAAGATATTTTGAAAAAATCCCTAAGCCCCGGGGTCACAATTTCATCAAAAATCTGACTTTTGCCAATTCAGTCAAATATGGTGCCAAATGTTTGCAAATGCTCCCCTGAAAGTTTTTGCAGTCGAAACAGATGGCTTTTTATCACAGGACAAGAAATCAGCCCTGAAAAACTTAACCGGCGGAAAAAGATTTTTTGAAAAAATCCCTAAGCCCCGGGGTCACAATTTCAGCAAAAATCTGACTTTTGCCAATTCACTCAAAAATGGTGCCAAACCCTTGCAAATGCTCCCCTGAAAGTTTTGGCAGTCGAAACAGATGGCTTTTAATCACAGGACAAGAAATCAGCCCTGAAAAACTTAACCGGCGGAAAAATATATTTTGAAAAAATCCCTAAGCCCCGGGGTCACAATTTCATCAAAAATCTGACTTTTGCCAATTCACTCAAAAATGGTGCCAAACCCTTGCAGATGCTCCCCTGAAAGGTTTGGCAGTCGAAACAGAAGGCTTTTTATCACAGGACAAGAAATCAGCCCTGAAAAACTTAACCGGCGGAAAAAGATTTTTTGAAAAAATCCCTAAGCCCCGGGGTCACAATTTCAGCAAAAATCTGACTTTTGCCAATTCACTCAAAAATGGTGCCAAACCCTTGCAAATGCTCCCCTGAAAGTTTTGGCAGTCGAAACAGAAGGCTTATTATCACAGGACAAGAAATCAGCCCTGAAAAACTTAACCGGCGGAAAAAGATTTTTTTGAAAAAATCCCTAAGCCCCGGGGTCACAATTTCAGCAAAAATCTGACTTTTGCCAATTCACTCAAAAATGGTGCCAAATGTTTGCCAATGCTCCCCTGAAAGTTTTGGCAGTCGAAACAGAAGGCTTTTTATCACAGGACATGAAATCAGCTGTGAAAAACTTAACCGGCGGAAAAAGATTTCTTGAAAAAATCCCTAAGCCCCGGGGTCACAATTTCAGCAAAAATCTGGCTTTTGCCAATTCAGTCCAATATGGTGCCAAATGTTTGCAAATGCTCCCGTGAAAGTTTTTGCAGTCGAAACAGATGGCTTTTTATCACAGGACATGAAATCAGCCCTGAAAAACTTAACCGGCGGAAAAAGATTTTTTGAAAAAATCCCTAAGCCCCGGGGTCACAATTTCAGCAAAAATCTGACTTTTGCCAATTCACTCAAAAATGGTGCCAAACCCTTGCAGATGCTCCCCTGAAAGGTTTGGCAGTCGAAACAGAAGGCTTTTTATCACAGGACAAGAAATCAGCCCTGAAAAACTTAACCGGCGGAAAAAGATTTTTTGAAAAAATCCCTAAGCCCCGGGGTCACAATTTCAGCAAAAATCTGACTTTTGCCAATTCACTCAAAAATGGTGCCAAACCCTTGCAAATGCTCCCCTGAAAGTTTTGGCAGTCGAAACAGAAGGCTTATTATCACAGGACAAGAAATCAGCCCTGAAAAACTTAACCGGCGGAAAAAGATTTTTTGAAAAAATCCCTAAGCCCCGGGGTCACAATTTCAGCAAAAATCTGACTTTTGCCAATTCACTCAAAAATGGTGCCAAATGTTTGCAAATGCTCCCCTGAAAGTTTTGGCAGTCGAAACAGAAGGCTTTTTATCACAGGACAAGAAATCAGCCCTGAAAAACTTAACCGGCGGAAAAAGATTTTTTGAAAAAATCCCTAAGCCCCGGGGTCACAATTTCAGCAAAAATCTGACTTTTGCCAATTCACTCAAAAATGGTGCCAAATGTTTGCAAATGCTCCCCTGAAAGTTTTGGCAGTCGAAACAGATGGCTTTTAATCACAGGACAAGAAATCAGCCCTGAAAAACTTAACCGGCGGAAAAAGATATTTTGAAAAAATCCCTAAGCCCCGGGGTCACAATTTCAGCAAAAATCTGATTTTTACCAATTCACTCAAAAATGGTGCCAAATGTTTGCAAATGCTCCCCTGAAAGTTTTGGCAGTCGAAACAGATGGCTTTTAATCACAGGACAAGAAATCAGCCCTGAAAAACTTAACCGGCGGAAAAAGATATTTTGAAAAAATCCCTAAGCCCCGGGGTCACAATTTCATCAAAAATCTGACTTTTGCCAATTCAGTCAAATATGGTGCCAAATGTTTGCAAATGCTCCCCTGAAAGTTTTTGCAGTCGAAACAGATGGCTTTTTATCACAGGACAAGAAATCAGCCCTGAAAAACTTAACCGGCGGAAAAAGATTTTTTGAAAAAATCCCTAAGCCCCGGGGTCACAATTTCAGCAAAAATCTGACTTTTGCCAATTCACTCAAAAATGGTGCCAAACCCTTGCAAATGCTCCCCTGAAAGTTTTGGCAGTCGAAACAGATGGCTTTTAATCACAGGACAAGAAATCAGCCCTGAAAAACTTAACCGGCGGAAAAATATATTTTGAAAAAATCCCTAAGCCCCGGGGTCACAATTTCATCAAAAATCTGACTTTTGCCAATTCACTCAAAAATGGTGCCAAACCCTTGCAGATGCTCCCCTGAAAGGTTTGGCAGTCGAAACAGAAGGCTTTTTATCACAGGACAAGAAATCAGCCCTGAAAAACTTAACCGGCGGAAAAAGATTTTTTGAAAAAATCCCTAAGCCCCGGGGTCACAATTTCAGCAAAAATCTGACTTTTGCCAATTCACTCAAAAATGGTGCCAAACCCTTGCAAATGCTCCCCTGAAAGTTTTGGCAGTCGAAACAGAAGGCTTATTATCACAGGACAAGAAATCAGCCCTGAAAAACTTAACCGGCGGAAAAAGATTTTTTTGAAAAAATCCCTAAGCCCCGGGGTCACAATTTCAGCAAAAATCTGACTTTTGCCAATTCACTCAAAAATGGTGCCAAATGTTTGCCAATGCTCCCCTGAAAGTTTTGGCAGTCGAAACAGAAGGCTTTTTATCACAGGACATGAAATCAGCTGTGAAAAACTTAACCGGCGGAAAAAGATTTCTTGAAAAAATCCCTAAGCCCCGGGGTCACAATTTCAGCAAAAATCTGGCTTTTGCCAATTCAGTCCAATATGGTGCCAAATGTTTGCAAATGCTCCCGTGAAAGTTTTTGCAGTCGAAACAGATGGCTTTTTATCACAGGACATGAAATCAGCCCTGAAAAACTTAACCGGCGGAAAAAGATTTTTTGAAAAAATCCCTAAGCCCCGGGGTCACAATTTCAGCAAAAATCTGACTTTTGCCAATTCACTCAAAAATGGTGCCAAACCCTTGCAAATGCTCCCCTGAAAGTTTTGGCAGTCGAAACAGAAGGCTTATTATCACAGGACAAGAAATCAGCCCTGAAAAACTTAACCGGCGGAAAAAGATTTTTTTGAAAAAATCCCTAAGCCCCGGGGTCACAATTTCATCAAAAATCTGACTTTTGCCAATTCACTCAAAAATGGTGCCAAATGTTTGCCAATGCTCCCCTGAAAGTTTTGGCAGTCGAAACAGAAGGCTTTTTATCACAGGACAAGAAATCAGCCCTGAAAAACTTAACCGGCGGAAAAAGATATTTTGAAAAAATCCCTAAGCCCCGGGGTCACAATTTCAGCAAAAATCTGACTTTTGCCAATTCACTCAAAAATGGTGCCAAACCCTTGCAAATGCTCCCCTGAAAGTTTTGGCAGTCGAAACAGGAGGCTTATTATCACAGGACAAGAAATCAGCCCTGAAAAACTTAACCGGCGGAAAAAGATTTTTTTGAAAAAATCCCTAAGCCCCCCGGTCACAATTTCAGCAAAAATCTGACTTTTGCCAATTCACTCAAAAATGGTGCCAAATGTTTGCCAATGCTCCCCTGAAAGTTTTGGTAGTCGAAACAGAAGGCTTTTTATCACAGGACATGAAATCTGCCCTGAAAAACTTAACCGGCGGGAAAAGATTTTTTGAAAAAATCCCTAACCCCCGGGGTCACAATTTCAGCAAAAATCTGACTTTTGCCAATTCACTCAAAAATGGTGCCAAACCCTTGCAAATGCTCCCCTGAAAGTTTTGGCAGTCGAAACAGAAGGCTTATTATCACAGGACAAGAAATCAGCCCTGAAAAACTTAACCGGCGGAAAAAGATTTTTTTGAAAAAATCCCTAAGCCCCCCGGTCACAATTTCAGCAAAAATCTGACTTTTGCCAATTCACTCAAAAATGGTGCCAAATGTTTGCCAATGCTCCCCTGAAAGTTTTGGTAGTCGAAACAGAAGGCTTTTTATCACAGGACATGAAATCTGCCCTGAAAAACTTAACCGGCGGAAAAAGATTTTTTGAAAAAATCCCTAACCCCTGGGGTCACAATTTCAGCAAAAATCTGACTTTTGCCAATTCACTCAAAAATGGTGCCAAATGTTTGCAAATGCTCCCCTGAAAGTTTTGGCAGTCGAAACAGATGGCTTTTAATCACAGGACAAGAAATCAGCCCTGAAAAACTTAACCGGCGGAAAAAGATTTTTTGAAAAAATCCCTAAGCCCCGGGGTCACAATTTCAGCAAAAATCTGACTTTTGCCAATTCACTCAAAAATGGTGCCAAACCCTTGCAAATGCTCCCCTGAAAGTTTTGGCAGTCGAAACAGATGGCTTTTAATCACAGGACAAGAAATCAGCCCTGAAAAACTTAACCGGCGGAAAAAGATATTTTGAAAAAATCCCTAAGCCCCGGGGTCACAATTTCATCAAAAATCTGACTTTTGCCAATTCAGTCAAATATGGTGCCAAATGTTTGCAAATGCTCCCCTGAAAGTTTTTGCAGTCGAAACAGATGGCTTTTTATCACAGGACAAGAAATCAGCCCTGAAAAACTTAACCGGCGGAAAAAGATTTTTTGAAAAAATCCCTAAGCCCCGGGGTCACAATTTCAGCAAAAATCTGACTTTTGCCAATTCACTCAAAAATGGTGCCAAACCCTTGCAAATGCTCCCCTGAAAGTTTTGGCAGTCGAAACAGATGGCTTTTAATCACAGGACAAGAAATCAGCCCTGAAAAACGTAACCGGCGGAAAAAGATTTTTTGAAAAAATCCCTAAGCCCCGGGGTCACAATTTCAGCAAAAATCTGATTTTTACCAATTCACTCAAAAATGGTGCCAAATGTTTGCAAATGCTCCCCTGAAAGTTTTGGCAGTCGAAACAGAAGGCTTTTTATCACAGGACAAGAAATCAGCCCTGAAAAACTTAACCGGCGGAAAAAGATTTTTTGAAAAAATCCCTAAGCTCCGGGGTCACAATTTCAGCAAAAATCTGACTTTTGCCAATTCACTCAAAAATGGTGCCAAATGTTTGCAAATGCTCCCCTGAAAGTTTTGGCAGTCGAAACAGATGGCTTTTAATCACAGGACAAGAAATCAGCCCTGAAAAACTTAACCGGCGGAAAAAGATATTTTGAAAAAATCCCTAAGCCCCGGGGTCACAATTTCAGCAAAAATCTGATTTTTACCAATTCACTCAAAAATGGTGCCAAATGTTTGCAAATGCTCCCCTGAAAGTTTTGGCAGTCGAAACAGATGGCTTTTAATCACAGGACAAGAAATCAGCCCTGAAAAACTTAACCGGCGGAAAAAGATATTTTGAAAAAATCCCTAAGCCCCGGGGTCACAATTTCATCAAAAATCTGACTTTTGCCAATTCAGTCAAATATGGTGCCAAATGTTTGCAAATGCTCCCCTGAAAGTTTTTGCAGTCGAAACAGATGGCTTTTTATCACAGGACAAGAAATCAGCCCTGAAAAACTTAACCGGCGGAAAAAGATTTTTTGAAAAAATCCCTAAGCCCCGGGGTCACAATTTCAGCAAAAATCTGACTTTTGCCAATTCACTCAAAAATGGTGCCAAACCCTTGCAAATGCTCCCCTGAAAGTTTTGGCAGTCGAAACAGATGGCTTTTAATCACAGGACAAGAAATCAGCCCTGAAAAACTTAACCGGCGGAAAAATATATTTTGAAAAAATCCCTAAGCCCCGGGGTCACAATTTCATCAAAAATCTGACTTTTGCCAATTCACTCAAAAATGGTGCCAAACCCTTGCAGATGCTCCCCTGAAAGGTTTGGCAGTCGAAACAGAAGGCTTTTTATCACAGGACAAGAAATCAGCCCTGAAAAACTTAACCGGCGGAAAAAGATTTTTTGAAAAAATCCCTAAGCCCCGGGGTCACAATTTCAGCAAAAATCTGACTTTTGCCAATTCACTCAAAAATGGTGCCAAACCCTTGCAAATGCTCCCCTGAAAGTTTTGGCAGTCGAAACAGAAGGCTTATTATCACAGGACAAGAAATCAGCCCTGAAAAACTTAACCGGCGGAAAAAGATTTTTTTGAAAAAATCCCTAAGCCCCGGGGTCACAATTTCAGCAAAAATCTGACTTTTGCCAATTCACTCAAAAATGGTGCCAAATGTTTGCCAATGCTCCCCTGAAAGTTTTGGCAGTCGAAACAGAAGGCTTTTTATCACAGGACATGAAATCAGCTGTGAAAAACTTAACCGGCGGAAAAAGATTTCTTGAAAAAATCCCTAAGCCCCGGGGTCACAATTTCAGCAAAAATCTGGCTTTTGCCAATTCAGTCCAATATGGTGCCAAATGTTTGCAAATGCTCCCGTGAAAGTTTTTGCAGTCGAAACAGATGGCTTTTTATCACAGGACATGAAATCAGCCCTGAAAAACTTAACCGGCGGAAAAAGATTTTTTGAAAAAATCCCTAAGCCCCGGGGTCACAATTTCAGCAAAAATCTGACTTTTGCCAATTCACTCAAAAATGGTGCCAAACCCTTGCAGATGCTCCCCTGAAAGGTTTGGCAGTCGAAACAGAAGGCTTTTTATCACAGGACAAGAAATCAGCCCTGAAAAACTTAACCGGCGGAAAAAGATTTTTTGAAAAAATCCCTAAGCCCCGGGGTCACAATTTCAGCAAAAATCTGACTTTTGCCAATTCACTCAAAAATGGTGCCAAACCCTTGCAAATGCTCCCCTGAAAGTTTTGGCAGTCGAAACAGAAGGCTTATTATCACAGGACAAGAAATCAGCCCTGAAAAACTTAACCGGCGGAAAAAGATTTTTTGAAAAAATCCCTAAGCCCCGGGGTCACAATTTCAGCAAAAATCTGACTTTTGCCAATTCACTCAAAAATGGTGCCAAATGTTTGCAAATGCTCCCCTGAAAGTTTTGGCAGTCGAAACAGAAGGCTTTTTATCACAGGACAAGAAATCAGCCCTGAAAAACTTAACCGGCGGAAAAAGATTTTTTGAAAAAATCCCTAAGCCCCGGGGTCACAATTTCAGCAAAAATCTGACTTTTGCCAATTCACTCAAAAATGGTGCCAAATGTTTGCAAATGCTCCCCTGAAAGTTTTGGCAGTCGAAACAGATGGCTTTTAATCACAGGACAAGAAATCAGCCCTGAAAAACTTAACCGGCGGAAAAAGATATTTTGAAAAAATCCCTAAGCCCCGGGGTCACAATTTCAGCAAAAATCTGATTTTTACCAATTCACTCAAAAATGGTGCCAAATGTTTGCAAATGCTCCCCTGAAAGTTTTGGCAGTCGAAACAGATGGCTTTTAATCACAGGACAAGAAATCAGCCCTGAAAAACTTAACCGGCGGAAAAAGATATTTTGAAAAAATCCCTAAGCCCCGGGGTCACAATTTCATCAAAAATCTGACTTTTGCCAATTCAGTCAAATATGGTGCCAAATGTTTGCAAATGCTCCCCTGAAAGTTTTTGCAGTCGAAACAGATGGCTTTTTATCACAGGACAAGAAATCAGCCCTGAAAAACTTAACCGGCGGAAAAAGATTTTTTGAAAAAATCCCTAAGCCCCGGGGTCACAATTTCAGCAAAAATCTGACTTTTGCCAATTCACTCAAAAATGGTGCCAAACCCTTGCAAATGCTCCCCTGAAAGTTTTGGCAGTCGAAACAGATGGCTTTTAATCACAGGACAAGAAATCAGCCCTGAAAAACTTAACCGGCGGAAAAATATATTTTGAAAAAATCCCTAAGCCCCGGGGTCACAATTTCATCAAAAATCTGACTTTTGCCAATTCACTCAAAAATGGTGCCAAACCCTTGCAGATGCTCCCCTGAAAGGTTTGGCAGTCGAAACAGAAGGCTTTTTATCACAGGACAAGAAATCAGCCCTGAAAAACTTAACCGGCGGAAAAAGATTTTTTGAAAAAATCCCTAAGCCCCGGGGTCACAATTTCAGCAAAAATCTGACTTTTGCCAATTCACTCAAAAATGGTGCCAAACCCTTGCAAATGCTCCCCTGAAAGTTTTGGCAGTCGAAACAGAAGGCTTATTATCACAGGACAAGAAATCAGCCCTGAAAAACTTAACCGGCGGAAAAAGATTTTTTTGAAAAAATCCCTAAGCCCCGGGGTCACAATTTCAGCAAAAATCTGACTTTTGCCAATTCACTCAAAAATGGTGCCAAATGTTTGCCAATGCTCCCCTGAAAGTTTTGGCAGTCGAAACAGAAGGCTTTTTATCACAGGACATGAAATCAGCTGTGAAAAACTTAACCGGCGGAAAAAGATTTCTTGAAAAAATCCCTAAGCCCCGGGGTCACAATTTCAGCAAAAATCTGGCTTTTGCCAATTCAGTCCAATATGGTGCCAAATGTTTGCAAATGCTCCCGTGAAAGTTTTTGCAGTCGAAACAGATGGCTTTTTATCACAGGACATGAAATCAGCCCTGAAAAACTTAACCGGCGGAAAAAGATTTTTTGAAAAAATCCCTAAGCCCCGGGGTCACAATTTCAGCAAAAATCTGACTTTTGCCAATTCACTCAAAAATGGTGCCAAACCCTTGCAGATGCTCCCCTGAAAGGTTTGGCAGTCGAAACAGAAGGCTTTTTATCACAGGACAAGAAATCAGCCCTGAAAAACTTAACCGGCGGAAAAAGATTTTTTGAAAAAATCCCTAAGCCCCGGGGTCACAATTTCAGCAAAAATCTGACTTTTGCCAATTCACTCAAAAATGGTGCCAAACCCTTGCAAATGCTCCCCTGAAAGTTTTGGCAGTCGAAACAGAAGGCTTATTATCACAGGACAAGAAATCAGCCCTGAAAAACTTAACCGGCGGAAAAAGATTTTTTTGAAAAAATCCCTAAGCCCCGGGGTCACAATTTCAGCAAAAATCTGACTTTTGCCAATTCACTCAAAAATGGTGCCAAATGTTTGCCAATGCTCCCCTGAAAGTTTTGGCAGTCGAAACAGAAGGCTTTTTATCACAGGACATGAAATCAGCTGTGAAAAACTTAACCGGCGGAAAAAGATTTCTTGAAAAAATCCCTAAGCCCCGGGGTCACAATTTCAGCAAAAATCTGACTTTTGCCAATTCACTCAAAAATGGTGCCAAATGTTTGCCAATGCTCCCCTGAAAGTTTTGGCAGTCGAAACAGAAGGCTTTTTATCACAGGACATGAAATCAGCTGTGAAAAACTTAACCGGCGGAAAAAGATTTCTTGAAAAAATCCCTAAGCCCCGGGGTCACAATTTCAGCAAAAATCTGGCTTTTGCCAATTCAGTCCAATATGGTGCCAAATGTTTGCAAATGCTCCCCTGAAAGTTTTTGCAGTCGAAACAGATGGCTTTTTATCACAGGACATGAAATCAGCCCTGAAAAACTTAACCGGCGGAAAAAGATTTTTTGAAAAAATCCCTAAGCCCCGGGGTCACAATTTCAGCAAAAATCTGACTTTTGCCAATTCACTCAAAAATGGTGCCAAACCCTTGCAGATGCTCCCCTGAAAGGTTTGGCAGTCGAAACAGAAGGCTTTTTATCACAGGACAAGAAATCAGCCCTGAAAAACTTAACCGGCGGAAAAAGATTTTTTGAAAAAATCCCTAAGCCCCGGGGTCACAATTTCAGCAAAAATCTGACTTTTGCCAATTCACTCAAAAATGGTGCCAAACCCTTGCAAATGCTCCCCTGAAAGTTTTGGCAGTCGAAACAGAAGGCTTATTATCACAGGACAAGAAATCAGCCCTGAAAAACTTAACCGGCGGAAAAAGATTTTTTTGAAAAAATCCCTAAGCCCCGGGGTCACAATTTCAGCAAAAATCTGACTTTTGCCAATTCACTCAAAAATGGTGCCAAATGTTTGCCAATGCTCCCCTGAAAGTTTTGGCAGTCGAAACAGAAGGCTTTTTATCACAGGACATGAAATCAGCTGTGAAAAACTTAACCGGCGGAAAAAGATTTCTTGAAAAAATCCCTAAGCCCCGGGGTCACAATTTCAGCAAAAATCTGACTTTTGCCAATTCAGTCCAATATGGTGCCAAATGTTTGCAAATGCTCCCCTGAAAGTTTTTGCAGTCGAAACAGATGGCTTTTTATCACAGGACATGAAATCAGCCCTGAAAAACTTAACCGGCGGAAAAAGATTTTTTGAAAAAATCCCTAAGCCCCGGGGTCACAATTTCAGCAAAAATCTGACTTTTGCCAATTCACTCAAAAATGGTGCCAAACCCTTGCAAATGCTCCCCTGAAAGTTTTGGCAGTCGAAACAGAAGGCTTATTATCACAGGACAAGAAATCAGCCCTGAAAAACTTAACCGGCGGAAAAAGATATTTTGAAAAAATCCCTAAGCCCCGGGGTCACAATTTCAGCAAAAATCTGACTTTTGCCAATTCACTCAAAAATGGTGCCAAATGTTTGCCAATGCTCCCCTGAAAGTTTTGGTAGTCGAAACAGAAGGCTTTTTATCACAGGACATGAAATCTGCCCTGAAAAACTTAACCGGCGGAAAAAGATTTTTGGAAAAAATCCCTAACCACTGGGGTCACAATTTCAGCAAAAATCTGACTTTTGCCAATTCACTCAAAAATGGTGCCAAATGTTTGCAAATGCTCCCCTGAAAGTTTTGGCAGTCGAAACAGATGGCTTTTAATCACAGGACAAGAAATCAGCCCTGAAAAACTTAACCGGCGGAAAAAGATTTTTTGAAAAAATCCCGAAGACCCGGGGTCACAATTTCAGCAAAAATCTGACTTCTGCCAATTCACTCAAAAATGGTGCCAAACCCTTGCAAATGCTCCCCTGAATGTTTTGGCAGTCGAAACAGATGGCTTTTTATCACAGGACATGAAATCAGCCCTGAAAAACTTAACCGGCGGAAAAAGATTTTTTGAAAAAATCCCTAAGCCCCGGGGTCACAATTTCAGCAAAAATCTGACTTTTGCCAATTCACTCAAAAATGGTGCCAAACCCTTGCAAATGCTCCCCTGAAAGTTTTGGCAGTCGAAACAGATGGCTTTTAATCACAGGACAAGAAATCAGCCCTGAAAAACTTAACCGGCGGAAAAATATATTTTGAAAAAATCCCTAAGCCCCGGGGTCACAATTTCATCAAAAATCTGACTTTTGCCAATTCACTCAAAAATGGTGCCAAACCCTTGCAGATGCTCCCCTGAAAGGTTTGGCAGTCGAAACAGAAGGCTTTTTATCACAGGACAAGAAATCAGCCCTGAAAAACTTAACCGGCGGAAAAAGATTTTTTGAAAAAATCCCTAAGCCCCGGGGTCACAATTTCAGCAAAAATCTGACTTTTGCCAATTCACTCAAAAATGGTGCCAAACCCTTGCAAATGCTCCCCTGAAAGTTTTGGCAGTCGAAACAGAAGGCTTATTATCACAGGACAAGAAATCAGCCCTGAAAAACTTAACCGGCGGAAAAATATTTTTTTGAAAAAATCCCTAAGCCCCGGGGTCACAATTTCAGCAAAAATCTGACTTTTGCCAATTCACTCAAAAATGGTGCCAAATGTTTGCCAATGCTCCCCTGAAAGTTTTGGCAGTCGAAACAGAAGGCTTTTTATCACAGGACATGAAATCAGCTGTGAAAAACTTAACCGGCGGAAAAAGATTTTTTGAAAAAATCCCTAAGCCCCGGGGTCACAATTTCAGCAAAAATCTGACTTTTGCCAATTCAGTCCAATATGGTGCCAAATGTTTGCAAATGCTCCCCTGAAAGTTTTTGCAGTCGAAACAGATGGCTTTTTATCACAGGACATGAAATCAGCCCTGAAAAACTTAACCGGCGGAAAAAGATTTTTTGAAAAAATCCCTAAGCCCCGGGGTCACAATTTCAGCAAAAATCTGACTTTTGCCAATTCACTCAAAAATGGTGCCAAACCCTTGCAAATGCTCCCCTGAAAGTTTTGGCCGTCGAAACAAATGGCTTTTAATCACAGGACAAGAAATCAGCCCTGAAAAACTTAACCGGCGGAAAAAGATATTTTGAAAAAATCCCTAAGCCCCGGGGTCACAATTTCAGCAAAAATCTGACTTTTGCCAATTCGCTCAAAAATGGTGCCAAACCCTTGCAAATGCTCCCCTGAAAGTTTTGGCAGTCGAAACAGAAGGCTTATTATCACAGGACAAGAAATCAGCCCTGAAAAACTTAACCGGCGGAAAAAGATTTTTTTGAAAAAATCCCTAAGCCCCGGGGTCACAATTTCATCAAAAATCTGACTTTTGCCAATTCACTCAAAAATGGTGCCAAATGTTTGCCAATGCTCCCCTGAAAGTTTTGGCAGTCGAAACAGAAGGCTTTTTATCACAGGACAAGAAATCAGCCCTGAAAAACTTAACCGGCGGAAAAAGATTTTTTGAAAAAATCCCTAAGCCCCGGGGTCACAATTTCAGCAAAAATCTGACTTTTGCCAATTCACTCAAAAATGGTGCCAAACCCTTGCAAATGCTCCCCTGAAAGTTTTGGCAGTCGAAACAGGAGGCTTATTATCACAGGACAAGAAATCAGCCCTGAAAAACTTAACCGGCGGAAAAAGATTTTTTTGAAAAAATCCCTAAGCCCCCCGGTCACAATTTCAGCAAAAATCTGACTTTTGCCAATTCACTCAAAAATGGTGCCAAATGTTTGCCAATGCTCCCCTGAAAGTTTTGGTAGTCGAAACAGAAGGCTTTTTATCACAGGACATGAAATCTGCCCTGAAAAACTTAACCGGCGGGAAAAGATTTTTTGAAAAAATCCCTAACCCCCGGGGTCACAATTTCAGCAAAAATCTGACTTTTGCCAATTCACTCAAAAATGGTGCCAAACCCTTGCAAATGCTCCCCTGAAAGTTTTGGCAGTCGAAACAGAAGGCTTATTATCACAGGACAAGAAATCAGCCCTGAAAAACTTAACCGGCGGAAAAAGATTTTTTTGAAAAAATCCCTAAGCCCCCCGGTCACAATTTCAGCAAAAATCTGACTTTTGCCAATTCACTCAAAAATGGTGCCAAATGTTTGCCAATGCTCCCCTGAAAGTTTTGGTAGTCGAAACAGAAGGCTTTTTATCACAGGACATGAAATCTGCCCTGAAAAACTTAACCGGCGGAAAAAGATTTTTTGAAAAAATCCCTAACCCCTGGGGTCACAATTTCAGCAAAAATCTGACTTTTGCCAATTCACTCAAAAATGGTGCCAAATGTTTGCAAATGCTCCCCTGAAAGTTTTGGCAGTCGAAACAGATGGCTTTTAATCACAGGACAAGAAATCAGCCCTGAAAAACTTAACCGGCGGAAAAAGATTTTTTGAAAAAATCCCTAAGCCCCGGGGTCACAATTTCAGCAAAAATCTGACTTTTGCCAATTCACTCAAAAATGGTGCCAAACCCTTGCAAATGCTCCCCTGAAAGTTTTGGCAGTCGAAACAGATGGCTTTTAATCACAGGACAAGAAATCAGCCCTGAAAAACTTAACCGGCGGAAAAAGATATTTTGAAAAAATCCCTAAGCCCCGGGGTCACAATTTCATCAAAAATCTGACTTTTGCCAATTCAGTCAAATATGGTGCCAAATGTTTGCAAATGCTCCCCTGAAAGTTTTTGCAGTCGAAACAGATGGCTTTTTATCACAGGACAAGAAATCAGCCCTGAAAAACTTAACCGGCGGAAAAAGATTTTTTGAAAAAATCCCTAAGCCCCGGGGTCACAATTTCAGCAAAAATCTGACTTTTGCCAATTCACTCAAAAATGGTGCCAAACCCTTGCAAATGCTCCCCTGAAAGTTTTGGCAGTCGAAACAGATGGCTTTTAATCACAGGACAAGAAATCAGCCCTGAAAAACGTAACCGGCGGAAAAAGATTTTTTGAAAAAATCCCTAAGCCCCGGGGTCACAATTTCAGCAAAAATCTGATTTTTACCAATTCACTCAAAAATGGTGCCAAATGTTTGCAAATGCTCCCCTGAAAGTTTTGGCAGTCGAAACAGAAGGCTTTTTATCACAGGACAAGAAATCAGCCCTGAAAAACTTAACCGGCGGAAAAAGATTTTTTGAAAAAATCCCTAAGCCCCGGGGTCACAATTTCAGCAAAAATCTGACTTTTGCCAATTCACTCAAAAATGGTGCCAAACCCTTGCAAATGCTCCCCTGAAAGTTTTGGCAGTCGAAACAGATGGCTTTTTATCACAGGACATGAAATCAGCCCTGAAAAACTTAACCGGCGGAAAAAGATTTTTTGAAAAAATCCCTAAGCCCCGGGGTCACAATTTCAGCAAAAATCTGACTTTTGCCAATTCACTCAAAAATGGTGCCAAACCCTTGCAAATGCTCCCCTGAAAGTTTTGGCAGTCGAAACAGATGGCTTTTAATCACAGGACAAGAAATCAGCCCTGAAAAACTTAACCGGCGGAAAAAGATTTTTTGAAAAAATCCCTAAGCCCTGGGGTCACAATTTCAGCAAAAATCTGACTTTTGCCAATTCACTCAAAAATGGTGCCAAATGTTTGCAAATGCTCCCCTGAATGTTTTGGCAGTCGAAACAGAAGGCTTTTTATCACAGGACAAGAAATCTGCCCTGAAAAACTTAACCGGCGGAAAAAGATTTTTTGAAAAAATCCCTAAGCCCCGGGGTCACAATTTCAGCAAAAATCTGACTTTTGCCAATTCAGTCAAATATGGTGCCAAATGTTTGCAAATGCTCCCCTGAAATTTTGGCAGTCGAAACAGAAGGCTTTTTATCACAGGACAAGAAATCAGCCCTGAAAAACTTAACCGGCGGAAAAAGATTTTTCGAAAAACTCCCTAAGCCCCGGCGTCACAATTTCAGCAAAAATCTGATTTTTACCAATTCACTCAAAAATGGTGCCAAACCCTTGCAGATGCTCCCCTGAAAGGTTTGGCAGTCGAAACAGAAGGCTTTTTATCACAGGACAAGAAATCAGCCCTGAAAAACTTAACCGGCGGAAAAAGATTTTTTGAAAAAATCCCTAAGCCCCGGGGTCACAATTTCAGCAAAAATCTGACTTTTGCCAATTCACTCAAAAATGGTGCCAAACCCTTGCAAATGCTCCCCTGAAAGTTTTGGCAGTCGAAACAGATGGCTTTTTATCACAGGACAAGAAATCAGCTGTGAAAAACATAACCGGCGGAAAAATATTTTTTTGAAAAAATCCCTAACCCCCGGGGTGACAATTTCAGCAAAAATCTGACTTTTGCCAATTCACTCAAAAATGGTGCCAAATGTTTGCAAATGCTCCCCTGAAAGTTTTGGCAGTCGAAACAGATGGCTTTTTATCACAGGACAAGAAATCAGCTGTGAAAAACATAACCGGCG